>NW_024582055.1:1119150-1158542 GCF_017639235.1 Corvus kubaryi
AAAAAAAGAAAAAAGAAAAAAAAAATTGCTATCTCTGTGTGACCTTGAACAAGCTGCAAACTGCTTTGAAAAAGTTTTGCTCAGTTTTTCCTTCCCCCTCTCAGGCTCAGTTTAGAGGCATAGAAAGGCATAAAGTCAATTTCTGGGCACAGGGCAGCGACATGGGATACACATCACAAAGTCACCCCAAGACACTAAGGTAAAATAAGGTGAGTTCCAGTCTCTTAATGATCCTCTGCACAGCAGAGGTTCATAGTGCAAGTAGTTCCTGCCTGAGCATTGCAGAACTTCAGAAGATATGACATGTCTTGCAAGACTATCCTTGGCGTCCACTGCTCTGGTTAGGTCCTGGACATAAATGCAGTTTCCTCTTCAGCCCTGTCACACATCTTTCTCAGTCAGGTCATTTCTGCACTGTGGCCACAGATGGGGCTGCTCTTGGGTTACTGAAGGGAAGCTGTGTGGTGCTGCTCTGGATGCTTCAATGCCCTGTGTGTGTCTGAGTGTGTACCCTGACAATGTTCTATCCATGCTCCAAGACAAATGGACTCCTCTAATAATTGAAAGCGAATTTCCAGCCCTCCCCCAACTACCCCCTGCCACACTTAATTACCTTCCTCCTTAAGATCAATCATAAATTATATTTCTCAGGGGACTAAGCGAAGAGGTCCTTGCACTTTTGAGTACTCTTTGAGTACTCGGACTCGACATTTCTACTTGTAAAAAGGTGTAATGACCCTTCTTTTATTTTGAAGCATATTGTAAAGCTTTTCCTATTATGTTCTCAAAGGACTATGGTACTAGAGGGTTGAGTGCCTTAGAAATGCCTATGCATAAACATCCAAGTTAAGGCCTTGAGTGGGATCCAAGGGTCCTTGGATGCAATTCACAGAGAAGCCTGCACAGCCACAGGAAGGTTTATTTACTTCTCTAGCTCAGCATCTCTGTGAATTATAACATTATGATGAATTATAAAACAATAAATGCAGGGGCCTGGCCTTTGTATTGAGCAGAATGGGTTTGCTACCTGCAGCGACATCTCTCTGCCATCCACCTGAATAAGTTCCAAGCAATTTGGAAAATCTCACTGTTCTTTAAAGCGTAAATGGTTTCATGGCAGCTGGGACGAATCCATTTCAAGTTTGAAATGAGTATTCTCCAACTGTGCCAGTGGGAAAAAAAAATAAAAATTACAGTACGGCAGTTTATTAGACATGACCATCAGTGCCAAAACCAGAAGAAAACTGAGCCCTTTCTGATATTAGGATGTAGATAACTAACAAATACAAATAAATTCTTAAAGTATTTTTTCCTTAATAGTATGGCAATATTTTCTGTGAGGTGTTGAGAAATCATATCAGTTTGAGAAGTCCTTGGGAACATCTAGCTCATATGCTAGTCGAGAATAGCAGGAGTTTTAAGAGTATCATTGATTTTGGTAGGCATTACAGGGAGGCAGTGATGGCAGTGGCCTGTCTGGCATCACTTCCAAGGTTGTTCCACTGTTATTGACCACTAAGGAACACAGTGTTGGTTGTCACACAGAAAAGCAGGAAACACAGATTTAAAGCTGGGGTGGGGTGGGGAACCTGCCCCCTAAACACTGTGCTCTCCCATCCCAAGGTGCTTCTGTCTGTAATGGCTGTTACAAGGTTTGGTGACTCAGGGTGGTCTCTGTGAGGGACAGCTGGGGCTGCCCCTGCCTGACATGGACGGATCCTGTTGGTTCCATGGGCTCACCACAGGCACTGCTCAGCCCCTCAGGTGATGCCTCAGGGAACTTATTTAAAAAGCAGAAAAAAAAGCCAGAGGAAAAGGAGGGAAAAAAGCAAGAGACAACCTTGTAGGCACCAGAGTCAGTGAAGAAGGATAGGGAGGAGCTGCTCCTGGCATCGGAGCAGAGATTCCCCCACAGACCATGGAAGAGCCCACAGAGGAGCAGAAGGGAATGTCCTGAAAGAAATGTGGCCTGTATAAAGGACTCCATGCCGAGTAGTTTGGTCCTAAAGAACTTCAGGCTATGGAAGGATCCATGCTGGAGGAGGAAAAAACCTGTGAGGAATGTTGGAAAGGAGCTGTTATGGGCTGACCATAGCCCCATTTCCTCATCCCCCTGTGCCACTTGGGGTGAAAGGAATGAAGGTATGAAGCTGAGCCTGGGAAGAAGGGTTGGTGTGGGAGCAAGGTGTTTTGGTTTTCATCTTTGCTTATCACCATCCAATTCTGTTTAAATTGGAAATAAATTAATTTTCCTCAAGGCTTGTTGATTTTTTTCTTGTGACAAAGTGTAAAGGAGCGGCTATGAAGGATTTTGCCATGTAGCTAAGGGTGAGGAACAACAGTCTCCAGAGAGAGAAATGGGGGGTTTGGTTTTTTATTTATTGTATTTCACTTCTGATATTGTTTCAGATGTTACTCTGTGTCTTTTCATTGGATTAATGAGTCGGCTGTTTCAAAGCAGAAAGATATACCTCTAGTCAGGACACAGAGAGAGAAAAGATACAGGAGTGACTATTAAAAACAAAACAAAAAACCCAAAACCAAACAGACAAAAAAAAAAATCCACAAACAAAAAGAACTAACCCCCCATCCCCAGCAGCTTCCTTTAGATTTCACATCAGTGTGGGTTTTGTTGCTTTGTCTTTGGTTTATTTTTTTTCTTTTGAGATTAAAACCATATCCCGAAACTGTCTGGGACAGAAAATACATCTTGGTCAAAAGTACAGTGATTGAACAAATTTTATTTTTTAATGAAGTAAAGATTCTCCATTACGGATGAAGAAGTGGGAATCCCTATTGCAAGTCAATGAGTTATCTTACTGTAGAAGAAGAAAAAATACAGTTAATATATTTTGATGCATTAAAAATGGATTTTTAGTATTGCCCTTGAATTCTATTAAACATTTTTCTTTGACTAACATTCCAAAGATATGATAATAGCTTTTCGTTTCTCAAAACTACTGAAATCAATTTACTTCTATGTTTTTAGCCTTCCATTTTCACTTAAGGTGTATGGTATGAATATTGAGACAAGGTATTACTCCTTGCTATCAAATAATTTGCCAGTTTGTCTACTCTTTTGCCTTTGTTTTTGCAGAGACACATTAATTATTCTTCTGAAGGTGTTGCCTGTACACCTGCGGTATAGCAAGGATGTGTATGTTCACAGCCCTAAAGGTCCTTTTAATATGCTCTGTGGTAAGTACAAAACATATTTTTAAATAAATCTCATTTAACATATACCCGAGATTTCTAACTATCTACATAATCTTGCTCTGAACTTTCTTAACATATGTTTGTATATATCTATACCATACATATGTGTATCTGTGTGAGAGTACATGTATATTTATCTCTATATGTCTATATGAATCAGATTTTTTCTTGGAGGGTTTTTTTTTTTGCCTATTTTAGTAGAAATTACATTCCAGAAGAGCTCCATGTTATGTAGAAGTTTATGAGGAAACTTCCATGTCCTAGGTATTCCTCTTTAGCATAAAGGCCTCAACTACCTTGCTGTGTGTTTAATATGCAGTCAGATATTCATTATTGAGCACTGCGTGAAACATCATCACTGCAAACCAACCACATTATTTCAGTCTGGCTAAAATTAATGAATTTTCAGTTTCGGCCAAACAAAGATCAGTAAAATTAAGCTGGAGATGAACAACATTCCTTGCCCAGAGGAAAAGCAAAAACTTAACTCCCAATTTCCATTTAATAGTACTGCAGAACCACAATACTTCAGTATATTTCTGGCCATATTCCTTCATCCTTAGGACAACTACTGAAAGAATTTACTGTTCATCAAATGCAGAAAAATATTTATAGGTGGATAACTAATTTCTCATTTTTATGCTGAATTTGCACAAAACAAAACCTTGCACAGGTGCTCTTTGGAAGATAAAAAGGATTCAAATTGCTGTAGCAGACTTGTGAGTAGAAATGTTTTCAGATGTTCAGCAAATCAAATTGCATGGGGAAAGGGGCAGGCTTTTTTTTTCCCCCTCTGGATTGCTTTCCTCTAGATATATTTTATCCTTTACTTATTCCTAATTGATTAGTTCTTACGCATGGGTAGAGTATTTCTGCTACTGTAGAATGTGTGGAATGAAAGACAAATAAATAAAGAAGTTCACCTTGTAATCACAAGAAGAGACAGCCAGAGTGAGATCTTTGCTAAGGCAATAATTAGGAAGGCTCACGGTTGTTTTGCTAGTGATCCTCGTTTTATGTCCGCGATTTACTTTAATTATCTAGGCACTTATAAAAATGTCCATCACCTTACACCAACAGGTCACGCAGCCTTCTTTAAAGTTAACTTGGGTGTGTAATAAAACTAGTATATAATTATTTCCCATAGAAATAAATATTTCATAGTTAAAATAAACTGATATGACTTCAAAGAAATGTTTTACCAAAGGAAATAGAGCAAATGTATACAAGCATATATAAGAGAACTAGGAGGGAAAACCAGATTTTATTTAAAGGAGTTGTGTTGGTTTTTTTCTGTACAGAATCTATCCAATATATTATTTGAAATACTGAATTTTCTTCAAAATTGCTACCCTATTCTGAAATGAATATAAGGTTAAGCTGAGTTTCTCCTCAGATTCTCCAAATCACTCATCATCTAGATTTTCCGGTGTCAGCATGATGGGGACTATTTCAGGCACTTCTTCTCCGTGCTTGATTTACCAGGAGACATGTCATGAGATTCACCTGGCCTGCAAATCAGATCTGAAGAGGCGGAGGAGGACAATGACATGACTTTTAGCAGCCAGTCATTCATTATATAGAAGTACCCTTCAAAAAATCCGTGCCTGCCTCGGGTGAAATAGATGTCAAATTTGCCTGAAGGACGTGGATCAAAGAGTACTGCCAACTCATACTACACACATCAAAACAGCCCACAGCTGAATTGCCCTTTTTCCTACTGAAGCAAAGTTTCTCCTCGTGTAGGTGTTGCATAAAATACATATTTTAATCAGCTGAAAATGTATTTTAATTATTTGCACTGACCTTGCAATTTTCTCTATGGAAAAATAAATATTATATAAGATAATTGGCAGTGTTGGATTAACTGTTGCTGTCTCAGTCCTGTGGAAAGATTGGGGCATATATCAGTGTTCATGGTTTTTTTTTTTTTAACTGGTCAATAAAATAGTTTGGCAAGAACTTGTACTTTTTAACTATTGTTTCACTAACAATTCTGCCTGTTAGAAAAAAAAAAAGCCCTATGATTAGATTCTGCCTCCAGCAATTAATACCAGTAACTTATTTCCTCCAATTCTGCTGAGTGTTCCAGGTTCCTTGGACATGATAGCAAAGGGAAGTTTATTCCCTCGCACTTTCAGTAACTGGATTCCAGATTTACCTGTTGAATGTTTCAGGAGATGCATTTTGTGAAAAAAATTCTAAGTTTGGTTTGTGAAGGACTCAATATATCTAAGGTGGACTGAATATTCATACTATTTAACTGTTCTTAAAAGCAGGCTCCTCTTCAACCTCAGCCAGGTTACCAGGCAGGTGAAATCTAAAGCATGGTAACTTTATCATAAGTATGCCTGCTAAAGGGTTTGCAGACACATCTCTTGGATAGCTTGAGTACCTTGCTCCTAGAGGAGGCACTATTTCATCCATGTACTTCTCTTACTTGCCAACAGAGGACGACTCTATGCCTCACCTGCCTCGTAATGTGTCATTTTCAGAAAAGTTCAGGTCATAATATACAAAGTCTTGGATCAGGCATATGAACCTCAATTTCTCTTTCCATCTGGATGTAAAAAAAAAGAAAAAAGCCTAAACATATCTAAGTTGTACAACAAAGAGTGCAAGAGGTGTATTGGATCATCCCTTGCCACATTTCCCATTTTAAACAGATTTAGAATGGGTTTCCTGGTACGAGGCTGCCAGACATAGCATTACATCTACTTCCTAATGGAGGTAATTAATTGTTCAGTGATACTGGATTTATTACCTTGAAAAACAACATAATTATTTACTAGCTTGAAGTGCCTTTTGCCAAGTTATTTATTGTGCAACATTGACTTTTTTTTCCCCCACCCTCCTGACATTAGATAAATCAGGAAAGGTAGATTTCAAAAGCTTCATGCAAAGATTTACGGTTCTTTTGTTTTGTCATTCCAAGTGTTGTTTTTCTTAATATAGAAAAAATATTCTTCTCAGTTCAAATGAAAAGACTTCATTTTCTTATATACAATTCCATAAATAGAGAAACATTTAAGAAATAAAACGGAGATAATTTTTTTGTGGTAACAGAGATCAGAACACCCATGACTACTTTTAATACCTGTTGAAAAAATAACAGTGAATGTGAGAAAAGTCTCTCCTAAAGCATTTCTTTTTGAATTTTGAGAGGACTTTTTTTTAATTTATATTCTTGTGGCCATTTCAACCAGTCATGCTTATTGAACACACAGGAAAAAATATTCTGATGCTGCTTTTTGCCAGTTTACAATGCCCTGTTCACTTCTGCAAAGTAGAGAATGTACGAGAAAAGTAGTCAGGTTCCTTGATTCCTCCAATAAAGCATCTTTTAAAATTAAGAATTTTAAATAGAGAAGTTGTTTCATTGTTTTTGAAATGCTCCTCATGTATTGGAAGTAGAAAATGCTCCTTTTCTGAATTAGATAAATGGTCAAAAGGGGAAATTTTGAGGACTTCCACTGCTACTACTCTGAATTATTAAAAGCCAAAGGATTATTTCGAGCTAGGAGTACAACCATTATTATGAAAATGCCAGTTTCACACCACATATCCCCAAGTTAGTACATGAAATACTTTAATTCTCTATGACTTGGAGAATTTTGTTCTCTACTAATGAAGATAGCTCAAATAAAGTGTTTCAGACACGGATTTTGTGATGACTTCTTTTGTAACCACTGACCTCAGTGTAGGCAATCTTCAGAGTTAATGTTGGGTGTTTTAAAAAATACATTTTAATATCAAGTAAGCACTTTCTATTCATGCTTGGTGTATTGTACTTTTGGAAATTACAGCATTCTGATACTTTTGAGGCCAGGACTAAAAAGATGGACTTTTCAGTCTTGGCTACTCTCTACACCACTGACAAGGAAAGACAAAAGGTGTGTCAGTGGCAGCCCTGCCACTCCCTAGCCTTGTGGTTTCCTCGGAGAAGCCCGGATGTGAAGGCTGCGAGAGAACTTTGTCACAGGGGGCAAGAGTCCCATCATGCCCAACTAGATGAGATTGCAGTTTGTTTGCTGCACAAGCATGTAAGGACACATGTCTGCCAAATATTTCCTATGTAGCATTGACCATGACTTATCCAAGGATTAGGTGAACAAAAAGGAAAACCTTGCACTTCCTGAATTTAATTTTGTGGAGCTTAGCCATGGTTCACTGTCTGACCTTGTGTTTACAGGATTTCATTATATGAAAACACTACCCTTAGGAAAAGGTCTTAAGAGAATTTAACAGAGATTAATCCAAATGGCCTAACTGAATTATTCTAGCAAACCTTAATCTAGAATATTATTTTTTTAATGGATGTTCTTGAACAAGAAGAATCTTTTGTAAAGCATAGAAGAAAATGATCTAGATTTGAGCATTGTAGATATATGTGCTAAAGTAGGAGGGCTTGCAGATTTAACATAGGATAACTAATGTCAGTTAGCAGAATATAACAATGCACAGCTTTCAAAGAAGTAGCTGCATGCTTTAAAAACTGTAGCATATTTAAATAACCATGAATATTACAGTTTATGATCTTGGGGCATAAAGCTGTAGAAATCTAGCTATCTATGCGTCGTATTACAGAAAACAGTAATGGCAGTAGTAAAAATCTAGGAAAATTAAATGCGTTCAAATAAATATTAGAATAAACATGAACTTCAAGTTAAAGGTGGCTTTGTAATTAAGCAATTATTTGTCTTACGCCTTACTGCATGAAAAATATTTTTGGTTGGTAGGGTGCCATGAGAAGTAGAAAGGGGCTGAAGAGAGGAATCTGATAATACCCTGCACTCTTTACTTCAACATTAGATCTTATGTGTGTTTGTATCTTATGCAATATGCCATCCTTAATGAGGTATTTCAATTTCAGTCAAATGTCAAAAATTGAAAGATATGGTAAACATTTTATAAATGTGTTCATTAATTAACACATTCCTGCATACAAAGTACTTCTACATGCTGCAAAGTAGGTCTAAGTTGAATAAATTAACAGTGATGCCAAAATAAGTGAAAAACAGGATATAATAATAAAAAAAAAATGAATGAATGAATGAAGATAGCTTTAGTTAATTTTTAATACAGAAAAGCATACTTTGACACCCAGTTTCAAATTCTAAATAGGTATGAAGAGAATCTAGGATAATTCTAATGATAGCTGTCCTATATTCCAGGGAATCTTAAAATACATAAAGTAAAGCTGCTGTCAGCTAACTGGCAGTAGGCAAATGTTTTTCCAGGACAGTATATTGGTGACAATACTAGAGGCCTGAATGGCAGAAAGTGATGGATGAGTTTATTTCTTGCCATCCCAAAGCCAAAACAAGTGGGTTTGACTTCATCTGCACAGTATCACATCTAAGCTTGTGGGTGGAAGAGGAGAAACTTGTGGAGGCAATCTGGCAGGGAATGAGAGAGATGACACTGAGATCTACACATGCTTCCTGCTGCCAGAGCAGCATTTCTTCTGCTCTCCTTTGGATGAGAGGCTTTGATCATAAACATTCCCCTGAGATTTCTGGGAAAGAGGCTTGGAGAGAGGTGCCCAGCTGTTGTCCCTCTGTCCTCTCTTAGATCTGACTCTGCCTATAGCCACAGCTGCCACTGCACCCTCTTCCACAAGAACATCTTGCCAGAATATCTTCCTGAAAAGATGAAATTTGCAGAATGGCACTAAAAAATATGATTTAATATTCAGATCCAGAGGTAACTGAAACTAGAGCTGTTTCTTCTCCAGCTGATGCATGTTTAATACAAATCCTTTTTTTCCTGTTTCTTTATAGAGGTGCTTTGTTTTTTTTTCTTCCAGCACATTAATGTGTGATACTACATTGGAAGTAGGATGCTGGAAATAGGATAATTTAGTGAAAGCTTGAAAATAGTAAGTGTTCTATGTGATTGCTAAAATTGCTGGAAAATTCATATTACATGGAGTTTAGCAAGGCTTTAAGTTTTATTTAATAGAGAATCTTGGATTCACTATTTATTAATTGGTTTTGAGTTTTGTTGGGTTTATTTTTTTATTTTAAAGATACTTTTTCTAGTTATTAGCAATGCATTATTCACAAACTGTTTAGTTCTGCATGTGTGTCCAGCCCAGTTTCTGAACAGCTAGGATTTGGACAAGTGGAATGCACTTCTCATTCATATTCAGATACTAACCAAAAGCCAATGAAAACCTACAGCAAAGTCTTCTCAAAATATCAGTTGTAATAAGATTTTATTTACTCATTTCTTTCAATGTGTAAAAGATACAAAGGCCCCTCTGGGAAGGTGATAACAGCTCTCCTCAAATATACTTTCCATTTTGTTTTAAGGCAGATGGGTCAGTATTGACCTTTCACAATTCTTGCTAGGATCTACTGTTCTGCTGACATTGGCATTGCTGATGCCCAGCTTATCTCCAGAAGTCAAAAGAGACAACAGAATTTTTCTAGCTTTGTTATGTGTAAAAATTTCAGTCTTGCAATTTAATAATTTTTCACAAGATGCCGATTTTAAAATTGATCAGAATGTTTGGGGTTTGCAACTTTTTGCATTTGAATAACAGAGATATGATTGGTTTGGTTGTTGGTTGCTTTTCTTTTGGTAAATATACAAAGCTAATGCTATTTCCAATCTTTAATTAAACATGTAAATGATTTGCTTACATAATGGAAGTTATTGTATTGGCAGGTTGCTTGTATTATTTATATTGCCCAATGGCACACAAACCCCATATTATAAAATCACTTCATTGTTTAATCATCATTCCATTTGATGTTCTTCATGTTTGGATATGAAGAGAAAAGGCCTTTCAGTTTCAGGATCCACGTTACACTGTACATAGACATTGAATTATTGCAAGCTGATTCTGTCACAACTACAATTCAGTGCTTGATACTTTACTTCTCTATATCATTATGCCACACTTTTTGTTATAAATTCTTTATTTAAGTCAACACTCAATGGATTGGTCTGTGAAAAAAGTAATGTAAAGTAAAATAGTGCTTATTTTTGTCTTCTTTCTGTCCAACAATAGTGAACCTAACAGCTGGCTCTGCCCATGTCCCTTCTGGCACAGAATCATTTGGTGAGATTAGAAGGTGCCTTTTGTGTCACTTCGCCTACCCCGCTATGCAATGTAATTTTTTTCTTTATTTTTCTCTCTCAACACAAGCCAGATGCTGAGGCTTTGTTGCTACATGGACATACAATTTCATTAAAAGTGACTTAAAGTAAGTTTTGGATGTACTTTGTGTCACCCTGTATGATGATCCTCATGCAACAGGAAAGCTGGATGCATGGGTCAGCTTTGAAAAGACAGAGGGTGGTAGGAGAAAGCATGGTCAAAAGTGTTAATTCCCACCTGGTGTAAGCCAGCACAATCAGTGGAGCACCATGAAAGAAAATATGAGAAGTAATCAAGATCATGAGGCTGAAGAAAGTGGCTTTGGATACATGTGTTTATTAAATATCTTGTATCCCTTAGTATGGAGGCAGTAAAATGAATCATGTGAAAAGCTGAAAGAAGTTGAGAATTTTTTTGGTCAGTAACACATTCAGCATCTGTAAGACTGAGGTTGTTTAATGCCACATGGAAAGATTTATTAATTCCCAAAGGTCTCATTAATCCTTACAGGACTACGTATGTGTTAATACCATGACTAGAAAATTGTCACGGTTTAGCAGCTGGCTTAAATGACCTCACTCAAATTGTATTCATACTTCAGAACTCTGTGTCCAAGATTTTCAAAGCAGAAGCTGCCTTCTTTAGTAGAAGCCTAATCTTGTTTAACTTCATGGAACAATTGGCATGGGCAAAAGGAAAAATTCTTCTGCCTCAATGAGAAACTTCTGTGTTTCACTGTAGATTGTTTCAGGACTTCAACTAATTAGCTCCTGTGCAAGTGAAGGAAATTCCTGCAAAAATTAGTAAAGCTCAAATTACCTACTTTAGAAGTGGTCCCCCCAAAAAATTACTTTCTTAAAAGGATAAAAGCTCTGCAATAGCATATGGAATGAATGGCAGAAGCATAGCTTAAAGCAGCAGGTATCAATGACCCATTCTCCAAATCCTTTGCCCTGAAGTAGTGAGATCACCAGTAATCTTTTTCCTGTGTGCTGCCATATGACGTGTGTCAGAGCCAGAGTATGTGCCTGAGGACTCTCTATTCTTATTTTACATTTCTCTCCTCACACTGGAAAAACTTACTCTTCAACCTAAAATAATGTCAGAAGCTACAATAAGGCATATATTATATTTCAACTGTAGCATAGTATTTAAAAGAACTAGAGTTGTGAACATTTGTCTTGCTTTGACATTTTTTAAAGGACAAACAACTGACCTAGAAATTTATCCAGTGAAGATGGTACTGAATATCTTCTATCACATTTTCTTTTCACAGTTTGTGGCACAGCTGAGGAGGATTTTTCTGCATGCTACTGTATTTGACCTAACACAGATATTCCCATGTAAGACGTAAGTCCTTTCTGAGCCCATTTGCCATCTCTGCTAATACATGGAAAGAGCACTAACATGATTTTTAAAGGGACGTAACTCAGAGATACATTTTAGCAATTATATATGTAGATTCAATCAGCAGACTGTGGCAGGCTAAGAAATTCTATACTTCATGGAAATTATTTAAAACGGAGAAAAAAATCCCCTTCCTCTTTATGTGCCTAAGTAGTCAGAGTTGTTCTTGAATTTGAGCTTCAGGTAAAACACTTCCATTGTGGCCAGATATTCTTACTCAATATGCATAAATGCTGAATGGAAATAGTAAATAAATTGTACCAAGTTTAAATGTAACCTCACATTTGCAGTGTACCTATTAAAAAAAAAATCAATTTTAGTCTTACATTCCTGTATTCTGTGACAGTCCAGTGTCAAATAAAAACCATGTTTTACATATTGGTCAAATACTATTCTAAACTGAATATCGACTCTGAAGACAATTGACTTGAGTTTTCCTTTTTAATTGTCTCCTAAGGACATTTTTTTTGAGTCTGTCTTGATTAGAAAAAACCAAAGATTTCTGGTCTAGTCAGTGGACCTGAAAGTTAACTTGAAACCCAAAAAAATAGTCTGCAATCTTACAACGGGATTCTGCAAAAAAGGATGCCTTTGGTTATCCTCTAGTAGTGGCAGCTGTCTTATGCTTTATTTCCTTCAGTGGGTTTTGCATGGGAGTTTATCAAAACTGATCAGTTGTACTGAAAAATTATAATTTTTCCTCTGTAATTATACTGTCCTTCTAAAACCAGTGCAAAAATGAAAAAAAAGTTCATTGTAGTCTTTAAGTTATTATCATAAACAAATATAACTTGTGACAACTATGTACTTACATGTCTTCAGGGCAGTAAAGTAATTATAGTTATCATAACTGTATGCTAAAATATTTTTCTATGTATAGCTTTAGTGAAAGGGTGTTTGGTATTACTTATATATAGCACTTAGTGCTTAACTGTATAATAAAACATCACTTTTTACAACAGTATTTAATGTCAGAATCACATTTTCTTTACTTGTTAACTCCTTTGACCAGACTTTTCATAGTAAATAAAGAACTGATTTCAGTAGTTCTTATTTTCATGAACTATAATGAAAGGTATTTCAGTTTAGATAGAAAATGTTCAGTTACATGATGAAAATCTTCACCATGTAGCCCCTTACAAGTTCTCAAGTTAATTGTTTCCTTACGTAATCAAAATAGTATTAGTCAGGATCAAGGATTCTCTATTCATTTTGTTATCCCAGAAATTAATATAGTTATAGCAGGAACAGTTCATCATTTAGCTTCTGTTGCTGTTTAATGAAATGTACTGGGGTTTATTTCAAACTGACTCTTGATACAATGCTAAATTATTAAGAATGGTTAATTACCTCAGCCATGGTAGAAGTACTAGTGGATCTATTGACTGATGCTCATTTGCATTTCAAACTTTTAGCTGGAAAGTTTTTTGGTGTCTCTATATTTCCTGCCAATCAGTGGCAGCACAAATCTGTAACTTGGTGTGTATGTGTTATCTGGTTATTTATTTTAACTAAATGATTTGTTGTCCTTTCCTTTATAGGACTTTTTTTCTATCTTTTTCCTACTTCATTACTTCCTCTTAACTTCTTGGGATGCAGATTTTATGCTAATGTTTGGGGATTAATTTTATGACTCGGGTAATGTTAATAGAGGGTTGTGTTGCCTGGAGTCCTGTTTCTTTACATTGTTTAGAGCAGTGGAAGATCCATGAAGTAGGGTGTGATTAAGCAAACTCATTCTAGTTTTGGCTGGTCTGCCTGACTCATGCAGTGTGAGTGACCCAGGTGTTTGCAGGATTATAGGAGCCAGGAGCTCATGCAAGGCTGCTGCACACAAGGCAAATGTACTGCAGAGGCTTTGTGGTCATGGTTAACACCCTTCTCAAAATAACTGCGGCTTCAGGGCCTTTGATTCACAGCTCCCTTTTTCTTGGTTGGCTAAGCATGCAAGCAAAATAGATAGATATTTCAAGAGACACTCTCAGTCACTTTGCCAGTTATTTTTAGAGTTTTATGTCCCTAAAGGTATATGAATATACATCTGAAAGCCTGTTTAGTTTCTCTGGAGTGGTTCTTTATTCCCTGCAAATGCAGTGGTTCCAACTATGTCAATTCATGTGCAATGCACATAGAAAACACTTGCTGTCCTTTAGTTTTCTTAAGGGCATGGAATCCACACTCTTATCTCAAATATCTGCCTGTGCCACTCTAGTAAAAGGTCTATAATGAAGTGCTTTATACTGCTTTCTAATCTTTCTGTTTTAAGTGTTGGAAAGCTGATACAACTGCTTTTTTTAGGTATTGGTATTGGAAAAATTTAAAATTTATACAAAAATAGTTCATTTTGTCAGGAAAATTTCTGTTAGAAAATAATATTTTATTAGATATTCCCTATTTTCTAAATATTTGAAATAACAATCCTCTGCAATGATGATTAACCAACAATGATGATATAAATAAAGTTTTACAAGCTTGGTCAGTCTTCTGCCTTCATCACTGTCTTTTAAATACACAGCTGTTTCATTGTCAGCATTTTATTGACTATGACCAATAAATAATAAGGGGAACATTGTCTTCACAGAAGGATATTTTTCTAGCACTGTTGTCTTTAACCCATCTGGAAGATCTTCAAAGGTCTCAATTCAAAATTATGTTCTAACTTTTAAAGCTTTTAGGTTGCTGGTGGTGCACTGCCTCAGTTACACATGCTTGAATTTGCTTTACTTAGCTGTGAAACCATCACCTTTGAACCTGGCATGCCTGCCAAAATACAGATATGAAAATAACATAAGTGAAAACTTGCTGTTTAGCTAGAGACACTTCTGCACTATACTTAGCTATCTACCCAACCTTACTTATTTGCAGTATAATAGATGAAAACACCAAAGTCATTTTGATTTGAAGAGGGAGAAGGAAAAACATTGATTTAAAATATTTTTCATATTGTGTGTAGGTTTTTTATTTTCAACCTGTTTTATTGTACTGCTTAGTTAAAGAATGCAAATATCCGGAAACAAGTACACTTCCTAAAGTTTGCATTAGAAACCATTAGTTTGACATCTTCACTGCTAGAATGGAGAGTAATCACCTTGAAGTGGCACTTGGATGCAGAAATTCGAAAGAGAACTGAAAGCATTTAGAGCTAATAAAAATTGATAATTATGTAATTCTAAATAAGAAATCGTACCCTCAAAATTTCTGCTTGCTGACTCTGTAACCACATGAATAAAAAACATTTGCTCTACTTCATCACGTTTTTTTCACTTACAGTGAATGCATGTGATTAATGCTGTCATTTATAAATGTGACTCTGGCTTGTTTTTAAGGAATAATTACCTACTTCTGCTTTTACATTGTTCTTTCAGTGTTACAGAATAATTTGTCATTAGGAATAATCAGACACTGTTCATTTTCTTCAAGTAAGCTGAATATTTGAAGTAAGTGGTGAATGATTTATGTTAGGGTATATCAGAAATTCTTCCCTTCCCTCAGTTTCTGTCATTGCCTGCCAGCCCCCTGGAATATGTACAAGTGTCCTAAGCAGAAAGCATATATTCTGTGTGTGGAAATGCATTTGTGTGCTAATTTGCTGCAGCTGAAAACAAACACGGAAAAAAAAAAATGAAAAAAACCAAGCAAAAAAGTAAAGCAAGGATCCAACTGCATTGGAGTTTGTGAGTTTAACTATGTAAAAATGCAGCTCAAAAATTAGGCTTCTTTGGCACGCTTGTTTCTGTCTTCTGGGGGTTTTCTGTTCTTTTCAAGAATGTTTCAAGATATATAAAGATGAGTGATTCAACTTTATTCAAACCTCTCTGAGTTGTGCCCAACAACAAATATGTATGTATTAGATGTTTAAGTGCTGGGCTTTAACTTCTAAACCTAATGATCTACTGTCATCAAGTTGGGGTTGAAGGTCCTGACTGAAGCTTGTCTTGGTTCAATTTGCCTCCAAGGAAATCAACATGAAACTGCTGATATTTGTTTTTGTGGAACTGGCATGGAAATTTACAATTGAATCCACCACCCTTGGGTGGGTGGTAACCAGGACAGGAGCAGCATCAAGGAGCAATTTCTCCAGTGGGTGATAATGACAATCATGTTCTTATCTTGCACTGACTCTGCCTGACTCACAGCAAATTGTGCAATTCAGAATCAGGACAACTATGGACCAGACAAGGACATGCAGGATACAAACCCCAAATTCACATTATAGCTTAGTGTATAATATTCACACATTGTTCTCAATCCTGACAGTGTTCCCTGACCTGGAAATCTGTGCCTGGGAACAGGTGAAGATGTAGTAAAAAGTAAAGAAATAGACTTGCATAAGATAATTTTATTAACTATCATTTATGATTTTATCCTACTTCAAAATGACTAAGAAAAACTGGTATTTAGGCCAGAAATTATTTTATGACATGTTTAAACAAGTTATCATTTGGGTTTAAATTATAAAGAGAAATTTCTAATACGAATAACTGTGATCTGTGCTTTTAATATTGTGATAAAGGAAAAAAAGTTAGTTGAATAAAATCCATATCAACTTGACATGCATTGCCACAGAGCAAATATTCATACAAAGGAAGTATTTTCTGTTAGTATCAAAGATTTCTTTTCAAAGCTCTTAGGGTATGTATGCACCTGGTGAGTTCCTTGTTTGCTGAATGCTGCTGTATTATCACTGTAGACAGCTCCATGATCCAGAAACACCTGATCAATAACCAGAATGTGACCATTCCAAAGCATATGATTTCTTGTAAGTTTTCCTTGCCCTGAGAAATATGGCTGACTCTAACACACATACTGTTAAATCAGCTTTTAGCTTCTGGCTTGTTGGCAAGCTAAAATCATGTTTGCCAACTGTAGCTTCTGATCTGAATGATCAGGTAAGCACAGACATAGGTAAGACACCAAAAGAGGTTTTCTCAGCTGTCCCGCAGGCTCCCAAAATGCCCATTCTCACTTCAGTAATTAGCTGGAGCTGAGTTCCAAGGAGATGTTCATTCCCCGTGTCAGAGATCTGTGCTCACTGCTTCAAAAGTAACCTTGACTAAGCTGCACGCTGCAGTGTATGCCAAATGTCTCTCTTCAGTGTGGGTCCTGGTCCTTACTCCATGACTTGGTACAATACCTTTCTCCAGTCTCTGTTAATGATGTGTTTACATGGATAGAAACTCAGGGTATACACAAAAAATGCCACTCTACAACTGGGCATAATTTTTTTGACGGGTGGGAGACCAGAGGTGGCGAAAAATGCTACAGAGAACAACTATTAAAAAAAAAAAAAAAAACAAACCCCAAAATAAGGTATCTACATTTCCCATACGGTGTAGGGAGAATTAAACTTCTATGTGTTTTTCTGAAGATTGCAAGCTTGGATATTAGAACCTAAAAAGGCAGGGTTTAAACACTAAGACATGAATTTATTTCATTATCTAGTAAATCACTAAAACAAGCAGTACACAGGAGTTAAATAGAATAATCTGCTGTTGTTCAGTATAGTCATTAGTCTAGACCCCAGGGGACCTAGTTAAAAAAAAATATTTAGTCCCACATAGAAGATGATTTCTCTTCACAAGATTATTTTACTTCAGGCAGATTTATTTGGGAGCTAAGCCTGTGCTCCAGATTTTTTATGTTTTCTTGATAATTTCTTGAACTGTTATTGGACCTACTGCTGAAACTTTATCTCCAGGATGCCTGAAACATCCTCACATGTCCATGATGGTTCACTCAGTTAAAAGCTGCTCTGCTCTGTGGACCAGACTCTAAAAGACAAAGCCATACACTC
Source organism: Corvus kubaryi (assembly GCF_017639235.1). Taxonomy (NCBI): domain Eukaryota; kingdom Metazoa; phylum Chordata; class Aves; order Passeriformes; family Corvidae; genus Corvus; species Corvus kubaryi. The sequence continues at coordinate 1,136,679 of NW_024582055.1, forward strand.
CTCAAGGGCTCCTGAAAATGTCTTTAGTTATCTATTAATGATAGAATGACAGAAAAGCAGGGGGGAACTTAAGTGCTGATTAAAGCTCAAATGCTCTGGGTTCTGTGACTGGTGCTTTAGAATACATTATAAATGACTTTTGAAAAAAATAATTAATTTCAGGGTAGCAAATCAATACTTTCAGTTAAGCCAGGCATCACTTCTGGCTGAGTGACACATGTTAGGGCAATACACGAATAATCCTTCTCATGAGTAATTTCTAGGGCACATTGGGGTGACTACTTTTAAAGTCAGTATATAATTATCAGATGAATGCTACTGGACTTCTTATTTCTGTACAGAACAGGCGGGGGAGACAAACTCTTTGTCCAAGAGCAGACCTACTAATCTATCTATAATGCTCAATGCATTAATTCTACAGGAGACAGATAATTTATCAAGATTGGGGTGTCTGTATATACATACATATTATACAGATATGTCTGTGCATGTAGATTTAGCAACTTCTTTATAAGTTGGTTTCATAACAGACCAGTATCTTTTGAGAAAAAAACAGTTCTAGTGCTTGACACATAAGGCACAGAGATAGGAATGGCAAGGGGGCTGGTTGGGTAGGAGTGAATGTGTGAAAAAAATGAGAAAATTAAGGAGTTCAGAACAGCAATAAGGATAAGCAGGCTCCAGAATCTTTCAGAGGTGAGGATTAAAAGCTTCAAATAGATGCAACTTATGGGGGACTCTGTGTGTGTGTGGGTAATGATAGAGATGGTGAGATGCAGAAGGGGTGCTCATAGGGAGGGGGTTACTGGAGCCGGGACAGAACTACATTCATTTACTCCTTCACTATTTGGGTGCAATTCCCACACTTCTGTGTAGAAAGAAAACTGATAAAATTATTATTATAATATATTATAATATATTATATTATTAATAATATTATAATAAGTATTATGACTAGACTAGGCAACACCTGGTTTGGTTTTTGTGGATTTTTTGGTGTGTTAACTTAATTTCAACACAGCTTAGAGTTCTGGGTTTAAAGTTCAATATGTTTTATAGAAGAAGTGTGAGGTTAATATCTTGATTCTTGTAGATGCATTACTTCTGTCTTCCTCATATTGCAATATTTCAATGGACCAATAATATTAATTGCACAAAAAAAGGAAAAAAAAACCTAGCAGTGATATAGAGACCTTCCTTGACTCTTCAGTACTAATACAGACCATTTGGAAAAATCAGCAGAGCTTGTCCAGGATATCAGTGAGCATCTCATCTCAATTATATCCTTCAGTGCTCCTTCAAAAGACAGAGCATGTGCTTGGTATCTAAAAGGCAGAGAATATTTTCAAATAGGAGGAATGGACTGTCATAGGTTAGCCAGCATAGTCCCGGAAGGGATGTCCTTGCTAAGGGGTGCTTACAGCTTCCTCTGTGACCTGACAGAACCTATCAGCTGGCCAGTTTGAATATGGACAATTCTTTAAGCCACTTAAAGTTGTGACCACCTCTTTGATACACACTTAAGAATAGACAAACTCCCCCCCAAGCTCTCTCTCGTTTCCGGCGCTGGGACAGGTGGCTGCGGGGCCCCATGTGGGGGCCAGCGGGCCCGGCCAGGCCCTGCTTGGGCCAGGCCATGGCCATCCTGGAGCCGATGGACCTGTTCCAGCCGTGGAACTCCCCCCCGCCACTGCCTTGCCGTGGGCAGCCGGAGCGGCTTGGCTCTCCCCCCTCTCCACTTCGATAAGAAAAATTCAACATTCCAGCTGCAAAGCTGCAAGGCCGAGGTGAGATTAACCCTTTTTATTGCTGTGAAGAGCTGAAAACCCTAGGGAAGAGAGAGAGGAGATGCTTAAAGCTGAAATTCTGTTGTGAAGCTATGATATATCAGAGTATCCCGTTGTAATTCCATGAAGATATGGGGGGGTGGAGTGTTCAACTCGTAAGCAAAAGCACCTGCGCTGAGATAGGCAGATGCTGACGCAGCTGTAATTTCATGAGAAGTTTGGGCAGGGAGAGATGGACCAGATGAGGACTTTTGCTCCAAACAAAAAATTGTACCCCAAAAAACTTCAAGAGTGGACCCTCGAACGCGGGAAAACCAATTGCTATCTGTGTGTGACCTTGAACAAGCTGCAAGTCGGGGGAAAGGACTCACATGCAGGCAGAGAGACTCCTCTTCCTAAATGGACTGAACAATATTCGGAAGTGGGTGGCTGTCTCGTTGTGATACTGTTTTCATAGCATGAGCAAGAAGAGACTTCTCTTTCTAAATGGACTGAACAAGGTTATTATGGAAGTGGTAAACAGACTGAACATCTTAAGGGTTGTCTTTTCACATTGTCAGTGGGAGAAGGGAGGAAGGTGGGGGGAGGAGGAGAGTTCTGAAGGTGTGGTATAATTTTTTTTTCCCTTCTTTTAGGTCTGTTAATAAACTTCTTTATATTCTTTCAAGTTTGGAGCCTGCTTTGCATTTCTCCTAATTCTTATCTCACAGAAGATAAACAGTAATGAGTATTTTAGACCAAACCACTACACTAAATTGGTGTTTCCGCCCGGTTACAAACCCAACCCTCGACATGGACCAATGCTTTCTCTATGAGAAATCCAGCTGCCCACATCATATATTGCACTAAAAAGGTATTTTTCAAAACTTTTTTATTTATTTTTACTTACGAAATTCCAAAAAAGTGAAATTGAAATGTTTCTTCTGCTTTTTTAATTGACCAAGAATTTTCTAATTAAAGATGATATGCAATCCCTTAAAAAAAAAAAAACAAGTTTGTTAGGGTTAGGGTTAGGGTTACAGTTAGGGAAAGGGTTAGAGTTAAGTTAGGGTTAGGGTTAGGGTTAGGGTTAGGGTTAGGGTTAGGGTTAGGTTAGGGTTAGGGTTTGGCTCGGGTAGGGTTAACATTATCTCTAGTATTGTGATATTTTAATATTTTCAATCTGTGTTAATTAATCTGTGTAACTCAATTTTCAGGAGCCTTAGGTGCCATGTTTCTTTTGCATTTAAGTAGATCTATCACCCCTTTTTGTGACTTTTTCCTGTATTGGTTCGCTTTCTGAAAAATGAATTACTCATGCAAATTTACGTTTCCATTTCCTTCTTGTTTGCATTCTGAAAAAAGTCATAAAGATCTGTTATTCTTGCACCTCATTTTTGTTGTGGTTTTTTAGATTCACTGGGATAAATATTTATGCAAGAGACCAACTTCAATTTTTGTAGCTTCATTCACTTGTTAAATGATAGGTTTTGGTCTAAGTAGTTACTTGAGCTGTTTTCAGTATAATGATGGATATTCTACTCCTTAAATTCTGTGCTTATATTTACACACTTAAACCAGAGAATATAAAAACTTTATTTGTTCTAGTTGAAGTTTTTAAGAAGAGATAATTTAGTTTATATTAGTTTAGTTATTACTTTTAACAGTATGTTTATTTTTCTATTGGGCCACAGAATATACCAGAGGCTTTTACATCTGCAAATGGGTCACAAGCTATTGCTGTCACAGTGAGAATCATTTTCGAGAATTTTGTATACCTAGAGTGCACAGTCAGAGTTCATAAAAAAAAATGTTTACTGGACTGCCCTCTCTAGAAGAGTCTAAGGGATTTTTTTTCCAATAGTAATTTAATTTTTGGCATGCTGACTTTTTTCATCAGTTCTTTGCCCTGGGAGTCCTTATGCTGTGTTACTGCAAAAAGAAACAGATTTCTTTTACTTTATATTCAAAGGCATGTAGCTTTGTTAGATTACATGCAAATGAATGAATCAAGGGCTCACTCTTACTCCCCTGGAATAAAATGAATATATGCCATTGAATTCAAAAAGGGTAAGACTGAGTTTTAAAAATAACAATTCATAGAGTTTGTCATCATAGATGGTTTTTTTGGCAAGCCAATAATTTTCTATTATTTTGTCTTAAGATGAACAGTGCAGATTCAGGAAAGAAAGAGGCAGGTTCAAATAATGAGACTGAATGGTCTCTAATTAGAATACTCAAGTCAAAAGTGTTTTACTTTCAAATGTCCCTGAAAATTCCAAACCCTTCATATCATTTCAATTTTTCTTTTATCTGCAAAATACTATGTTTTCAATGTTTATTTTTACTGTACCCATGCATTTTTAATTGCAGTTGTGTATGATTTTTTACTACCATATTGAAGGTTTTTGTCATCAAAACATGGATGAAAGTTAATAATTTTAACTTCAATATTCGACATAAGCAAGTATATGAGCATGCTTAGATATGTGTCTTATAAATGCTCTGATAAACCAGCTATTACACTTCAACAACTGAAAAAAAACCCCTCTGTAGAATGTTTTGCATGCTGAAAATTAAAATTCACTGAAACGCAGAGAAGAAATTACCAGTAAGACCAAACATTCTTTTGTTGGTATCAGACAAGTGTATCTTTGGGCAGTTGTTCTTGGTTTGCTATTTTAGCATATACCACATGGACCGAGAAAGGTTAAAACGGAGAAATATTTACATAGAAAAATACTTCAATTTGTGTATTTTGGGCCGAAGATATTTTGAATGTGGGGACACTGGAGACTGGGAAAGTACCCTGGAGAAGTTTCTCTGTGTGCATACCTGGATCTCAGGCTCTTCCAGTGGCCACTGTTGGGTGGTGGATTTAGTGGACCTTTGGCCTGCTTTGGTAAAACTGTTCCTAATTATGCTTTATTAAGAGACAGGGCCAAATATCTCTCTATTGTGTTCAAGCACCAAAGGCTATGGATGTCGTGATTCACACCTGCTTGTAGTGATAACACAGCATGTGAGAATTCTCAGATAGCATTTCTGCCATTTTTGTGAGACTCCAGTACCCAAGAGACGTCAATAGAATTTGTACTTCTCCAACTAAGATGCTGCATTCTCTGTCATTTTGCTTTAGTAATGGCTCCATATTTTACGTGAATCAATATAGTACCTTGTCCTTTCCATGCTCATCTTAGTAAATAAAACAAAAATTTGAACAAATATGGAGATTATGTTTTAGGACTTGAAAACATCAAATACAAGCAGCATTTTTAACATGTAGAAAGCACTGATCTGTTTTTATGGCTATTATTCATGCTGAATCCTTTCAAATGTCTTACTTATACATCATGAAAGTGAACGTATTGAACTTGACTTATTAAGTGCCACCATGCCACAATACTCATCTTACATAGACTTGAGATATAAGTAAATATCACCTTGGGTCTTATGTGTTCTACAAATCCTCCACGATCATGACACATATGTCAGAATTTAACTTTGGCAGTGCTGCCACCTTTTGTGACATATTCAGCCCTTTCTCTGATTTGTGTAACTGCAGAATCATACTTTGGAGAGCACTTACATGAAGTGCAACACTGTGTTTTGATTATGTCCCCCTAATATTTTACAATTAAAATTGATGTCATTAGTTATTTCATTTCCAAAGCAGCCCGTCTTTTTATTATAACCCAGATCTTAAAATTAAATGCCTGGATTAACAATCCATATTAGTTTATATGCATATGGATTTCTTTTTTTGTAAAATACAGGTACTTCAGATGGGCTTCCTTTATCCTTCTTGTTCCATTATAAAAATGCAACTCTGTGAAGTCAAAGTGAGCTACAGAAGCATTTGGCATTCTCTGGCATCAGAGGTATTTTAATCAGAAAAATCTTTTTGAAGTCTCTGCTATCAAAGGAAGTGGTCTTTTATCTCATCTTAGCTCCATACATAAAATTTCCAGTAGTGATCGATAGAGGAAATTTGTGAAGATCCTTCCAGTGTCCCTTAGGAAGCATCTCTTATTAGTCCATGCCGTAGGAAATGTTACAATCAAGATGTGACTGCCATAAAAATATGATGCCAGATCATTTACAGGCTTTTGGAAGATCTCAATATTAATTAAAAAAAAAAAATGGATAAAAAGTTCTTAAATAATATCTGTGTAATACAGATCCCCTCTCCATTCTGTAGCTTGTGAACATACGTAACACAGGAAATACATGAAACACATGTAAGATATAAACCCAAGAATTTATTAAAAATATTTTAACTGAAACATTAATACTCTACTGAAAGAATCATAATGAGTTCAGATATAATTAGAAGTGAACAGGGAAGAACATATCCATGCAGAATATATTTCAGATATTTAGTTTGTACCCCTTTACCTGGTGCTATGCTCATCCTTCTCCAGCTCCTCTGAGCCATAATGTCGGGGGTTTCATGCTGGTAGACAGCAACAAGAAAGGAACACATGAAGGGAACACATGAGGTTCTTCACTATGATGCATATGATGTGCATGTCAAGGAATTGTTCTTCCTCCCTTTGGGATAATTTTCTGATATTCATTAACTTGCTTTTGCACCTACCTCTTTCTTCATTTGTCCACAGCTCTACATAACACCCAAATTTACTATATATGTTGCCTTGTACTTATATTGATATTTCTTTGTTCCCTTTGTTGTCCCTAAAGCCAGGTGTGTCCAGGTCTAGGTGTGCACGGGGAGTTGTTTACAGCCAAGGGATCTCCCATGCCTGCACTCTGTGCTGTGTTCTGTGTCCCCATGTCCCAAGGCTGACCTCTTGTGTTTCTCTGCACTACCTCAGTGCATCAGGGCCTTTAATATCCCACACTATGCAGAATAACTTGTTGCTGCTGGCTGCAGTTTTTGGACATTTGTACAGCTTGTGGGTAGCTGGAGGACAGCACTAACACAGTACAGTGTAGGTGTAGGAATAGAAAAGAAGCTGCATGCCTGGGGTAGATAGTGTGCATTTTTGTTATACATCTTCACAGCCTAGTGCTTGGGCGTCATCAGCCCATATACCAGGCAAAACTGCATTGAATGTTTGACAGATATTTTAATGGAGGGCAGCACAAAAAGGCTGAGGGGACCTGCTGTAGGCATTATACACATTGGTGAGTATAATGTACGAGTCTGTAACCAAAGGGAGGGGAAAGCGCGCACTCCGCTCCAGAGTACTCACACAAAAGAATTTACAGCACACAAAAGTGATCATATACACCAAGACATTTATGTCAAGGCAAGATTTAATTTTGCAGTCTCAGTGATGTATACAAAGATTGAAAGAAGAGAAGACTGAGAGAAAAGGATGAGCTTAGACTCGGTGTTTGAGTCATAAACACTAATACTGTGATTTACCAGTATCTGGTCTTTAAGGTTAGGTACTTAAGCACATGTTTTCTTGGTCTGTGTCTCTTAATTTTTTTTCACAATTTTTTTCCATCAGTGATTTAAGGACCTATACTGGCTTTGAACCCCTACCGTAGAGTGAAAACCAGAAATCTTTAAGAATACTTAAAAAATAACCTGAATGACTATTCATTTTAGAGACCACAGTGATTCTTGTAAGGTTTTAATCTCTTGTGTAACTAGGGATGGCATACACTATGAGTTCTTGTATTTGGATAATAAGGAATTATATAAGGGTTAACAAAAATTGTAAGTAAAATTAATGATCTAATGTAGAATTATAGAAGATAGGAAACAATGCCTAAGCTCAAATTACTATTTTGACTAAGGCAGATTCTAAAATCCTTCAAATTTGTGATCTCAAAGAAAGAAAACAAATTAAGAACCTATTCTACCTTTATTTTTAATCTGCTTATACCCTTAGGTATAATCTTCCTTGCGTTGTTTTGGTTTTAAATATTGATAGATATCCTAGTGATTTGGAATTAAATACTGCTGCTTAAAAAACCCCATAGCTTTGTCTTAGTCCAGATAGCGTTGCTGATATTAACATTGCGTTCTTTATAAAGCTACATATTGATTTAGAAAAAGTGGAAGGAAGCAACACAAATTCCAATTCTTTCTTTCAGTCTTGAGCACTCCTTCTACCTGCTAAAGTCAACAAAAATGTTCCTCTTTACTTGCAGGAAGCTAAAGTGGAGTTAAGGCTGGAAAAACACGGAATGTTTTTGTGCAGCCTTTCTTTCATCTGTCACGTAAGTGATTGTGTCAGTGACACCTAAACAGGAAACTACATGCCCAGTAAACACCCACATTTTCTCAAAAGCATGAAACAGAAGAAATTTGTGTGAGAAGGCTCATGATCTTGTAAGAGCCTAATAATAAGAGAAAGGCTTCAAAAGTGCTTTTTCATTATGACTGCTCGAAACCTGAAAAACTCCAAAAATGCCTCGTCATTTTGTCTGCTTATCATTATACAGGCAATTTGGACCGTGGGTAGCCCGCCTAGAGGCCCATATAAAGGAAGGCGAAACGGGTGCAAGTCGGAGAGAAAAGCGAGGGGCAGAGTCCCTGACCTTCGCCTTCCCCCCCCTCCACCACCACCATCGCCCTGCTACGAGACACTCTGAGGCCTCCGGGAGCTGATACTGCCCGCCTGAGGAGAACCCCCCTGGTCCTGCACCCCGGACCGGAGTCACGGGTGAGTTGTAGATCCCCTACCCGTGCTGAGAGCACCGTGAGTGGGCCAAGGCTCGGCTGCAGCGAGCGGGCACCGCGCCTGACACTCGGAGGACGGGCGGCCGCATTGCAGCCAAAGTGCTCCCGAGATCGGAGAAGGCAGATCAGACGCTTCAAACGGCTTCGCTCCCCCCACCCCATCTCGGCGGCACTAAAGGTAGCGCAGTGTGCTGGTGACCTATCCTATGCTTTTCTTTTTAAGTAACCTCGGCTTTTTTTAACTTTTCTCTACTTTTCTCTTTCCTTCTCTTTTCCTCTTTCACTATTAAATAAAAGACATCAATTTTTTGGCATCAACATTTAATCTCGTTAGGTTTTAATCTCGTTTCTGGGAATATTTTGAAGCTTCTAAGTTCTTTCTGGTTTATGCAGAGACTTAGCTTTCTTTGTTTTTCTGGGTTTAAACCGGATCGTAACAGATCTGTCACACTTTAAACTTCTGAACTGGTAATTGGAGTATTTCTGCTGCAGACAACCTCTTTTCCTAAGATTATAAGAAATGAGTATTTGGGATGTTTGTTTAAAACTTTCTACTATATATTGCAAAATAGCTTCAATTGCAGAATCAAAAGCTTTTGATTCTTTAATGTACTTCATTTTGTCTAGCTCTTTACAGTAATTCTGCTACTGTCTTTCTAAAACTGATGGTCAGTGCTTCAGGGCAAACATTTGTGGCCTCTTAGTTACATTGAGGCAACCAGAAGAGTTTGAGATAATTTGCTGAAAACATTATGACAAATGGGGCTGGTGATAGCTTCACTATCAGGTCAAGATTATCAGTATTTTGGGGCCAATTTAAAGTTAAGACAGTTGGAGATCTCCTATATTAACGATCTGCATTTGGTTACAGACATTAATGAGAAATCTTTATCTATCAGGTGAAACTCACAAACACATTTGCCCCTGCTGTTTGAAAACAGCAAGAAATGACTGATAAGAGTTGGGAGGAGTTTGCTGGCCTTTTGAATATGTGCTAATGGAACATTTATTTCATATTTGCCCTTTTTTCCCCAAAATATATTTATTTGCACTCTAGGAATAAACTTCTATGGTATCTGCATGGTACCTGCTATCTGCAACAGCTGCACTGTAACAAAGGTTTGTATCTTGAAATCAGAGAGGCCTTTGCAGCTTTCACTTGAGAAAAAGGCTCTGATTGAGCACTGACAAATTTTTTCTCTCTACATCAGTCATAGAGGGTGATATGCAATGGGGGTCTTTTTGGTCTTGTTAAAAAGTTGTTGATTTTTTGCCAAAAGGTGGGGAATTAAATCAGGTAGTCTGGAAAGGACCATGTCATAGAATTGGAATTTTTGAGGTTAAAAAAAACCCTCTAAGATCATTGAACCCAACCATTAACCCAGCACTGCCAAGCCCACCACTAAGCCACGTCCCTAAGTGCCACATATCTATGTATTTTAAATATCATCGTGGATGGTGACTCCACCACATCCCTAGGCAGCCTCTTCCAATCCTTGACAACCCTTTCAATGATTAATTTTTTCCTAATATCTAATCTAAACCTATATGGTGCAATTTGAGGCTGTTTCCTCTCATTCTATCACTTCACAACTTTATTTTTAATTTGAAAATGTTTAATTATTTCTTATAAATAAGAAAATTATAGAAGTCCCATTTTAAAAGGGAAATACCCTTAACCAAAATAATTTTAATCAATTTACCCACAATGAAATAATGACATATTGGAGAACAGTATTTTGCTGCTTCAATGTGGTTTAACTTTATATTCAGATACTCCTTTACTTTCTATGTTGTTTAAAATACCTACCTTTTAACTGTCGCTCTTCTGTTACCTTTGCACTTTAAAACCCGATTCTGCTCAAATTGAACCAGCTCAAAGACCTGAGTTCTGCAGTTTTTACTGAGCACCTGAAATACTGGAAAGGAAAACTTAAGCTTGGACTGAGTATATGCTATTTAAGTTACTTAAATAGCTTAGGTTTATTAATAGCTTAGGTTTCCTCTCTCTTCTGCTATATTTAATCAAAAAAGTTTCTCATTAAAGTGTGACAGTGCTTTATATTGCCTGTACATAAAACCTCCATGGTTATTATACAAAAAGAAAAGGCAAATGACAGTTGGTGTCAACACTAAACAGCTTGGGGAAAACTATTTCCTCAATACGTATGTAATTTAATTGAAATGCAATATTTCATGAATATTAGAAAGTGAGGGTTTATTAAGAATGGCAAGGAAAGTGAAAGCATGACTGTTTAGAGTAACAAGCAGCACAAATTTATTCATTCAATACATCACTGAATTATTTAAAACTCAGGAAAGCACAAGGTCATGGAATAATTTTGGCAAGTACGCACTTTTGCATGATGCATTTCCATAATTCCACTACATCTATAAAGTTAATCACAGCTTTGGCATGCAAGCCTGCTTCATGTACTAAGCTGAGCCAGAGAAAGGCTCTGAATTAAAACTTAGGAACAAACCAAACAACTGACACTACAAATGATTTGTGATAGTTGAAAGCAGATGTGAGCTCCATAATGCTAGCAATTCTTACAAATATTTCATTTACTAAATCCCATATTTACTTGCAATACACATTTACAAGTGAAAACCTGTCATTGGTCTGGAGACATATCCAAATTAGTATGCACACACACAGTTTGGTGTCACAAGTCTTCTTGCGGACGTAATCATTCTGTAACAAGTGAGAGCTGACAAGAGGTGTCCTTTGGACCATGGGGATGAGAGTGGTTGAGATATCCTTGGAAAAAATCCATGGAAATTTAGTCAATTTTCTATTGTGGGAATTAGTACTCACCTGTCCTGAGTGCAGACTGACTGCTAACAACTCCTGCAGACTACTAAACCAGAGGGGCTCAATGTATGCAATTTTCAGAATTGCATTGTCATTTCTATGCTCCCAGAATGACAATGATATGTGGGAATTGCATAAGGCTTAAGGCTTCTTCTCAGAGTGTATTTGAGATTCTAAGACAAAACTGAGGGTATTTTGAATTTTGCAATTGAGTTTTTGCCTTCAGGATTTTGCATCCCGTTTCCATCTGCCTCCATCAATTGATGAAGGCATGAGTTTGAGTATGATTTCAAGGACTCCCATAATCACGATCATGCAGTACTAGCTTGAAGACAGTCTGTTTTATATGGACTCTGATATATAGCTAATTTGTAACTAAGTAGCATTATAATTGTCTTGATAAATGTGTCTGAATTCTAGGAAGAGGATTTACTAATATAACAAAAAGCAATCTACACACAGTAATATCATTTTCCTCTGTGCATGTTTTGAAAGACCTCTATGCTAACTTGGAGCTGCTGAATGTATTTGTTGTTTCCCCTACACTGCGTTCACAGACACACAGTAAGTTATGGATCAACCAGACTTTCAAAGAAGAACATGATTTTCATTTGAAGGCTTGGTGGACCTAATTTTAATTTTCAATAATTTGCTCAATTTATTTATTGTTCAGCTCAGCTTTTTACAAATTAGTCTTGAAATAGATGTAATTTATCTCAATAGACTCTAAGACAAGTGCAGAAGTGACATGAAAGATACAGCATCTAAATTTTGAATATTTGCAATATACTGAGTGTATTTTTTCAGCACCTTTTATCTTAATTGTTTGACTGTATTTAAAGAAGAATGAAATATTTAAAGTTGCAATTTTTAAAACAGTACCCTGGTTCTATACAGATTGTTTATTATTTGATTGACTTCCGAAGAATTCTCAGTTCTACTTTTCAAAAAGTAAGTATTTTAAGCTTGGTACCCTGTTCTGCCCTTAAAGTGGCAGTCAGTGAGTTTCTGCTGAGGTAATGCATAGAGGTAACTTATCCAATCACTTTGCTGCCTTTAAGAGGAATTGCTTTATAAATAGTTTTGGACCTCTCTGATTAATAAGAAAAATCAATGAGATTTTTATTTTGTATGTAGATCCCAAAAACTGTATTGTATATAAAATTGCAAATGTTTTAATAGTTACAAATTGATAATCAAATCTGGAAATAATTAACATCTTTAGAAATTGCTGAAAGTTTCCTTTTGTTGTTAAATCTTGAAATAGTTTTCTTGCTGGAGAAGAAAACAGGTAAAATGCTAGAAAGTTAAGATGAGCTTTAGACTATTTATTGAAAATAATAAGCAGTCATTTCTTTCACATTTTTGCATGTATTTGCGTGTATTGAACATTGTCACTCAAGAAAATAAATACATTAGTCAATAACTTTAAGTGTTTTGTGTGTTTACTTCATTATAAATTTCATATCACTATAAATTTGCCATTTATTCAAAACTGAAATAGAAACTGCTTGAGCACAGTGTCAAACGGCAAGAAGTTGCCATTTGATTTGGTGAATTTGTCCAGAGACAAGCTATTCATATTCATCAGTTTCTAACTAGTTCTACAGAGGACAAGTTGCAAAATGACTTATAACCCCGCAGATGATTATATTTGTGTAAGCAGAGAAGATACATACCAATGATCTAAAAGGCTTGCCTTAATATTTTAAGGATATTAAAGGATATTTAATATTTTAGGATATTTGATATTTCAAGGTGTTACCAGTTTTATCAGAAATTATATATTCAGTTCCAGGGCCCTATTTTCAGAAGCCAGCAGGACTGGTTTTATTAGACCCTGCTGCACACAGAATGTCCTGAGTTGGATTCCCTTTGGATGAAGATTAGCTGGGAGGTAACTCTTGTGGCCACATCAGTGTATGCACAGGTGGGGGAAAAAAAACCAGCAAAAAACATCTTTGCATTTTTAGTTTCTAATTTTAACATTTAGAACTAAGAAAAACAACCTGTACAATTGAAACTCGATATTGGCAGTCCAAAGAGTATTGTTGGAGCTCTAGCATGATTTTTAGTAGGAATTATTTGTGTCTTAGAAATGTCAAAAGTGCAACTGTGTCAGATCTTTGGAAGGGTTAAATGGATATAATCTTTTGTCTAAATCTGTGATCAGTTTATTGAAGATGATAGCTGAGCACCTTACGCATACAGTTCCATATCATGATAAAGAAGAATATTCGGTAAGATAATACCCATGTATTATATTATTTTTCTCCCTGTCAATCTAATCAAAACATCAGCACTTTTGAAAGGCTTGGCAGTGTTGTTCTAAGTACCACGGTCACAACAATTAGTATGTTTATTGTATCATATCATTCTGGTTTAAGACACATGAATAACAATTATAGAAAATTATTATTAAAAAAAAGTCACTATATAAAACCTCACTCAACGTTGGAAGACAAAGCTCAACAAAATTCTGTGGAACATAAAAAGAGTTAGTCTTGATTGATCCTTAACTGCATTACATGTGTGCCTTATTTGTCGGCATTTAAAAATACTGATTTGGAGCTTTATGAGAGGACAGCAAACATCTTCTGTTAGCTTTCAGCCTAACAGTTTGTTGTTTCCTTTCTGTATTAATTTAGCTGTAAGTACAAAGAAACTGTCACTCTGATGTGACATTCTGACTTCAGATGTTAGAAAAACAGCAAATTATGTCTACCAAATATGCAGAGCGTTTAGATAATGCATAAGTTATGCATTATCTAAAGACAGGTTCTTTTAACTGTGTGGTTTCAATAGGAAATCTCACTGCAAAGACAGCTCTATAAGAATCTAATATATAAATCATGGTTATCTGATTTTATTTCCCCTTTTACTCATGAGTCTTGCAAGACAGTTTGCAGGAAAGGGACCAATAAAAGATCTGAAAAGATTTTATTGTTTTTCTAAATTACTCTTCGGCTATGCTTAAGGGAGTTTGTCTTATCCTTAAGCAACTGGTTTGATGTTGTTCCCTGAAAGTTCTGCTAAAGTGGTTCTTGTGACCACTTTAGTGACCTAACAGATAATAGTGCTGGGGTTTTGAGATGCCTGTTCTTCTCACCCATAATTCAAGCAGTCTTAGGAGGAGCACAAACTGTGCTTTTAATGTATTTAGTGAAAGCCTCTTTTTAATGGTGAATCACAAACAGTCCAGATACTCTATCTCAGATCATATCACCAGCAATTTATTTGTGTGTCTTCCTAACAGTAATTACCACTGTAGCAATTCACCCAGATAACCACCCTCCAGAATCAAAGCTGTGTTCTGTTAGCTCCATTCACCTGTTTTTCCAGGCTCTGCAGATCCCCAGATAAAAGAAAAACACAAAGAGAAAGAATAATAGGGCTGGTCTCAGAGGAGAAATCATCATTGTCCTTCAAAACCAGACTTTGGGTGACAAGGATGGTAGATTTTTCTACAGAGCTGTACCACCTGTGCTCAGGTACAGGCCCTCTGAGTGGGCTATTGATGGCACAGGTCTGAAAAACCTGTCACTACTTTGAACTGATAATGCTGGAACAGAAGCCCCTGTAGATTACTTTGATCTCAGACTCCTGGAAAATGAATTCCTTTGGGGAATGGAACTTGCTGCCTCCCTTGCCACAGAAGTGAAGTTTTTCCCCAGAAGGGTCATGTTTCTTAAGATTCGTTCACATGTTTTTACGGAGCCTTGCCCACAGAGCTGCCATTCCCATGGATAATGACCAAGGAGTACTTCTGGGAGTGAAGTTGTGAAATACTGGGAACTTCTGGGGAAACACAGCAGTTCTGTTACTGAATGATGGACAGGTCCATGGACTTCACTGTCTAATCTGAAGAATGTTCCTGTAAAGGCTTGTAAGCAACTTCACAACAGAACAAAGGTGTGATTTTAGAGTATTGAATGCAATGCAATCCTCAGTGTGCCTGTATATTAAATATGACATCTAATGAATGCTGCTATATTTAGTTCTGCAATAAAATCCTACACATTAGTGAAAACAAGCAATAGATTAATAGATTTTATGGTTTTGTGCCAGCACAGAGTTGTTTTGCACATAGGTTTGCTAGACTCTATGAAATTATTAAAAGCTGCTCATGTTAAATGCCTCTCCAGATATTCTGAAGCTACAGATATTTCTGTGAGATAAAATATTACAAAAACAAAACAGGGATAGAGGCTAGTCTTGCTTGTTAAAATGTTATGGAAGATTAAGCTGTGAAAATCCTTTCTGTGACCTTGCTTTATGAATAAAACGCTGCTTATTCCACTGGTGGATGAAATTAGAAAATGCAGAACAAAGTAAAATGACAGCTATCGGTCCTTATGAAGTTATGTCCCCGTTGCAAGCTCTGTGGGACAAATTGTAAACCATGTTATCCAAATGAAGACCATTTCAATTCTAATCACCACTATTAATATGCAAATTTTCTAAATAAAAATATTCCCACTACAGTAAAGTACACATTTACTTCGGAAAGTAACAGACATCCCATTTTTTAAAACTTGTTTTTACCACTTGTACCTCAAAGGCCCTACATTATAGTCCTTACACTTACTAGTAGTTTTAAAAATAGATTGATTTCTCCCTGAGCCTGTCAATGACACTGCTTTAGTCAGCAAGATTTTGGATTCCCATTAGTGCTCTATTTCCCTCCTTAGGGATCTATGACCTCCTTGGCACTTGCTGCTCTCTGTTTGTGGCTCCCCATTAGGCACTACATTGTGCTACCACTAGACCATGGTTCAAGTTTGGCTTATGATCATTTTACTCTCCATCATATGGATTTTATGTCATTACAAAGCATTAATGCTCTTAATATTTTCACCTTCTATATAGCTAAGCTAGTTCATTGTTCTGTGAATTTGTTTAGAGCTTGCTTCCTTGATGGGATTTGGGTATTCTCAAGAGCCAAATGGAAAGAAAGTGTATTTAAATGTCATGGGCACCCCAGTGGCTGCCACAATGCAGTGAAGGAATGTAAGGAAATGGAGTTATCTTTTACACCATTTTACCTGCAGCTCTGTTTATGGTGAATGGAGGTGATGGCATATCTGTATTTTAAGTGAGAGTATTGAACAGATGTATTACAACCTCATTATATGATATTCTAATAACCCTGTAATTGTTTTTAAAGGGACAATTGCCTTTCTTACTATTATGTTACACAGAAAATTGAGACAAGCCACAGAGGAATTAGCTATTTTACTAAATACTGCTCTACGTGAAAATTCGCCACAAAAAACCCCAAAACTTTCAAAAAATACCCAAATTTTCTACTTTCTCTGCTCTATACAAACAAAAGTGAATGAGAGAGAACTAATCAAGGATATTGCTTCTCAAACAATCTGTCAATTTAATGTTTAACATAATAATATTTCATCAGAGACTGCGCTCCTGTTTTATTAGCATTAGCTACAATCTTGGAGTCTTAAAAATGTCTTAGGGTTTCTATGTCTGTGTCACCTAAGCATTTTACTTTGTTAATAAATTTAATAGCACTCCAAGCATGACATTTTTATTTTAGCTACAGTAAAGCTCTTCTGCAAAATCTGGGGGTTAAAGCTAATTGACCTTCTGTCTAGAACTATTCTTCAGCCCTTTCCTTTGTTAGAAAGGAAAATGGTGGTAAATACCTGGAAGATTCAACTGTAGGCTTGGGTAAATTTTCTAAATATCATTTCTTGAGGGCATTATAAAGTTATGCTGCCTAATGTAATGTAGATCAGTCAGCAAGATATTGTTGTTATCAATAATGGTGCCATCATATGCAGTATCTAAAAGATGTCTGATACACTTCCCACAGGAGTTAAAGAGGGCTATCAACAGTCATAGAAGAGAAAATATGATTTTTTTGTTGTTGCTGTTTTTTACACAATAGTTCTTGAAGATGTGCAAAAAGTGTGAAGATTTTTTAAAATTTGGCTTTTTATAAATTTAGATAATTTGTGAGATTACACAAACTACACAACAGCATTGAATTTGTGAAAACCTTTTTCTTCAACAACTTTCATCAACTTTGTCCCACAAATATGACAGTAACTGGAGGACCTGTAAGGGAGATTCAAGTGACTGTGAGAGTGGGTTTGAATCCTGAAGTGTTTCGGGCCAGATGTTACGAAACTGTGGCAGGGACTGAGCAATCTTTAAACTAGACCCATCTTCTAAGAAGTCTCTGAAAGCCCCTTTGCCCTCAGTGTGTTCTCAAATATAAAACTGCATAGTAAGGAGTTAGTTTGGAACTATATAAAAGTCAACTTTACTAATAAAGTCTTCTCTACACCTTTCTTCCTTTCTGTTCCCACATCTGAAGGTGTTCAGATGAACATGGTGAACAATGTTCACAGCATTGTTTTGTCTTCAAAGATTTTAACAGAGTAATAGAAAGATATTCATACAGATGCCAGAAAATTCCTTGCAGGTGCTGACTTATGGATAGAATTTATCTCTCTGAGGTTTTTCACTAGGGGTCCTCATCCAAATACATACTCTCATCTAGAAATTACATTTTCAAATACTTATGGTTGCATCATTTTCAGGAAAAAGAAATAGTTATAAATCTCCATTGTACCTATAGGATTTTTTTACCAGTAATCATACCTTGGTGGCAGGAAGATAGAGACAAATATGTTATCAGTTATTATGTAAGTTACCAAAAGTCTTGAAGTAGAGAATTTCTTAGAGAAAATGCTTCAGCAGACTGGAAAATAAATTTACTTCTCACTGGATTTTTGAAAATAATTTTGCCAATGGAATTTAGAACATAATAATAAGTTGATTCTTTTAACATTGAAAAAATATTTTATAGTATGAAATTAAAACCTCAGGAGGAAAAAAAGGGGATCTAAGCCATACTGGGATAAGACCATGCTTGATCTGGAGAACGTGCTTGAGGCATCCATCAGTTTGAGTCTTGCAGTGAGCTGGAGAAGTCAGCTGTATGCTGCTTCCTTCAATAGATCTGGTTAGCTGAATTCATGGCACACTGAGTCAGAACGAGCTCTCTTTCCTGCCCCCAAGAGGAAAGTTCAGAAGTTTGGCAAGCACTGTCTACCTAATACTAGAACAATACAATAACCTGTCTATGTAAATACTTAGTTGGAACTGGTATGAATAATATATAAACATAATTTCTTAAACTGGCTAACACGTATTATGAGCAGCAATTCCTTTTTTTCCTCCAGAACCACTTAGTGGGAGAAATGTCTGTGTGTTCACAAGCTTGACATGGTAAGAAGGATGTTTTAATTATTTTATTTTCATTTATTTTATCACCAAGTAAGAGTTGATGCCTTGCTTTTTTATGTTTCAGGGTTTTTTTTCATGAGCTGAAAAAGTGGGCAGCCTTTTTATATTATTGTACTGAGAGAAGGATCAAAAAGAAAGCAGTAGGTAAGGTCCTTGTTTAATATATGGCTGTAAAACACTGATTGCCTGTTAAATTCTGGCATTTCATAAGTATCATAATGGTTATTACTCATTAAAAATTACAATATTGCAGGAAAAATTAGTTCACTTAGCAGTTTTTAATAATACATTTGTAAATATGGATATTTTATAGTATCACTTAAATTCTTCTGAATTATCCAGAAGGTTCCAGGCTGTGTTGTGGAATTATCTCAAATTAAAAGATCTGAAAAGTTTCCAACTTACAAAGACAAAAAAAGTTGAAATGTTTTTTTCTCCGTTTATATCTGAACGAAGGTTGACTATTTCTATGTCATATACGTTATTCTACTTCTTAAATGATTGTATTTTCTACAGAAATGTTTTTGAAGTTA
This sequence comes from Corvus kubaryi, assembly GCF_017639235.1. Lineage (NCBI taxonomy): Eukaryota > Metazoa > Chordata > Aves > Passeriformes > Corvidae > Corvus > Corvus kubaryi. The sequence goes on from NW_024582055.1 coordinate 1,155,738, forward strand.
GAAGTACCAACCATGAGGTCCCTTGGCATCAATTAAAGCTATCTACTTGCTCTAGAATGTATGAAATGCACTAAAATTCATGTAGCTGTTCTTAGTGGGAGTTTGTAAAAAAGTAGATGTGACTGAGAAGAGTATTAGGTTTCTGTTGTGATATTTGATTAGGTGGAACCCTCTGTTCTTCTCCAAGAAATTGTACTCCTCCGTAAAGAAGAGACAATATCAGTAAATAATAGAAGTTGGAGAGAGAAACTGGGTGCTGTTTTGAGAGCATTTCTTGAGCTAGAAGAAGGGAAGGCAACCCTAGACAGAAGAGACTGTGTTAAACATTGGTGAAAGATGGTACCAGGTGTTTTCATGCCTCAACATGCAGGGGGGCTGAGGAGGATAAAAAAAGGTGTAAATGCCTTTGTTTGTCACTTCCTTATTACCAGATAAATTTCAGAAGCAGTCACCAACCCAGCTGAACTGTCACTTCAGCTCTGTACTTCAGGGGAGGGCTGCAAACATGAGGTGGTTGCCAGTCTGAGTGGAAGAGGAGCCAGTGGGAATTGGAGTGTCAGCACTCACAGGATCATCCTGCATTTGCTTCCCCTCATGGCCAGTAAAGTACTGTGTGAGTACCATAAACTCTTTCCTTGCAAGTTTCTGGTTTTGGAAGGAAGCTTTGAGGTAAGTGGAAAAACATCAATGAAGACATTTTGCTGCTGTCTGTCCTCAACAGGATTGTACCCCTGTGGAAGAAGATAAATTGGGGTGATAAATTCTGTGTCCTACAAGCTTCAGAGTGTAGAGTCTGTATCATACCAAATTAAGAAATACATTATAATTTCTTAATTTGAAAGCAGAAAGCCAATTTAACATAATATGCCAACCAGAGATAGCACGGGGAACCCATCAAAGCACTTCACAGAAAGCAAAGAAAAATAAATTTCCCTCCATGGCCAGTGTTTAAAATTATAAATCCAAAAGAAAAACATAGGAAAAAAAAAAAAAAAGAGAGAACTAGTGAGACTTCAAAATCAGAAGAAAGAAAGAAGATTGAAAATAATTTGAGACTGCCTAAGGCAACCATTAAAAGCAATCAGACACAAAATATTTGTGGAAATGTGAAATATAACTTAAATTCACTGAGACAAATAGTTAAATTAATGTAATTGCTGAGGTAAGCATGAGAACACCATTTATATTTTGAAAATTCTTTGAGATCTTACTTTTAAATGAGTAAACTTTTCTAAACACAGAAGACGGTAAAAGTCATGTGTGATATGTATCATAACTCTGTAAAATTACGAACAAAAACAATACAGAAGATACCAGTGAGGAAATTATGGAGAGAGCAATAGAAAATTACTTTTATTAAGTAAACATTTGTGTCTTTCTTAAGTCTTTGTGTAATTTTGTGAGGATCTGAATTATGCTAGCACAGACAACTTGTGAACTCGTGCCTTGTAATCTGTACTCTTCAGTTATTACTAAACATAGTAAAAAGAAGGAATGATCAGTAGAGCTGTGAACAAAATTATTTGCCTGTCACACTAATTTTTCTCTACTTTAAAACTATTGCTAATCTGTGCCAGAGATGAAACAAAACTCTTTCAATTTTATCATTCAATAGTAGATAGCTATTTCCTTTTGAAATAGGACATTCTGGACTATAGGACACCTGATTCTGGGTCTTATTAAAGACAGTGGAAAATCTGAGCTGCTGCTCTGAAAGAGGAGAAACAGTCTTTTCAATATGAGTCCAGGTGCCCAGCATCTGAAAGCTCTCCACTTTTTTTTTCACCTTTTCCCAGGAAATACTCAGCTGTCAAAAGCATTAAGTCAACAAGAATCAACCAACATTTCACAGCAACAAGTAGTGGGGTGCTCTTATATGGTGGCAAATGTGAGATATTTCAAGTTAACAGAAAATTTTCTCATTACCCAGTTGATTTTTTTCTAGTGGAAAAATTACTGGGTTTGCAAGGAAATGCAATCCCATGTCTAGTTACGAATTTGAAGCTTAAACTCTCAGAAATATTTACCATGTGAAAAATGTCAGCTTTTTCAAAAAGACCCTAATGAATAGCAGCATAATCAAAATTGCGTGATAAGAAAGAGTGAAAATAACAGCTGCCTTTTAAAAAAGTGAGTAAAATGGGGATCTGGCAAATTCCTTTCAAATGACCCACTCTAGTGAAAACATAATTTCATCCTCACTTTAATTAGTCTAATCAAGATAATGGGTAATTAATCGCTTAAAACTGGATGGTGGATTGGAGAAAAGCAAGTAGAAATTCTAAATAACTGTTTACTATTCAAGCATTAGGATTATTAGGCCTCATTTTAGGCCTCTAGGATAAAAAATTCCCAACTAGTCCCACCCTACTCAAAGCAGTCCTTGATCTCCCAATTACATTTTCAATGGGGAAAGTTTCATTGAAGTTAATGATTCTACACATAGTTGAGTATCCCTATATTTATAAACTGAAGGTTTCAATTTACAGAGAACTAGCCATTAAAATACAGCTTTGGTCATACTTCTACTATGATTGTTATTCCCTCTTCTTGGCTTTTATGGTTTTTGGAAAAATTTACAGTTCAAAATGCTTCTAGTGAAATCCATTAATAACCTTTTGAACTCCAAAGTTTTCCTTACAGTAAATGCAATAAAACTTAAACATTCAGTACTTTGGAATAAAGCCAATATTCATTCAAAATAAAAACCTATAGAAATCACTTTCTTCTGATTACAGTACAGGACAAACAGATGTGCTTTGAAAGCAAGCAGTTATTTCCCATCTCCTGGAGAATATTTGGCAT
>NW_024582055.1:1158552-1216551 GCF_017639235.1 Corvus kubaryi
GGCATATATGTTCAGTTTCTGATGTCTGCTAGCCCATGGATCTGTCATGATGTGAGATTGCATACCTTGCCATAGATATACAGATCCTGCCACTCAGGGCTCATTGGAAAGCTCCACCTCTATGTAGACAAACAAGTATCTACAAAGGGACTTTGTCTGTGTCAATATAATTGTATGATTACGTCCTAAAATGTTCTTCCCCTCCTGTAAAACTTGATTACCTGAAGTGCCTCTGAAAAAGGATGGAGATAGAAGGAAAAAAAAGGCAAAATCATTGTGTTGTCTTGCAAAAAAATCAGAAAGACTAGCTGAAACAAGGATGAGAGACTTCTTGCATTACACAGATGTTTCCTTTGAAAAACCTCAGCTCTTTATGGATTTCAGTCATAAGCAGATTGAAAGTCTAGCTCTGATTTTCTTCAGGAACATGTAAAATGTATAGTTAGCCAACCCAGAAAACAGCTTTTTTAAAAAAATCTTTTCAATTTGGTATGTTTACATTAAAATGTTAGTTTTATTCTATTGCAATTCATAAAGTTTCTTTAGAAAATCTGCACCATAAAGAGTAACCTTTTGCTTGTTGTTTCTTATCTGGTATAACTGGTCTTGGAGTAGCTGAAAGAGAAAATGTAATGGTAATTAAAGGACAGAACAAAAATTACCCTTTAAAAATATCATATCATCTGGAGTGGTTTAGACATAAGAAATTATATCTTTCTAGCCTAACTGAGCACCATACTGCAAGCTGGGTTTAGGATTTTATTAAAGCAGTGTGGATGCCACAGGGTAGGTACTTATGTTCAGTTCATGTGATACAGAAGTCCCTTTTAGACACCAACAGAACAGGTGAGTACAATTCCACAGATCCAGCATTATGTTTGCAAGCCTGTCAGCGTGGATGTTAATGCCATTTCAGTGCATCTGAGGAGTTTGTAATCCTCTTAATTGTTCTGGAAAATTTAGGGGTTCAGCCATTCTTTGTTTCATACTTGCATATCAAATATTTATGGAGTCCTGTTTTTGGAAGAGTGAAAATAACCAATACAGTGTTTGGACAATGCCTTTAATGACATGCTTTAACTTTTGGACAGTCCTGAATTGGTCAGGTCATCCTTGCAAGTTCCTTCCAACTGAAATATTCTATTCTATTCTATTCTATTCTATTCTATTCTATTCTACTCTATTTGATGTCTGGTGATAATAAGGAAGTTCCAACCTGTCAAACAACCCCATTTTGTTTCTCTGCATTATTACCTACCTATTCATGTGACATTTTTTCCAGAGGGTAAACTGAGACAATATGAGAAAAAGAGGCACTGGAGAGGCACTCAGGCTATTTTGTGACAGTGGGTCTTTGGATAGCTTAAGGTCTCTTAGGTTTGCTCTTTTTTCAACCCTGCCCTGTAAACAGCTCATTCTAACCCTGGGTGAGCTGGCACCCAGGTTGTGTGGTTGAACATGGACATGCTCTAAGTTTAAAACAAATTGGAGAAAATATTTCTATATTTCTGGGGTATTTTTCCATCAAACTGATTTTTTTTTTTTTTTCAGTCAGCATATCCCATTTACATTGTCCCTCTGTAAGTGCAATGAAGATATGATGCACTGGGAACTGCTCCATAAAATATGCACGGAAATATGACCTTGAGGTTGTGAGGAAAGGCTGCAGAGCCAGCACACTCAGGTTTCCTTGCCTCTTCACCTCATAGTGACCCTTGGCCTCCAAGCTTGCCTACTTGGCTTCCTTCTGAGAGTCAGGCTGAATGATAAGGATGAAGGGTCAACAAGTCTATACTATCGCACCTACCTCCCAGGAAGCTCCTGAACCTGGCAGCTGTGAAATGCTCCCATTTTCTGCCATTAGCTCACACCCTGTAGACCAAGCATTCCACAGTCATAAAGGAAATCTCTGATAGAAATGGAAGTGGGTTGTAGGTTTTTCAGGTGAATAGTTTGTAACTGGTTGAGAAATTCTTTAGCAGAAGGGACTGTGAAGGGTCTGCAGATGCAATATAGCCAGCTTTACATTGCTGCCCAAGCCCATAGCTATGCTCTGAAAATCCCTGGCTGTCTGACTAAATTCTCTAAATTCTTTCAAAGCAATCAGAATACTCTAAATTGCTTTTTAGGAGCAGACCAACTCTTGCTAGTCTGAGATTCAGAATTTAATATCTTGGTGAGTTTCATTGTACTTAAAGGTCCCTGAATAGTCAGCCTATTTCTTCTCTTTCACTGATTTCTTTATTTCTAAGAACTTTTCTTAATTTCCTATGTGTTTCACTTTTTTGACTCTTTGCATTTGTTTATAGTATTTTTTCTTTTATTTTCATCTGTGTGTTGTGGCTGTTACTTGTTATATGCATTGCTACGCATAAACATCCTTAACCTTTTGTACTAATGAAATGTAAACAAGCAGCAGGTATAATTCCTGACCCAAGTTTAACTATATTCATAAAAAAATAAAATTATGCAGGTCTATGTTAAACAGTATTCTTCTCAAGCTTATTCTTTTGAGTGACTATTTTCTGGGAAATTCTTTATTGATTGTTCCTTTTGTATCTATGCCTACCTCATACAGTATCTCACAATTTGAATAAATCTTCAAATGCAACCCCCCCAATGTCGAAAACTCTTTGGCAGCCATTCTCTGCTAACCTATTAAGTATATGTTAATATATAGAGAGATACATAAAAAATAAACCTCTAGTCTTAGAAAGTAGATTTAATGAAAGAAAACAAATTTATCTTCATTCAGATCATGCCATATGAGATCATAAATTGATCTGAAAGGGCTGCTGGCAGCCTGATCTTTAACTGTATTAGGTTTGTCTGCATTAGATCAAAATGGAAGCAGCTGGATCTGTGTCTGAAAGTCAGATTCCCATTCAGCTGCACAGAGACACAAAGTCTGTAGGAGTAAATGTTCCTATCAAAGATGAGATTATTAAGTGAACAATAGCAATGAAAAAAGCAGCCTCATGAAAACCTCCCCTCCTTATTGTATTTAGTGTCAAATCATCATGGTATTAATGTTGCTGATTATATCAGTGACATCCTGCCCTATGTTGTTATACTCTTCTGTATCTTGCTGAGTAATGGTTAAAATACCATCATAGAGTATAGTCTTCAAAAGGATTTTTGTTGATTAAAACTAAGAGAAAATGCAGTTTTTATTCTTACGCCAGCTCCAGAAAGTGGATTATCCTCTGCCACAGTCTGCCCTCTCCATTTACTGTCATTCCAGTCACTAGATATTTTTCCTGACAAGAAAACCAAAAAACAAAAAACAAAAAACCCAGAATAATTTCCAAAATATGTCTGTTTTGTTTAATCTCCCCTATGTGTAATTCTTAGAAATCAGTCGAAAACGTTACACACAAAATAAAATGTAATGCTAGCAGTAAGGCAGATGAGATGAGCCATGAGTTTAGGGAAGAAATGTGTGGAAAAGGTATTAGGGAAAAGAAAAGACAGGGTAGGATTCTGACTGTAGAACACTGAGAAAGAACAATAACATGGAACTTATGTATTCTGAGTTCCAGCCACCCTTGGAATCACAGCTGTTTGTTTTGGACACAGGTTTTGTACAGTAGCATAGTGAAGAAAGGATGATATTCCTGATGGCAGCAGCTGGTAATTGTTCCCAGATGACGGGATGCGCTGCAGTTTCTGCTACGCTAACAACTTAAACCAACTATATTGTATCTAGTGTTTCTGCTTTTTTAAGTTGCCATTTATGATGCTAGGCAAAATTAACACCGTTTTCAATCTCATTTGCCTAACTTATTAAAACCCTTTATTTTTTCTTTCCCCTCAGTTGTTGGGTGCCTTTGTCATTTTCATCCAGGTTCTTTTCCTTTAGCAAGTTTATGTCTGTCTTTCTTAATGCACTTGGAGCATATGCTTCAATTCTCTTTCCTACAGCCACTTTCTTTGTCTGACTCTAACTTCCATTGATACAGAGCAATTTTACAGATATAGATACAGAGTGCACTTTTTTCCATCTCTAAACCTGTATCTATGCAAATCAAGTATTTAGATGCTGTGGACTAGTTCCATACAAAGGACGATGACAATGAGACACTGCACCTACAAAATTTAATTTTAGGTGCCCAACTATTTCCTAAAATTTATGGTTGGAGCCCATACTCAGCTATCCACTACACAGGAAACTTGAGTAGAATTCAAGTCAAGCAGCTCACTGGAGAGCCTTTGAAGATAGTCGTAAGGAGGAGACACTCTCAAAGATAAAGTTCATTCTTGAGCATACAAAAGATGCTTATCCCACTTTAACAATCACCCCAGTGAAATTCTTTGGTTTAATGTAAGGAATTATTTTTTCGTTATTTTCTACCTGGAAATCACAAAACAGATAAAAAATTTCCCCGTTGCTAGGCTTGAGCATCCCTTGGAGGTTGATTTTGAACAGACATTTAAATTCCAACTTAGGGAAGAAGGGGGACTAGAGAAGGAGATGGGGATGAAAAACATTAAATATACTCTCTTCATGTCAAATGGTTCAAACTGTAGTTAAAGGTAACTTGGGTTTGAAGATTTCTTGAGCCTTAGCCATGAGGTGGATATCAGGCTGCTCAGCAATACAGCAGGATATGTGTTATCCATATGAACATGGTTAGGGTTAGGGGTTAGGGTTAAGGGTTAGGATTAGGTTTAGGGTTAGGGTTAGGCTTATGGTTAGGGTTAGGGGTTAGAGTTAGGGTTAGGGGTTAGGGTTAGGCCTAGGGTTAGGATTAGGGTTCAGGTTAGGGTTTAGGTTTATGGTTAGGGTTAGGGTGTTGGGTTATGGTTGTGGTTAGGGTCAGGGTTAGCATTTGGGTTTAGTGTTATGGTTAGGGTTTGGGTTAGAAGTTATGGTCGGATTAGGTTTAGTGTTTATTTTTATGGTTAGGCTTAGTGTTTTGGTTTACGGTTATGGTTAGATTTAGGGTTAGAGTTTAGGGTTAGAGTTAGGCTGAGTGTTTGACTTTAGTTTTATGGTTAGAATTAGGGTTAGGGTTTACGTTTTGTTTTAGGGTTATGGAAATTTGAATCTTGTCATTTTTCCTGGAGGAACCTTTTACATTTGGAGAATTTTTAGAGCACCCAATGAAACATGATGTCCCAATGGTTGGAAGTTGGACTAAATGATCATTGTATGTTCCTCCCAATTATTGCTTTCCATTCTGAAGTAGAAGCAGGTCTACAATGATCCATTCAATGACAGTGGAGTCCATGGGCAACATGGAATGGGTACCATGGAGTGTGATCTGTGTTTATCCACTTCCTTCAGTGTATCATTTAAATTAGCTTTTGGACGTTTTATTCATTTTTCTTTGTATGGTTTTTCCCCATAAAGCTGAAGTCCAGGGCTAGTTTGTATTTGTCTGTGAGTTAAATAATGATGAAAGCCAAACTTTTTATGAACTGCATTATGGAATATATACCATATATACATCGTATATATTGTACTTATTTTGTTCTTACACTGTTCTGCTAGAAGTCCAATGACAATTAGAGTTTTCGGTTCTATGGCTATAAAAAAGGAAAAGGAAGTAAACCAGAAGCGTATTACTTTTCTCAGTGTTAAGCAATTGTTTGAAGTCAGATGTGTAAATTTTTTATCTTCACCTTAAAAGGTTCTTTATGATGTGGACTTTAAGACACCAGAGGTAAACAGTTTACCTGTTCTCAATTTATAAAATAAGTGATTTTGTAAATTGAACCTGGAAATAACAGATTGGCCATTCAGCCTTGGTTTTCAAGAAAAAGCCTCAGAAATCCCACAATTCTACGGTGCAGATTTGTTAATATGTAGAGACCTTCAGAGTGGTCCTTTGGCCTTTTTGCAAGGTGTAATGCCTGATACGTTAAAACTAAAAAAGGCTTTTGGGATCTCAATTCTGATTTTCTTCACGTTAAATACTGGAATTATAAGCATTCCTATTTCTACATTAGTAAACAGCCCAGAATACCTGTGTAGGGTGATCTGAACAAACCCAGATCTGCTAAATTGCTGTTCCTGACATAGTTACAGCCTGTGCCAGTGGACATTGCCTCAGGGGCCATGCAGAGGTTAGTGTTTGGCTTGGGCCAAGGATCATTTGTAGCAAGTAGCTCAAATACAACTACCTTGTTTCAGAAGCTAAGAGAACTGTTTGTGAGGTATAGAACAAATATGGTGTGGAAAAGTGATTAGGGGTAAAGCTGGAGAAAACCAGGAAGTTACATTCACATTAGCAGAAGATTTAACAGTAAGGAAGTTACAGGGTGAAAATGGTTGCTGATCCCTGGGTGAAATGCAGTTGCTGCTCCCTGGATGGGACTTGGTCAGCATGTCCCACTTCCCACACACAACACATGCTAAGGGGAACTAAAAGGAGAATGGAGCAGAGTTGACACACCACAGCCAGGCTCTGTTGAAATCCTTGCAAGAAGGGGAACTCAGTGGTACCTTGTAGCTGATAAGCCTCATAGCAGCTCGTGACCGAGGGGAAGAAAAGATGTCTTGCTGCTAAACCAGCAGCCATGGTGAGATCACAGAGGTAGTGCTGTGCACACCTCCATCCCAAAGGCTGCCTCAGGTGTAATGCTGACATTAGCCACCTCTGAGGTACCCCCCACTGAACATGATGGATGACCGGAGTTACTCAAACTCCACTTAAACATAAAACGTAGTATAAAAGTAAGTTAGTGTGAGTCCTTCAAGGGTGCTGGCACTTGCCGGCAGCAGGGAACACACTTGGCTATGGAGACCTGGGAGGGGATCTCCCTTATGCTGTTGGCATGTGTCCCTCAACCAGCCAGTCCAAGCATCCTTTAACCCACTGGAATAGTCAGTGAAGGGTCCCCATGGTGGGATGCTGACAGACTGGTTGGGCACAAGGGTCTTGGCTTTCCTGGGGCACTGACAGGGTAATAAAACACAAAGGGTTTGAGAAAATCTCCCCTTTTCACATGACACCAACTTTCCTGTCCCACCTCATCTACAGCTATTCCCTCTACTACCACCAAATTCAAGGAGAGTCTATAGAAATAATAAAACTCTTCCTGATAGTGGAATTCTCTTTAAGAGCATGCACGAAGTAAGTCAGAGAAAGGCCAAAGCATGAAATTAAATAAAACTACCAGGGCACACAAAAGATAATAAATAATGCTATGAGTGCATTAGCAGTAAAAGGAAAACTGAGGAAAGTGTTGTCTGCTGCTAAGTGGCCTAGGAAAGCTCTCTGAAAAATAATGACAACAGAACTAATAAATGGTTTCATTTGAGTTTTCTCCAGTGTATGCAGTTGGACATTGTCAATATAAATAACACAATTATTATTAACCACAAATATTTTCTATCAGACTAAAGAAAGATGGATTTGGATACTTGAACAAATTGTGTTTTGAATGGGCTAAATGAGATAAAATTGACTCAAAAGTTTCCAAAGTATGGTTGAAAGAATCTCAGAGGCTGACTGATTATCTCTAAAAAAGTAACAGGAGAGGTTCCAGAAAAATGGAAAAAAAATCTTTTATGCTTAAATGAACCACAAGGAAATTATAGTGCTGTCAGTATAATAAAATTTATGAGAATAATTAAACTCCTTATCAGCACCAAGGAAGAAAAAAGTGTTGTGAGTAAGACCTAGCAAGGAATATCTAGAAGAAATCAAGTTAAACTTACTATATTTTAAGGGAAACTTCCCATGTTATATGGCTAGATAAAATAAATAGATGCTTTATAAGTGATTTTTTTAACCACGTCTTGTTGACTGTTCAAGAAATGACGTGCCATGAATTTATAGACAAAGCATTGAAATGAACCTGTATAATCCCTGTTTAAAGCAATTACACTACTTCCTTCAGCAAATACATCCTTTCACTTTTGTGGGGGTTATTTGGTTGTCTTTGGCAATAGCTGATGAGCAAAGCAGAGTATTGTTGAAATTGGATATAAAAGATTAATCATGATTTTGGACATCCAACGTTATTAACTTGCTTTATAATGGTGTGTAGGAAATACATGAGATTAATTTGTCCAATAGTTTTAGATATTTCTGCAGAATTGTGAATATTAAAAGCTTTTTCAAGACAGACATCCTTATTGTAAAAGCCAAGGCTTCAGAAGAAAACCCCCATGTTGCTCACGATTAAAGTGTTTTTAATAGTTCATCCAGTTGCTTAGTGATATGTGAGTTTTGATGTAGCTGGACTAACATGAAGGTCTTTACCACAGAATTTGATGAACGTCAAGGTTTCAGTGTCTTAGGTTAAAATGTAAGACGTAACCAAAAGTATGTATTCTATTACTGTCTTCATAAGCTTTTAAAACCAGGTGGGGCAGTGTTCTTCATCTCTTCCATGACTGATAACTCCCTCCGGGATGATATCTCTGCCAGTGGGCCATCCATCCTCACTGCATGACTCATGAAATTTTATCATCCCATTGTGAAATGCTCCGCCCAGGGGGAGGAACCAAGCATTCCTACTTGGATATAATCTGAGGTTTGGAACACCACAAGCAGAACGACCTGCGGGATTCCCAGAGAAGAGCTCCATAGTCACCACTAGACCTCCAGAAAAGGACCAGACTTTACTACAGGATCACCGCTTCAACAGAATCACATTTATTGCTCCAACAGGACTGCAGCCACCACGCTGACCAACAGGGTGTCATGTTGTATCCTGGCTCTGTCAGTTTAAGCCAGTGTTTCTGTACTATTGCCTTTATCTTAATTTTCCTATTAAGTTGTAATTCTGACTTGGGATCTCCCACTGGTTTGCTTTCAAATTAGTACATTCTGTTACCAGGCTAAATAATTGAGGAGGAAGTACTGTTGTAAAAAAAGTGATGTTGTTAGGGCATCATTACATGGTATCTACTTGATTTTTTTCCAGAAGTTCATAGCAATTTTTTCAGGAAGCCAGAGCAAAAAGGGGATTCATAGTCCTGGTTATTCAAAAGTGTCCTCTCGGTGAAATTATAATCACATGGAAAAAAATTGAAAGAATGTGACACAATTTCTCACAAAAACCTTAGAACCAAAATTTTGATTTAACCTGTGTTAAGTCTTTCATCCTATAAATCACAGTGCCCTTTTCTCTTCCTAGACTAACAGAAGATGAAACTGCTGTATTTTTAGTTAATATAATCTGTAGGGACTGTTATTAACCAGGCACCTTAGATATAGAACCCCTTTTAAATGCTGGTGGTCTGGGTAATAGACATGTTGTTAAAGATGAAATGGTCTCCTTAGGAAGTGAGAGTCTTGTATTAAAGTCTTGAAGTCAGGTGTTACACTCAAATCCTGTTTGTGATACTGAGATTTATCCAGTTCTGGATTACTGGGTCTATAAAAGGCAGAAATGGTGTTGGGAAGAGCTCGAACAGGAGAAATACTAGGCTTCCTTTCTTTAATGAAAGTTACCCTCTGTAGATCAGTTGTCAAAAGTTGCTTAAACCAGCCACTGTAATACTTCAGAAGATGGGGACTTAGCTTTTCCTCAATGTCATCTTCCTAATCTAGTGAAAAGTGATAAACAAGCCTTGTTTCTTTAAAATACTCCTTTGATGGATCCATATCTATTTTGATTTAAATGTATACAGAATAATATTACACAAAATAAATTTCAAATAAATATTTTATAATTATTTTAGGAAATATCGATGTAAGGGACATTCTTATTGTATTTATGTCCATTCAGATGGAAAAAGATTCATACAATGTCATTGAATCCAGTACAACCCAGACATTTAATTTGCATTTTAAGAACGAAGTAAATAATACTATTTCATTACTGAATCAATGTATTCAGCAATTTACATTTGATTTTTAAAAAAAAAAATCAAATCTGAAGCTCAGCATAAATACAGCAGACTTCTTACTAATGAGTGATTTGACAACTTTATTGTAGACAACAACGGTATCAGATACAGAATATAAATGTCAATTCATTGAAAACTTTAATTTCTGAAAGAAATTTCTGATGAGTCCAACATGTTCAATCAGGTGCAATCCCGTATGTATCCAAATGTTGATATTTCTGGCAGTCACCATAAGATAGCATTATAACTATCAAAAGTTGCAAATATTTTGTACATAAATTAAAGATTGTGGATAAAAACTGAAGATTTCTTTTTACAGTCTACCTGCTTTTATAATAAATTACACAGCTTTTCAGGTGGGGACATATAACAGTGCTGTGCTAGCAGTATTCTGTTCTTGATTATTCTTTGCTGACAAATTATCTATCTTGAGATAAGTAAAATCTGATGAAGCAGTATGCGAAGAGTTAATTTTATGACAGTGAATGAAATAGTAATTTGAGGATACAGGAAGAAGGATAAATAAGGAAAAGGCTTTCTGCTAAAAACCAAAAAAATCCCAAAGCAAAAACTCCTTTGCAACAAACCTACCATCTTATGGGTATGTAATGTGAAAGGATCTTAAAGAAATATGGTGCAGTTTGTGAAATGAAAGTTTCATGACAATGAAGTCAATTGTTCCTTGCTTCTTTGATGTTTGGTGTCTCAAAGTTAAGCATACCTAATAAAAAAAGGTTCCTTTTTGATTTAATAAATTGATAAAAGCAATGCAATAATTCTTCAAAGCATTAGGCCTTAGAAAAGTCAAAATTCTCCTAAGGTACCGAGAAAACCAGTCAAACAGCATGTAGCTTATTGCCTTGCCTTGACATTGCATTAATCTCCCAGCATCCTGTATAAAATAGTAATCCAGATAATGTCTTTCAAATGTTTCTCTGACATTTTAAAAATTAAGCTGGAAAACAATCAGTTTTGTTGCTGTTAAGCAACAAATGCTTTAATTGATTACCTTCTTTGCTAAACAGAAAATAAAATTCTGCCAAGTCCAAAACTCTGGTCAAAAGTAAACACAAAATATGTAATTGATTGTTGCTCAGCAAGTGTTTTAAAAATAAAATGATCTTCAAAATGTCTTCAAAATGGGAACAAGAATTAAAACATACAATTGAGTGGAAAGACCAACATGACACACTGTATTATGCTGTTACCAGTGTTATATACCATTATTCAAGCTGTAAATTCCCACAGGATGGAAAAGACACATTTAGAGCAAGACTCTGAACAACTCCATTTGGGCTTGTCAGCCCAATATACACAATCTGATTTTACTGTGCATATAAGACCTTAGAAAATACACAGCCTTCATCTACTTAGTTTTGATCATTTGTGTTTCTAATTTGAATCCTATTGTTATTTTCAGAGATGGCTATTTATTTACTTACTGACCCTGTAAAATTTTATTATTTTAGTAAAAGAAATAGATATCCAAATAGTTGGCTGCAGATAAATTAATTTTATAATATTTATGCATTTTAAAAAATATATAGTACCTTTATTTATTAGGAAAGGGAAAATGAGGAATTATACTTTTGATAAGGTAGTATGTATTCTGGTTGCTAAAATTATTTTGGCCAATAAGTGAAAAATTAAATTCTAATAATAGGATAATTTCATCATGTTTGTTGATGAATTTTGACGTAAGTATAATTGAGTGGATTGTGCAAGCAGTAAGAGTTCGATATGTATCATTCCTGAAGATAGGTATGAAATTACCTAATTAAGGTGATTTGGCTACCCTGATCTACTCATCTTCTATAACCAAGTTTGAATGCTGGAACCATAATGAAGGACATTTTGTGGAGATTTTTGGTTTGTTTTGTTTTTTATTTTGTATTATTTGTTTGGTTTTTTTTTTAAGGATAGCTTTGTCTATTGGTTTCAGATAAAATAAACCTTTGTGAATGCGTCAGAGTGATAAACAGGAGAAAAAGCAAATGGAAGCAACTAGTGGTATTTGGATCCAATCTTATGCAAATCACATCTGACATTTAATAAATCACTACTTCTAAAAAATCTTTTCCTAGAATTGGGGAATATTCTGTAGGTGCACCATCTCACAAGAAATTCTCATTTCTCTATCTGCCCAGGTTTCCAATGTGACTGGATCTCTTTTATACAGTTTTTTCATCTTCAATAATGATTATAGAGCTTTGCAGCCTGGTATCAACTATAAATGTCACAAATATGCTATTCGTTTCTTATTACAGAACTTTAAATGTTAAAACAAATTTTGATATCCTCACACAAATGGCAAGACCTTTTTCCCTGTTTCAGGTTTTAGCAGTACATCCTTTTAGCTGGTTTTCAAACTACATGATTGTGTTCCTGATTAATACAATTTGAATTAATCATCAGTCATTGCAAAATTTCTACATCGTATCATTATAAAGAAATCTTCCTGTTAAAGAGCAGACTGCAAGAAATAAATGTTCAGATGCAAAGTTTGTGTTTGAAGACTGGGTAGCACTTCACATTGCCATTCTGATAGTCACTCCAAGATTTAAAACTGCCTCCAGTATATTGTGTGCTTTTGGCTTTAAAAACCTCTGAAAACTGTATTCTACTCACTTTCGAGTTAGTTTTAATTGCATTAATATTTAACTTACAAACTGTATTATATGTCATGACTGACATGAACTGCTTCTTGATTTCACTTAAATAAAACCAGGTGTTTTAGAGCCTTCAGTTATTCATAGAGTACAAATCTGTTGTCACATAATCTTTATCATTATGGAAAAAACCAGGTTATTCCTGAACAGGAAACAGTACAGAAATTTGAAAGGAAATATATAGTACTTATGTTGTAACAGTGTTTTCAAAGCCATATTGCAGGTGTAAAAAGCAGGTGAGCAAGTATTCTGGTATCTTTTAAGTGATGGGGAGGCTGAGTTGTAAAAATATTAAGAGAAGTGCTTAAGGCTATTCAGAGAATTATTAAAAAAAACAGGATTATCTCTCTAAATGCTCTGGCTTTTAGACCAGTCTTTTTCCACCTTGTTCACACTGCTCATGAAGAGAATCAGATTAGGTTAAGAGATTAATTAACAGCATCTTAAGTCTTCTGTTATTTTCTTCCATGCAGTGTAAATTCAAAATCACTCAATATGATCATATTGAATCTAACTGCAGTTCAGCTATCCTTAGCAATTCCTACATTATCTTCTTCTCTATGTATCTCACACGGATTAGCATGGAATTTGTTTAGCAGGAGTCAAAATAACAAGAGTTTGGTTTTTTTGAGGATATGGTGGTTTTTCTTGAGGACATGACTGCTAAGGATTTCACTGTCATAATTATTGTATTTTACAAGAACTTTCTAAACTGCTCATGACTGTTGAAGTTTGAAAGCTGCATCTGCCCTTTTCCTGGAATAGAAACATTAAATATCTTAGTAATATTTAACTACTTGGAGGAGATTCAAGATGTCTTTTGGATATTAATTTTGTCCAAAGCCACAAGACCTAAATTTATGTCTACCTTGACACAGGTAGGTGTATAATTACATAGGGGTCTTTATGTCCCCTGTATTATTTCTCTAATATTTGGGATATTTACCAGCCTTTAGAACCAGGAGAGATGTGGGTGTTCAAATACAATATTTGAAGAGATTCAGCATATGCTGTCAGTTCCTTTAGGAAAATCTCCTACCTCAGCAGTGTCTGTTAATGTAAGTAGTAATCTTGGGGTACAGAACTGTTAAGGGGCACAAGTTGTGAACTGAAGTTAATTCAGGTGTGGACTTTGTGTTTTAGGTGCTTGTTGGAGTTAGATTTGTTCCTGGTGAGACTGAGTTCACCCCAGTCCAAATCTGGGTTCTCCTTCTGCCAGATCAAACAGGTAGGTAGCTTTCATTCTGTAATGTTTCTCCCAGTCCTTCTGCTTTGCTGCTGAGGGTAGATTCACTGTGCAAGAATCTGGGTGTATTTTAAAGTGGAGAATTCATAAAGGATGAATCATGCTGGTTATTGGAAGAGCAGGTGGGTGAGGGATGCAGGGCGGGGAATAGGCTTTGTGTATATTTTGTACCTCAAAAAGCACTATAGGCTTCTTTTCCTGTAATGTGCAGCACCACTGTGTTCGTCTTGACACCACTGTTCACACAGTCAGTCATCTGCTGACTATGCTTGGAGAACAGATGTGCCACAGTCTTTTGTTTTCTAAGCTATATGATCTACTCAGTTTGTCTGGAGCTAGCAGTGCTGTGCCAACAATCAACATTAGGCTTGATCCTTAGTTAATATATGAAATACTGTTCTGAAACAAGTGGAAAAAACAATATGCTGTTGGCATTTGAAGGTGCTAGAAATATAGAAAGTATTGTAAATACCAGGCACATTTGAGAAATAGCTTTGACAATATTTAACAACAAGATATTTAACAATTCCTTTGCTAAATATCTGCTTCTGTTAAAAGCTTAATCTGAATTTTGAGCACCACAGAGTAGAATAACTGTGGCTTTCATTTTTTCATCCCACAAAGTAATAATTTTTTTTATCTTGAAAAGTATAAGACAATTTAAAACGAAGACGTTATCACTTTCTGTGTTACTGGAAAAATAACAGCCACTAAAAAGTGAGCTGATCCCCTTTTTACCTCCCTTTTTTGCAATAAGATCACATTTTTGTGGTGATACAAAAAAAATCTACAATATATTAGAAGTTCTGATACTAGTCATGAATTCTTGAATGCTCCTCTGTAAGATCCAATTGTCAGCTGTTGAGGAGCATTCTAAGTCACAAGCAAAAGCTTTGTCAATGTCCCATTATTAAAAAAGGTAACAAAAACTGGTGATGAACTACAATTTTTCCTCCTCAGGAATATCCTTGTTGAAAACCACATTGTTTATGGGAAGCTGTGGGGTGTGAGTAAACTTTGTTTAGTTTCAAATGGAGCATCAGGAGTCTGACCAAATGTGATGTAGTTGGGAAGAAAAAATAGTATATATTTCATAAGTCATTGTCATATACACTTAAAAATCAGAAGACTGAAAAGCTCTTTGTGTTACACTTGTCCCTTTGCAAATCTACCCACAGAAATGGTACTGTCTCATCAGTATCTCTGAAATGTCAGCCAGCTTCCTAAGACTCTTTTCTTGTCTAAGGCCCATTGCTTTTCAGATCACAAATGAAAATCTTACATAACCCTTTTATTTCTTTACTCCTACTCAATTTATTATTATTATTATATCCAGAAAATTATATTAAAAAAATTAACGTCACAAAGTCAAGCATTCAAATTAGAAAACATGAAAATTAAAATTCCCTATGCAGCCTTCATTTGGCTCACTTGGACATATGCGCTGTAATGGTTTTTAATTACATCACACAGAATATTTTTTTCATATGGGATCCCTGGCTCCGTCAGTCAGAGATGGTACTTCCTTAATTAGAAGTATTCAGTATTTTGTTCTCTTGTCCTTGTTCAGTGTGTGGACAAGTCTTATTGGATTCAAACTAATCAGACTGCACTCTTTAAGCAGAAATTATTGATTTTTCTGTGCTATTTTCTAAATGGAACTCATTAATATAATGTCAGACATTACTTTATATTCACAAAATCCTCATAAGGTTAAGGGATTTATTATCTTCATTATACATATGGGTAATGGCCATGCAGAGAAATTAAGCTTAAGTATATTCACTAGATTTGGGTGTCCAGTTTGGGGTGTCTGTAACCTCTTATTCTTCAGTGTGCTTGGCATAGTGTAATTCAGTACAAACTCAGGATATGGACCCTGCTGAATTCTCTATTTCTTCTAAACAGTTATGAATTTGACTTGCTGTCTGTAGTGGAAAAACCTCCAAAACAAATATTAAAAACTAGCCTTTAAAAAGTCATTACAAATTTTGTAATAAAACTTTTTCACAGGACTGCCAAGGAAAAGGCTAACTTCTAATCCAGATCCGCAGTGCAGATACAGCTGCCTTATTTTTACCTCTGAAGGTCCTTCTTCCCTTTCCAACATATTCAACAAAAAGTAAATAGAAGGTATAAAGAGATATATATGAATATGCAATGTGGAATAAGATAGTGGGAATAAGAGTGATTCTCTGAAGAATGGGATATCAGTTGACAACAGCAAGTAGTTTAATAACAGACATGGGCAATGAGATTAAATTTTACTTAGGGACATTATCTCAGTTTTACTGTCACTTTAAAATTAATTTTCTGCAGATCTTTGAGTAAGCTTATATGTATGATTGGGAAAGAAGGCTTTATTTATGTTTATTGGCTATATTAATATCAAATAACTGTGTAATATATACATTTAGGACATATATTCAAACAAGGAACAGTAAAGTATTCCCTCATATCTCACAACCATCTCATCAACACTACTGGAGTCTTTAAATCCCTAAACCTCTGATCTTTGAACTATCAGAGCAGATGTCGAGCTGGCAGCTTCATCCTCTGAGTGTATCAATACTTTGGCAGTCATAAACTGTAGATTTTGGATGAATTCACATATCTTCCCTGATGCTGGAGGACACTGGAGTAACAGGTTTCACTTGGGAATCTGGAGGGATTCTCACTGTAATCAGAAGCTTACAGCTTATTTGATACTGACTTCATCATTCCCCCTGCTTCTCCTTAGTCTGAATGCCAGCTTTCTTCTCCTACAGCCTACCTCAGTTCTCACCCATCAGTTCCCTGCTCCTTTCTTTTCTCTTTTACAGGATTACTTCACATAGATCCCATTTATCTTTGTGTTCCTTTCCAGGATCAAATTTTTGATTCTTTACAGCTGAAGTGAACGACATCTTCCATTGTGATGTTTGGATGCCAGAGGACAGTGTCAGCACAAGAACACGACCGACCTTTTATTCCTTTGCTAGGTGTGGGATGTGGAAATGTCTATTTCAGTAAGATTATTTTATTGAGGACCTTGTCAGATGGGATAATAAGGAAAAACAGGTAAGCCATAGACAAAGTGACACAAACCTGATGTACTAACACAGAGACAAAACCAAGAAACAAGCCTTGTCAGTTACACTAATTGATGGGCTATCAGGAAACTGCATGCAGGGTATTGCAGCCAACAAGGACGGAAACCTGAGGGTTCAAAATGGGGAGGAGAGGAGCTCAGCAGGACTAGGCAGACTGATGAGGAAAAAGGCAAGGGAAGGGAATGGGGAGAAACAAAGGCGAAAAGTGGGATGAGAGGGCTGGTCCCATATAAATAGGGCCAGTCACTGTGCTTCTTTGACTAAGACTGGTGCCTGATCACCACAGTCTGTCTGTCCTATCTTTTGTTAATCCTTTCCTAACTAGTTCTCTGCATAGTCTCACTGCCTATCCCACGTGTGAGCACTGCAAGAACTGGGTGCCATCCACTGGTGGGGAGTAGCTGTGAATGAGATCTGAGCTGGTGGGTCCGTGCTCAGATTTGCTATAGGTGGAACCTGCGAGTGGGAAAGCAGCAGCTGCCATGTCCCACAGCCTGGGAGTACACTGCACTGGGCTCCAGAGGCTGGGCAAAGGAGAAAGGCCTGGGCCAGGGCTGCTCTAACATCCCTTAACAGACAGGTTTTCATTTGACAGAAGTAATTCCAAAGATTAAATTGGGCAGCATATAATTTTCAAGCATTATAACCATAATCCAATCTGATGCTTGGTGCAAATATAATGAAAAGGGTCTTTTTTTAAATGAGCAGGGCTAATGATCCCATTTTTTAGTAGCAAAGCTTTTTGTACTATTTATTTCCTAGGTTATAGTATCTATACATGATAATCTTTTCTTAAAAGTATGGTCATGAATAAGATGATGAGAAATTTTGAGACAAAATTAATATGTGGCGTCCTTCATCTTATTTAAATAAGCCTTGGCTCAAATTCTTATTTAAGATCATAATATGGCAGAAAATTTCTGTTGCACTTATCCAGGCATGGATGAAATTAGAATTTATAAATACCAGTTGTTTCAGGCTGTGCTGGATTATGCATAGTGTTCTTTGCTGTATATCACTACAGCAGAAAAAGATAGCAGAATAATTTCGTTACAGCTATTGAAAACAATAGGTAAACTCTCTGCCTCCCACATGCTTTCATACATAGAGTTTTCCCCATTGTAACACTTACTCAAAATATTATGGTTTAATATAAAGTTGTCATGTTGTTTTTTTGGGTTTTTCATTTTTGTTTTTGGGTTTTGGGTTTTTTTTGTTTGTTTGTGTTTTTTTTCCCAATAAGCAGTGAAAATGATCTCTACAGTGACTGGTAGCTCAAGTACTAAGGTTGTTTGAGAAAATTGAATTGTGCTGAGGGGCAGCTGTGCTTATAAAGTGTTTACTGCATGTAAACAAACAGAAGACTATGCATATTCCCTCAGCAAAAGCTACTTACAGAGAGCAGAGAATGTCAGTAAGTAGGCATGAGGTGGCTGTAGCGAATAGTGCAGAGAGAGGAGGAAAGGCAGATGTTATAATGCAATGACACTGCACCGAAGACCAGTGTGTAACATTAAAATAAGCCGTTTTCCTGTTACAGCTGGCTATGCACAGCATAGTGTACACTTGGAATATATAATGCTCTAGCATCTGCTTCTCTGTAAAGCTTTCATTTTCTTTTTCAGACAGCTATAATCTCAAATCTTTTGTTTGATAACTCCGATGTGCTTGATGGGAGAAAAAAGGCTGCAGTGTTGTCACAATCTCTAAGTCAATTTCTTTAGCAGTGAAAGAGACCCCAGAAATTTTGTACAGTACACTGCAGTGAAAACACAAAAAGCGTTTGCTTTTCTGCCTTCTGCACTCCAGTAATTTTCTTTTCTTGATGCAAGATGGAGTGCAGGTGACAAGGACTAGTCTAAAAGGCAAAAAGAAAGGTATTTCTTTTACTGTTGGAGAAAGTCACAAAAGAATGAACATTTTCAGAGCTGGACTTTATTGTTTCGTTCATATCTTTGCACTTTAAGGCATATAAATCTCTTCATGAGATGTGAATGAAAACTGGTTTTCACAGATGCTGTTTTGTAACAGAAACCTTGTTTCTTTGGGTTTTTTTTTCAAAATTGTTTGCTGGCCAATATTTTTAAAAATTTTAAGCATTCTAACATTTAAGTATACTCTTTTACTATATATGTATATGATTGTTGTTCCAGAAAAAGATTTTTAATATATTAACAGATAGTAGAGAAATCAAAAATTAAGGATGCAATTTAATACAGTTTTCACGCCTGCAGGTTTGACCCCAATGAATAAACAGTGAAGCTTATTTAGTTTTCTGTGGTTTCCAACAGTCCTTCCAGGCTATGGCAGCTTAGTCTTTTTAATAATGTTACTTTGCCTTTGGATAAAAGCCTGCTGCATCCACTGATTCCACAAATGAATGTACAAATATTAAAAGGGGAAAATGGATTTATACCTGAATATTGGGTGGATCTAATTACACGAGAGAATCAAAAAACCCCACTTCTCCAGAATACAGAGCTCTAAAATCCATGCATAACTATTTATCCATTTTGAAAAAGTAAACCAATTAGGTCACTGGCATATTCACATACAATGTGATTGAAGGTCACAGCCTTTTGTAGACATAAATGACCTATTGAAATGTTCAGGCTTTTTACTTCCTTTTGCCAGGTTGTCTATACACACCAGTGATCACTCCCTTTGATTTCTCCCTCTTCAAATCCTTTGCATGCAATCTTTTCATCGCCAGATTTTTGAGGGAATCCTTGCAGCCTTCCCCACCATCTCCTTTGCTGAAATTTTCCTCAGTCCGTTCAGAATACCAGATATTTCCTCCCTGCTTTGTGTGTAGTTCTCCCATCTCCACCCAATGTTCAGTGTTTTTTTCTCTGTAACTTTTTAAAGAACACATGCCAATGTGCTAATTCTGTAAGGCTTCAATTTACCTGCAATCCTGATTCTTTTTTCATAATTACTTATTTATTCTCCTTGCTTATTCCACCCAGTGCAGAAACAAGACTAAAAAACACTGCCGTGTGATGCCTGAATGTGCAAAACCTGTTTTTTTGTGTTGCTGTGCTGTAGGATACCGTGGTGAACTCCAGGGTCAAAAGCTCAGTAAACCAAATATAAGTGTAAGACGACAGACATTCCTTCCCATGGTGGAAAGTCTGGGATTTCCTGTGAAGCAGTTAGAAAAAAGTAGGGCACAACACCTAAATAGCAAGTAGCCCAAAGTAATTTTATTTCTGTTATCTTGCTAGTCAGTGTTTTCAAAGAGGGTAATACTTGCTGTCAACAAAACAACAGTTTTGAGAACAGTACTCCCATTGTATTGTCCCTGTCTTGAACAATATGTTTACTTCTATCCTCTAGCTATCCTTTCTCATTTTGTCAGGTAGAATAGGAAAACTGAAACCTCACGGAGAAAAAACAAAACAAAAAACCCGAAAAACCAAACCAAACAAAACACTGAACAAACAACACCCCCCAAAAAAACCCCACCAAAAAACCAAGAAACAAACAAACTGAACAAAAAAATGAACCAATCCAAACCAGCAAAGAAGTTATTAACTCAGGCTAAGATAGGTTATTGTCTCATATTTCCTGCAGAGACATGTTACAAACCAAAGATGAATCAATCCTGAGCTGCAAAAGTATTGTTCTACCTTCCGCAATTTCTACAGATCTGTTTCTTATTCCCTTTCAGGAATACTTTTAGTTGTTTTTGCTGAGCAATACTATAACATCTGAAATTAGACTTGAAAAACATTAGACTATAGGCCACGTGGAAGAAAACTGATTGAAATCAGCTCACAGGAGGAGAGGTTTCATTCCATATGTGTTCATTCCAACGCGACGATGTGATTCAGCAGGTGACTAGAGCTGTATGGAAGATAAGAGTAGGTAGTCAGAAATATGAAGGAATCCAGAAAAAAAACAGCAACTGAAGCAAAACTGAACATAAAAGGGGGTGGGGATGTTGAGGAGACAGAGAAAAAAGGGGTATTTGAGAGTCTGAATTATTAATAATAAAAATGTTATGATTCTAAGACTTCAGTGCTTTATTAAATTTAACAGATGAACATTAGGGAAAAGGCTAAGCCTTCAGGAATCAGGAGGAACTTGCGTAGCAGAGAATTTCACAACTTCTTTATCACAGACTGGATAAGAAGGATTATCTTTGCTGCAATAAGTTTATTTTTCATTTCTGACTCCTAAATTTCTTAAAGGAAAATCAGAATAAAAACAATTCTGGAACAACTGTTGCCAGCCTGAATAAGACTTACTGGATAAGCAAGTAGATGTTGTTTAGTCACCATGTAGTAAAAGGAACCTTCCTCTTACCAGCTATGCAAAAGATTTTCTCTGTGCCAGGTGAACTGGACTCATTAACAGGCAGAAAAAATATAAGACTTCTGAAAATGCTTAATTGAAAGTGCAATAGTAGACTTTAGTTTACCTATTTTTCCAGAAAGCTTTATGTATGCATATTATGTGTTAAGAAGACAAAACAAGAAAATACACTAGAAAAGATACATTTGCATTTTAACTCCCTAAAGGCGCTAATTTAGACCACAGTAGGGTGGTTTCGTACCTGATTTAGTCATGGAACTAGTTTACTCTGCTGTTGACTACATAATGCTGTAATTACTCTTCACCTCACTTCTCTTTGATCTACATAAGATATGTGCATTGTTTATGAACTATTTTTCTAACATATGGTTATAATTATTTTCTGTATTTAAGTCAGTGTATTTTTTATCATTAATAAAATTGAGAAATATATTGATGACCGAAGCCTCTAAAAACGTGCTAGAATTAAGGGTCTTATTTCATGGATGAATAATGAAGAATTATCTATTGTGGTCATGATTCCAAATTTAATCATTGTCTATACCTGAAATATGGTATTAACAGGACAATTAATGCAAGTACTCAATTTCATCACATACTAGAAAAGTCACCATAAACTTATTTCAAATTCTTAGAGTCTCTGAGTTTTTCTACCTTAGATAACGGATCTGGTCAGCTTAGATGTTTTCCTACTAATTTTTCTTAGATGTTTTCCTATTAATTTTGCTATAACTCCACTCCCTGAGATGCTTTCCAGATAAAGAATCCTAGCTGAAAGTCATCAGAGACTTGGGCCTGACTTTTACCCAGGAAGGCATTGTTCTGTGAAAGCAGATGATCATTGTCATTTGTACTCATCCCCTGCTACCTTTTCTAAAGAAACTATGAAAGCATCAGGATCAGACTCTCACTTGGTAATGCCAGACAAAGTGCTTTTCTGGTTTCAGTCTAATTAACCAATCACTGAATTTCAGAGAATGGGAAGAATCTCCTGATGAACAGAAATTATGAAGGACTGCAGCATCCCTTTCCCACTGCCAGTCTAAATAAGGTAGTGAAAAAACTGCAGATATCTGTACCTGTGTGAGGCCAGATGTAAGGTTTTTATATTATGCAATCCATCCACGAAAACTGGTGGGCTTCCATTTGGTGAACTCCTTGATGGTCAAGATTTCTTCTTCTATGTTGCCTTTAACTCTTCTGCTGTTTGTCATTCAGCTACACTGTAAAATAATGAGACAATATTATAGGTGAGCAATACGAAAAAAGCAAAATGATCCAAATTCATGAAATTCCCTTTATATTGGCAAAGATCTGAGGATGCAGATAGCAAGAAAGAGTGATCACCAGAGATGAGAAATGGTTGAGGCGTTCCTTCAAATAAGATAGAAAATGTCTCTAACTATGTAAGGTCTCCTTCTCAGGAGTCTGGCAAAGGATGAGAAAAGAAATTTCCAGCAAAGACAGTGGACTTTGTCATATTTGATTGTAAAAATGTAGGACGACTTGCATTATTACTTCACTATCCCTGAAAATTAGTTTTTTTACTTGGCTGTGTAAAGTCATTTTGGTAGAAGATGAGGTTGCTGCTTCAGTGCTCGAGCTGTGGTCCATAAGAAGAGAAAGAGATGTACAATGATGTTACACAGAAGAAAAACAGTGCTTGACATTATTTTTCTATTTGTAGCTGAAGCATATTCTAGTACATAGTAAATGATTGTCTTAGATGTAATTCATAATATTGTCATTGATTCTAACTTTTACCTGTTTATTGTTATTTCTCAACTTCATTTATACTGTTGCTATTACTGTTTTCTTTCTCACATGCTGTATCTTTTGATAAATGAGAGGACAGGCTTCTTGGGGCACTAGTCATATTTTTCTGAATGCTCTCTGTGATGAAGTAAGTCCTGCTTTGGTCTCAATCAAATATTGCTCACAGTCTAAAGAGAAAAAAAGTGGCTTCAAAATGAATTGTGACCCCTGAAAGAGCTGGAAGTAAAGGTCTCATCCTGCATTTGTTGCAGATGTTTCACTGTCTATTTATTTTGTGTCTAAAAATGGTGTATGGGGGAACTCATTTCAGTCAAAATAAAAGGAATTTAATGTCTTCCATTCTGTTTGTAATGAGACATCCAAAGGCTTAAAATCTCACCATTTGAATCAAGTTAGCTATTCCTTATTTATTTACCTCTACCATCATTAATACCAATATCTGATTTTATACTCTTTAAACAAATGAGAAAAGCCTCCCTGGTTTAGACCTAATACATGCCCCCAGTGCAAAATATACTTGTCTGTCCTCCTGCTTTTTTCCTTCGCTGGAAACACCAGATTGTATTTACTCAGCTGAGTCTCTTATGCCAATAAACAGCAGTCATGCTGACACCGCACCACAGGTCACCAGGGATCCAGTTTCTTGAATGTATTTAAATATTCTGTTGCCTGATCAAAATACTGATGTTGTCAAAATTGAAATATGGATGTGCATGTTCTGCAGCTCTTGGTTATCATGGGATGTTTCACATGAAATGAAAAGCAGAGCAGAGTTAGTCATGTGAGAATCTCTCCTGCTTTCTCTCTATGCCTCACTGCTTCTTGTCTCCATCTATGAAAGCTATACATAGCCTTTGAACACCCAGAGCAGTGTGCTCAAATAATAAAAGATAAACTCTAAAATTAATATATGGAAACAATCAGCAAGTATGAAAACTTAATTTCATAAAGCATAGATTTAGATATGATATGTTGGATTTTTAAAAAATTTTAACATCTAGACACCGATTTTTTTTTTTTTTAATAGAGGAAGTATAAAAGGCATTAAAATTAGGCATCTATTAGAATGCAGTAAGGCACAGTATAAAAAAAATCTACATGTCATTACAAAAAAAAATTCACTCAATGCTCATCTTTACTTAATTTGTCTATAATGCCAAACATGCTAGAGAACTGAGTAGATGAGAAATTGTCAAGGCTTGAGGTTATAGAAAAAATAAGGGGCATGAAAATTTAGGAAATACTTTTGGCAGGAGATGTAGAATGATTTTTAAAAGAAGGAAAAGATAGTTCTACTAAAAAAAAGGAAAAGAGGGGATCTACTCAAAGGTTGTATTTGACCAATAATTTAAAATTGTTTGGTTTGTTTGCATGTTGTATTGCTATTTATATGCAATTCAGGATCTGCAAAAAGAGGACTTTGAGATAAAGAGCTAAGTTTCACTTTGAAAATAATGAAAGCGAATACTCAAAAATGTGTTTGAAAGTGTAAAATGGATACTTGATATTTCATATTTTCCATGTCCCTTTTTAAGCTGTGACATCCTGTATCTGTGACATGACATACACCAGTTGAAGCTTATCCAGGAGTTTCCATACTTTAATTTTAGATACCAAGAAATGAATTAATTTTCTCCTCTACTTCATGAGTTGAATGAAATTAAAAACCAGTTATGCAGCTTCTGAAATTAGTAGGGGTAGACACACTTGCTTTCACACAGAGAGTCATAATGAAAAGCAAAGAAATTTCATATTGTGAATGAGATTCAACCTGTTACATTTAATTGAAAGATATTTCAATGGCATAGCTAGCAAAATTTTCAAACAGTGCCAGTTCAGTTTCATACTATTGACTATTTATAGCCATCATCACAAATTAATTTAATATTTTCTGACAAATAATGATGGATATTTTAAAGTTTTACATATACTTTAGAAGAAATATATAATTTTTAAGTAAATGTGGAGGATTTAATGTGAAATACTAAATATCAGGGCTAAATAAAATGGTATGGTTTTGCTTGATTACACTGTAAAGCTCAGTGGTTTGTTGGTATTTTATCCTTTCGTTTTTCATGTTTGGGTTTTTTTTTAATTTTCAATTTATTGGCCTAATAGCTTCCCTTAGTACCTAGCAGAGTCTGTACAAAGTTCTAGAGCATAAACTGAACATCATTTTCTCCTCATGTATCATACCAAATATTACATTTCACACTCCTATTTCTCCATATGCAGCCCATGGTAATGAAGTCTGATCCTGACAAGCTATTTCCTGTGAATTCCTTTGTTTTTCAAAAGCAGAGGTTATAGATTACCTGTTAATAAGTAGAAACCTCTGTGATAAATGTTATTAAGTACTATGAAATATAAAATCAAGAAGGGTGAGGCTGAAGAAAATACTCCGAAGAGGTATCTTACTGTGATTCGAATGTGGTATGAAGGAAACTCCTGATAACAAAGTGCAGCTATGTCAGCTTTACAGATTTTTATGTTAAGATCTTCTTTGCTTATTTTATGTACTTAATTTTCTTTGTGTTTTCTGAGTTCCAGAGATGAGCCTATAGAATGCTCTTTTATTCACATTATCCAAAAATATTATAGGAGCAAATGTGATCAAATTGCCAGTACTAGAAATTCACATCATACATGTACGAAATTTGATTATGTGACTCCACCACATCTTTCTGTTTGTCACTGACTCGCCTTTTATCCAATAACTATCTAAAATACCTTGCCTATAAGGAAGCTTATAAAGCAGTATATGACCATGGCTTCTGCAAGTTTCATGAAAAGAATAATTGTATATTCCTCTTTCATTTAAATAAATAATTAATAATAAATTTCTGGGTATTTTGTAACTTAAATAATCACTATAAATTCAAATTTGTATGCAGGTCTTTTAAAAATTAAATAGCCAACTTTGAGCATATTTTCTTTGAATTTTGATGTTATTTCTCTCTGACAAATATTTTCATTTAACAGGATCGCATTACTAGTTTTGTTTATTTTCTTTTCCCTTTGCTCTCCCACACTGCCCACAATTGTAAAAAATTAATAAAAATAAAAATAATAATAATAAAAAAATAGTCAAATGGCCTTGTATAAACTTCTTTGGAACAATCTTAAAGTAAGATCTTTTTTCTGCTATTTTAATTTGGAAGTGAGCCTTTTTCCTTCTTAATTTAATTCCATAAACTCAGTGGCACTAAAGGTTTGTCATAATGGGTTTTTAAATACCCATTGTCAGGATGCCCTGTGGCAATCCAGTTATGATTCTAAATGGCATCCAGCTGGACAGGAATGGCTGCATCAAGATGTACACCAGAATAAATTTTTTTTTTTTTTTTTAGCTTTGAACTAAAAATCCAGTATTAATTTCATGAGTGACTCTCATCTGCATTCCATTTTCTTTTATGTAGGTTTTTGGAAGCTGTCTCTGGAAAAGCCATAGCCAAAGGAGGTGTGCTGACTTGGTACTTGAAAACCTCAAAGAGATGGAAAAAATGTCAGAGGGAGAAGATTAAGGCTTTAAATTCTCAATAAGTTATAATTCCTATAGGAGCAAAAATTCTGCCCTTGGTTTATTCCTGACAAATTGAAAAAAGTAAAAATAGTTTTTTTGAGACATTTCTTCCCTTCACTATCTCTGTGTTTTGTCTGGTACTAGTGACACAGTTGCTTCTATGTGTAATAGCTCTTCCAACCTGGAATAAGCATGGTGGTAGCATTACCATTCTGTAGAATGCCTTCTTGTTGATTTAAGCATGGAAAGACTGGAAAGGGGCCATTTGAGTTCACAGGTGGTTATATCATGGATTCAAACAGCCTCACACGGTGAAAAGCCAAAAGAAAAGTAGTGTTACAATCCCTTTGAGAATCTTCAGTTTAAAAAAATTCCTATCTACAGAAACACAATTATGCCACCCACACTTTTAAGTTGTGGAGGAATAAAGAGTTTATTGGTTCATTAACTCAAATTAGTGTTTTATCCCAGGATTTTCCAGATTTCTTCATTCAAATAATTTAAACATGGAATATGAACATGTCCCTATATTCAGAGCAGAAGGAAAGGAATTAATGAGCATACTGAATATTTTGTGAGGAGGTTTCCAAACCCATTCTGGACCATAAATTTGATGGCTGTTTATAAAACATGATTAACAATATGAGAACCAGAGAGGCTACTGTAACATGAGATTAATCCTCATTTTCACTTTTAATGGGGTTTGATAATTGATTGTTGTTGCTTTGCTTTTCTGATTGCACAGATGAGGCTTTGATTGGCTCAGATGAACAAATCATGATAAATATCATTGCTGTGTGGGCAGTAAAGCTGTTGCTTATATTGCTGAAAGTACAGATTTCTGTTTTATCAAATGCACAGCTGCAAGCAATAGCCCCATCCTATAATGCATGGTAACATAGTTGTTGAAAGGAAAGAGATGATAATTATCAGGAATCTCTCCAGCTACACAAATAAAACATCATATTCAGATTTAATATGTAACAATACTGATATCCCTGGGAAAAGTACACATGAGCATATTGCAGACTTATACCCTGTCCTTTTTTATTGCAATAAAACTTGTGGACTGTGCATGTAAGCTAACTTCAAAGTGCTGTATTGATGCCTTAGGTTTTAATTTTTATATTTTTCAAGTCCTGTACTGCCTAGCGTGTTACTCTGAAATTTCTTGTGGCCTGTTAGCTGCTGTTCTCTCATAATGGTTAGACATAACAAACCTCTCTAGGTTTCCACATCAAGGACACCAGGCCCCAAAATGTGTAAACTAAAAGCCTTTGAGAGGGGGGGAAAACTTGGGGAAATTACATCATTAACTGAGTTTATAATTGGAGAATTAACCCTGATATGCAAATGAACCAAACTTATAAAAGTGTGAAGGACTTGTGACCCGGAGTCCATCTTGGGTGTAGCCTTTGGCCTGCCCAAGGTGTACATTTGAAGGCCCTTCAAATAAATACCTCCCTTTATTCCCTTATTCTTGTCTAGTCTCTGTTTCTAGGTGGCCATCCCAGGCATCAGTACAGAAATTACTTCAGAAATTTTTACTAAGTAATACTCTAAAATGCATTGGAAAGGGCAAGTAATTACCCTTTGCTAGTGCAAACCTGATTTTCTGACATTTGGTGCAAGTTGAGATCCTGCAATAAAAGACTATCATATACAAAAAATAGTTATGCTTAGCTATGGATACCTTTAAGTACACTTACTGGGGTAGCTTAAAGCACAGTTACTGGAGTTTTTTAGTAGTTTTATCTTCAGTGTTGTCATTGTTTCCACTGACGAGCTCTTTGTTACTGTGGTCCTAGTTTTTCACATGCTGAAAATTCTTTGGGCTGATTCTCAAACCACTTTCAGAATTAAACCTGTCCTATGAAACAAACAAAGAAAAAAACCCACTGCTCGCTACCTTGATTCTTTAAAATTCACAGCTAATAACTGTAGAAAGAAAGATTTTTGAAGACTTTTCCTTTTTGGATTTTCCCTAGTCATTAGACCATCAAATACATTTTTATTTCTTATATTTTCTTTTTTCATCCTTTTCATTGCTATGCCCAGATTTAATTTTGTTTTTCAGTCAAATTTAAATGTCATTTTTTCTTTCCATACACCCAATAGTGCTTTGATCAGTAGTTAGTGTCATCTTAAAGTACCTCCATTTATTTTTTTCTGCACTTTTTTTCACACAGAAATTTTATTTTCTCCCTCTCCATTCTGTTTTGTTGGGTTTTTTTTTTGGTTTGGTTTGTTTTTTTTTTTTCTTTTTGTTCATAAGCTACACTGAATAAACTGCTTTGACTTTCAAATGTCACATTCTCATATTCTTTACAGCTTAGTCACTTCCTTGGGACAATTTTGAGATCAGTGCATTCTGCTAAGGACCAAAGGAAAATTTGAACATATGGTAACACTCTTAAACTACGCAGATAATTCACTAACCTACTGTTTCTACCAACAATCGCTTGCTTTTCTCACTTACTTCTATTATATACATATATATACACATTATGTATTCTTGTTATTTTCCAAATGCATCCGTATGTGAAGTAATAAGCATTACTTTCTCATGAGTAAAAACATACAAGCCATTGTCCTGTATTGAAGTCTAGAGTAAATTTTTCTTTATGTTTATCCAATATTTTAGCATGAGCTTAAATACTTCAAGTGTAAAATGGGAAAGGTTATTGAGCAATTATCATCAACTGTGGTTTTTATTCAGTCATAAAATCTGAAGAAAGGATATGAAGCTTGAACAATTAATAAGCTACCCCATAGAAATGGGCTCAGTATTGGGTTGAAGGTGTATTTTAAATAATCATCAATCATTCTTTCTCTCTTCATGAAGAACCCAGATATTCTTAATTCAGCATAGAAAAGTTGCTTATCTGTTATATTAAAAAAAAACCATTTTTATTTCCGGCCAAATTTTTTACAGTTAAATAACTTTGACCTTATATATGGCCGCAAATATTTTCCATAAAACAAAATTGCATTTTAGTAATAGACCTCTGATCAAACACAAACTATGTTGTATGAGAAAAAAGTCTTTGATCTTTAAAGTAAAGAATAACAATACAAATCGCACATTCAATAAAAATAATTCCTTGATTTGGAGAGTGATTTGGAGAGTGAACAAATTGAATCTATGATAAACAGCTCACTAAGCAAAGAAAAGAATTGACTTTCCAGAAAATATGTTTAGAATTTAAAATAATGGCACAGGTAAAAACTCACTATATTTTCTATTGCTGGACTATTAAAAAACTACCTTTAACATAAAGTAACAGCCATTTCTCTTTTAGGTAGATATGTATTAGATGGTGAATAAATTAATGTTTATTATTTTACTTGCTGCATTATATATGATTTTGTGCTTGTCATGGACACTGCCAGTAAAGAAAGTACAAAACACAATAGTCTTGTATGTAAATAGCCTACTGCTCCAGCTGATAATGACAAATAACGTATTGATAAACATACAGGTTCTGAGCATATTTATTAAAATGGATACCTTTTAATGGGCATGCCATTTTCAGTGTTTAGATAGTGACACTGCAAAGAGTAAGATAAAGTACATAAGAAATACACACTTTCTATAAATTATGTTCCCAAGGCTGCATTTTGAAAGAGGCATAGTAGAAAATAAAGATGAAGAGATCTTGGTTATGATGAATTATTAATGTTGTAGCAACATGACAATATTTATTCTCAGTAATGCACTTGTACCTCTGGAGAGCTGAAATGCATCAAAGCTTGTTTATTGTTGATTCATAATCAGAAAAAATACGAAATATTCTATCATCAAAATTATGGAAAATTTCTTCTAAAAAGAAGGGATTTTTTTTTTTTAATATGAAATTGCATTGAAAAATCAGGCTTATGACAAAACAAAATACTAATCACAACCTACTTCTGGTTAGGGCTATTAAAATTAAGTTTCTCTGTTCTGAATACAAATATATAGCATGTTCTACTTCTCTGAGCAAGAAAACAATTTTTTAATTCTATGTGTACTAAAAATATATAATTTTTTTACTAATAGAACTTCTATAAAATCTGACAATTTTATGAGATCAGGCCCACTACAGTTGACACAGGTATGCTTGCTAATGCAAAAGAGCTGTTGGATGAAGAGCCGTGATTATGAGAAGGAAATAGCTGTGTGTGTTTTGCACTTCTTTAGTGACTTTCAGGATCTGTGGCTGCCTTTCTTGGCTGGCAACATGGAGAATGGCTTTCTCCAAACAGCAGAGGAGCTGCCTGCTGTTTGCACTGACAGCAGTAGAGTTTCCTGCCTTTACAGAGGAGTAAGCTGAAACTAGGAATACAGTCCATACTGTCTGCTCCCCAGCTTCCCTCAAAGTTTTCCTTCTTGACTGTCACCTGCACTGTTCTTGTGAGATGCCACATTTCTGCTGGGTAAGCAATTTGCTCATAGTTCTAAATAGAGGTGTCTAAGCACCAAGATTAGGGGCTTGTGGTTAATTGATCCATCTCACCCCATCAAGATATATCATGTAGTAGGTCAAATGTTTAGAATCTTGATAACTCAGAAAAGTGGAAGTTCTTATCAAAAATTTGAAGGGGAGAAAAACATTAATAATTTGGCATGGTTGACCTAGCAAGGAGGATTGATTGTTTACTGTATGTAAATGTAAATGGGGTTGCTCACTGAGAAAAGGAAAGAACCAAATAAGATATATAGGAAGTGGCAGGGAGGTGATTCCGGTCATCCAGCACAGCTTCACCAAGGGCAAGTCCTGCCTGACCAACACAGTGGGCCTCCATGTTGGGGTGACTCCATAAGTGGACAAAGGAAGGGCTAATCTGGACTTCTGTAAAGCCTGTGACACGGTCCCCCACAATATCACCCTTCTCTCTAAACTGGAGGGAGATGGATTTGATGGGTAGTAGATGTATTCTATGATTCTATGAATAGTTATAAATGGTTCATTAATAAAAATAACTAAATTAGAATGCCCTTAGCATCTTGCTAAAACTTCCTAGGAGGTAAAAGCTGGAAATACAAGAATTTACAGGAAATACATGGAGCTGGAATCTTTCACTGGAAATAAAGGAAGCAAAAGGCAAATAATAAGAGGTTTCTAAGACAGGGATTCATAGTTTTCTGAAGGCAATTTTGTGACATATGCGTCTGATGTGACCAAATAACTCAAAGAATCCATTTCTGTTCAAGATGCTTTAGTTCTTCTGTGCTCCTTGCTGTAAGGGTGAATGAGTTAACCTCCACCCCAAATCTACCAGCGAGGAAATAATTTTCCAAGGCAGTGTAAAGTCCTAGAACTGAATATAAGAATTTTGGGTTGGAAGGAAGCTAGGAGATATAAAAATGAACTTTCCCAAGGGAAAGTGCAGGGATTAGTTCCTCATGGATGCAGCAAAAGCATGTTTGACAATAAAGTCCTCCAGAACAGAAGACTGTTTAGCTGAGGGCTTCTAAGGGATTTCTCATGGCCCTGACCATCTCCATCCTGCAGTATGTCTTAGCACCATTGTTTGTGTGAGTGCACTGTGAACCAGCTTGGGAAATCGATTCAGCTGAACACATGGGGAGGTTGGGGGTGCAGTGCTGAAGAGTGTTAGTGTTGGAGGGGGAAGATGACAGTTTTCATCCAGAAATAACTTCTCAAGCTGTCATCCTATGAAGTCACAGTGGCATTTGTGGTGACAAAAAGGTGATGATGGGTATGTGTCGCTGAGGGTCCTGCATCAGCTGGATAAACTAAAACCTGTCTAAATTGCTAGGCGAAAAAGGCAATGAGAAAAAGCTGCAGCAGGGTGAGTGATAGCTCCTGTCCTTCTCACTGCTACCAACAGAGTTGTATTTGGTCTGCTGCACAGTACCTGACAAGTACCGAGTCCCTCACTGCAGTCTCTTTTGGCCACCTATACTTCTGTTCAAAGTCCTCCTCAAGAACTAAGCATATTCAAGCTTGTACTGGGACTACCAGGTTAAAACTATATTGTTGAATTTTGTGGAATACAAAAATCTTACAATGAAAGAACTTGAGCATTTCACAAGTTTGTATGTGAGGTTTCTTTAAAAAAACCCCACATTTGAAAAGCTTCTTAAGGCAACCGAGGAAAAAATTTCAGTATGCGTTGTGTCTCTTTCTTTATGAAGTTAATGAACTAGGCCATTGGCTCAGCAACACACTCTCTCAAGACTTCAAGCACACAAACAGGCCTTTCTTCAAGGCATATGCAAGACTTTGCAGCATCAGAATGTACCAAATACTACGTAATCATGACTAGAACACTACAGAATTGAAATTAGCATGTTGAAGGAAGGAGATTAAATCAATACACATTTGCTCAGTAGAAATCTGGTGCTCAAAACATTTCTTGTATTGTTTGGTACTTTTTGTTCTAATCTTCTCCTGAATTGACAAAACTAAAGTAAGCTGTTAGAAGGTTTTAGTGAAATTTGACTAGTATGTGGGTTTGAAGTTGTCAGTGCAATGTAAGCAGCAAAACCATGACCAAATTGGCATTGAAATAATGAAACAGAAAACATTAAGTTTGAAAGCCATTGAACTATAGTTTTCATAATTTACAACAAGCTGATGCCTATACCAGCAGGACTCCTGAGTTCCTAATTAAAAAAAAAAAAAAAAAAAAAAAATCTAATGTTTCTGCTTCATCTTTATCACCAATAAAGCCCTGATTTCAGGAAAATTGCTATATAACATTGCAGGAATTCATGCCTTCTGATCAACGAATCAATATGATTATGCAGAAGCATCTTATTGTTTAAAACACCCCTGTGTTCACATGTCTCACAACTTTGACATAATACCTTACTCATACACTTTGCTTACTTATACATTCTGCCTACTTATACATAACACACTACTTACACATCTTCCTTACTTATACTTTTTACAACTTCTACATAACACAGTACTTACACATTTTACTTACTCATACATTCTACCTACTTTTACATACTACTCATACATTTTACAACTTCTACATAATACAGTACATGTACTATGGCAGTACAAGTGGCTCCAGCCACTCTGTCTCCTGAGGAGAACTCAGACAACCAGCTGTGGTGGTCAGCAACCCAAGTTTAGCATGTAACTTTGCAGTCATGGTGAGAACCCATGAGTCCCTTGTTCTGCCTTGTGCATGTTTTCCCCTGATTGGTTAATATTTTGTCCTTCCTGTTTCATGTATGAAGTTATGTATAGTCATTTCTCTTCTTTATTAGTTCTAGAAAGTTCTTTGTTCCTCGATGCCCCATTGGATCCTTCCCTGAGTCCATCCTATGTGTTGTTCCTAGTGGTTCCCTTCCTGTCAATCCCACCTGCTTGTCTCTATCCCAGTGGCTGAGATCCCTTTCCCCACCTATTCTGTACCCAGTATAAGATCCCTGGACCCTCCTACCAATATGTCTCTTCGTCCCTGCCCTTTCATGGGAATAAATCTACATGGAACAGTTTTAGTTTTGCAGCTTCTTCTTTCCCAATTTAGCGCAGTTTACCTTTCAGTCCTTGGTGAATTCCTGAGGGCTCTAACAGGTGGGGCTCCTGATCCACGCAAGCAGCATCGAGATGATGACTACAACAAAACCCACCCAGTGATCAGCAGCCGAGTTAGTCCAGGAAATCCAAACAACAAGCCAGCAAAGGACAAAAAACAGATCTAAACCTGTCCCCCCCCCCCCCCCTCTCCTCGAACCTTCAGACTGGAGCTTAAAAACTCTCCAGGGGCTGATGTGCTGCAGCTGAAGGCGGAAGGCCAGGTGAAGCTGGTGAGGGTAATTCCAGCCTGGTCCCGCTCTGAGGGCTCTGGTAAAAATAACTAAAAATGGTTTGGCTTGGGCACACTATCAAGGTTCAAATACTTTACAATATAACATGAAATCTGCACAGTCATTTCAATAGTATATATGTAATATGTATAATATGTGGAAATCATATGCATTTATCATGTAATATGAGAGCAAGTGAGATAATTTTTAAGGTGTTGAGCATTTATAAATTTTAAAATGTCTGGGGGAGAAAAAAGAAGGGATAGCCACATCAAAATTCAATTAGATATATTTTCTCTCAGAATTTGAATGAAACACAATTGGCTTATTGTGGATTATTTTTGGGGGTGTTTTATTATTATTATTATCATTATTATTAAACCAATACCCAAGTCACCATTGAACATGGAGCAAGAGAACAGAAGATGAAATTTAATTTAGTGCTGTACTCAAAAGAGTTCTTAATGGATTAAAAGGATACTGAAAATTTTGTCCAAAAATCAATAAATTGACTTAAGAGCAGAGATTGGAAATATGTTAACATACACCTTTGCACAGACACACACATAAATGGTGTTGAAATGATAGAGGAATCTATTATGTGAGCTTTTCTCCTGTGCTTATTAATAGTATTAAGGTCAGAATATTAAACAGAATGCTTAAATGCACTGTCTTACTGATTAAATTAGATTGAGAAGACAGACAGACATAAGAATACAATTGCAAGAAAGCAACTGATGTATCTAAACCCATAGGTAAAGTTGTAAAAAAAACTTAATCAAATTTACCAAAAGAAAAAAAAATTAGAATGAAAGATGGGGAGGGCTGTCTGTAGTGATAGCATATATTAACGAGAAATAAGCAAATAAGCATTGTTTCTTTGCATATCAGTGCCAAGAATGTAAGTCATGTGGGCTCATATCCTGAGGATATCTCAAATGAATTAAATGAAGAAAGCAATGTGGTATAACTTTGCATCTAAATGAGGCTGATGGAAATAATGTAAATGTTGGTCTTACATACCAAATACAAAGAACAGCTTTTCTAAAGAAGAACTTAAATAACTACACCACCACCCCACCCAACCCCCCAGTTATGAAGCATGTCAGTGTATCTCTGGACTACAGGTGTTCTGAAACCTTCTGAGCTTGGCAATCAGAATACTCTCCGATTTAAAATCTTGAACACTTAAACATCAGGAAGACGTTTATGTGGTTCATAAAAAGAGTACATGATAGATAAGAAGTGTTTGTCACGTAAACAAAAGACAACAATAACATGTACTCTGAAATACACTACTAGAAAGGGATGTTTTAAAATGAGAAAAAGAATTTAGAAATCCAAGAAGTAATTATTTTTTCCTGGGCAAAACAACTTTTGTTTGAAAAATCACTTTTATAAAAGGAAATTATTATCTACTTAGTACAAATTAGCAGGGATGGAGTAAGCTTTGTGTTTTTCTACAATCTCATGTCTGCAACGTAGCACTCTTACAATAGCTTTCAATTGCATTGATATTTTTGAGGCTGCTGTTGTCTCACTTAAGCTGTTGTATTTCTGTCCTTCATGGAATTTGTGCTTCAAGGGGAAAGGAGTGTCAAAATGGTTTTGATTAAGGGGACTAGAAAACAACCATGTTAAATCTCAATTATGCTTACATTTTATTTTGTGTTTTTTTCTCTTCCTGTGCTGTTACTAAATAAGAAAAATACTAATGTGACTAGGAATATCAGTATTCTTTTACTTACATTCTCAGAGTATTACCACCTCTTTTAGAAATTTTTGTCTAATGAGGTGGAACAAAAAGAATGGTTTTCTTGGAAGATAAATCTCAAGGAGGGCCCTGTAAATAGATAGCTTCCTGTGACTCTAAATCAAATTCGTGGTTAGGCTTTCCAAACCTATTTAAAGAATAACCAGCAATCATAGAAACCACATTCTGCAACTAAAGCGTTTAATTTGCAATCTGGAACTAGATGTTCTTCTAACAGTTGAAAAAATATCGAAGTATTCCTTTGGTAAATCTGCCAAACATTTAAAATTGTGTGAAATTTCATATTTATGGTTTTTTGAGTTCTTTATTGTTTCTCCATCTGTTTTCTGTGGTTCTACTGGATTTCAATGACAAGTGAATAAAACTGTGAAAACCTGTGAAATAATTGTTTTTCCACAGCTGGCATTTGGAGAATTTCAAATTGTAATGTGATTGAGTTCCACACTACCCCCATTACTGTTGTTATACATGATTTCTCAGAGCCCTGGTCTCTTCACAGACATTGTTACCTGAAGAGTTGCGCAGAAATTAATCTTGTGGTGGAACATCCAACACTC
The DNA here is from genome assembly GCF_017639235.1 of Corvus kubaryi. NCBI lineage: Eukaryota > Metazoa > Chordata > Aves > Passeriformes > Corvidae > Corvus > Corvus kubaryi. Next base: position 1,195,101 of record NW_024582055.1, read on the forward strand.
CATTTGAATGCTTAACTTTAAAAGAGAGGCAGCTGTTCTAGGAAACGAGAAATGCCTGAAAATTGATGTCTTCTGAGGACATGGAGCATTTGGGGCACGACTGAGTATTTATATAGCTTGATTTTTGAGAAATAGATATTTTTTGAGATGGAACCAGTTTATATTTTGTATTTAAAAAGAAACAAACCAGACAGCCAGGTTATTTATTTATGCATTTAAAATGTGGTTGGCATTAAATAATGGAATTTAAATTGCATGTAGTAATACAATTTATAATAAATTTGCTTATCCTACCACAGACTCCTTACTTATAGCACTTGATCCATACTCCACCTGTAAAACCCTGATGGGCATCTTCATGACCATTTGCTTGTGGTGGCTGATGAAATTTGGGGACGAGAGGGTCAGAGGACCAATCTTGAACCACCCTGTAGCAACAGAGTCAAAGATGGTAGGAGGAGAAGGAAGGAAAGGGAAAGATAATAGAACTGCAAAATTTTTGTCACATTTGAAAACACCATGAAGACTGGTCATACCTTTATGGAGAGTAGTAATTGGGTAGTGGGGCAGGGATTCTGTGAAAAAAATTAGAAGAGCAAATTATGATGCTCTCTTACATTACGTGAAACCCCTCTGCCACTGTAAGATCACTACAGAAGCACAGTACTTCAAAAACAAAGCTTGTCCATTGTACAGTTAATATTTGAAAAGTTGTCTGAACAGGTTGAACTGAATCCTACATTATGCAAGTTATATTTTCAAGAGAAAATAAGGAGTTAATGGTAATACCTCTTACAAGGGATTTATTTTCTGAATAAACTAAGGGTTATGAGGTTTTTGAAAGCACACAGTGAAAGTTCATGTGGGCAACTCTGTGAGAATAAGAGCCAGTGGTCTCTGAATTTTACACTAAAGTGTAAAGTAACTTTTTTTTTTCCTCAGTTACCCATCTGCATCTACACTGACAGTGTATCCAGTCTACTATAAAATTAAATGAACAGGGGGTTTTAATTATTATTAAAAGATAAGGTAAGAATTATGGTCTCTATTTCAAAGGACACTTATCTAGGGGTTTTTTTCCACACCATCATGAATTGAAAACAAAAAATTGCTCACAAAATATGAAAAAATCCAACTGTGTAGTTCTTAGGAATTTTATTTCTATACATTCTTACTTATGCTGTTATCAAATAGATTACTTTTACTAAAGCTTTTTTTTCTAGGATTAAGAAAGGAGAGAAGGCCTGGGTCCCTTAGTGAGTAATTTTGTTCACAGTATAAAATTGGCATTTAATTTTGTCTTGCAGCTTGAGAGATCTCTGACAAGAAACATTTGATTAGCCAGTTATTGCACAAATGCAAACAAATCATAGTCTCTAATGTCTTACTGCACAAATTAAATCACGAAGGATTACCATTTACCTGGTGAAAAAGAGCAGTTTGAATCTCAAACTTCTGTTCTTTGTAGCAGAGTTTGTCTGAAAAGTCATGTAAGGTAATCTTTTTGTATTTTTTTTTTTTTGCTCACATTCCTAAACTCCTCCTAGCCCTGCAGCTTTTCCCTAGAAAATTTTTGTTAGATATTTCTTTATGGCAGAGATTATATGTTTGTAGTGTAGTTAGTATAATAGAATCCTATGCTTAATGGATCCTAGGTATTGGTGGCTGTCAAGATGTAAAGGAAACAATGTAGTTTTAATATTTTATTTAAAAAACACCAGTGAGAATTTACATCATCTTTGTGTGGGTTCTCGACCCCCAGATGGGGGAGAAAGTCCTTGCCAGGAGTAAGAGACGAATGGGACTTTTGGATCTTCTCGGTCTTTTGTTTATTGTATCTTATCAGTAATTTACATGCCGGCAACACAGCATGAAGCAGAGCAAGTACCAAAAGACACAATGCAGGAAACTCAAGGCCCTTTTAAAGGTAAATCACCCAATTGTCACCAAGAACGTACATTATTTTTACCTTTCTACCAATGCCTAATGAACTATCTATTCACATAGCCCTGTACTGCAGCATTTCCTAACCAATCATTCTGTGCTACCAACACTGCAGGAAATGGAGTAGGTGAAGAAAAAGGAAGAGACCTGAAAAACCACAGGAGTCCTCCATCTTGTCTTCATCTACTTACCATACTAACAAACCTAAAACTCTAAATTTTTCACCCCATAACAAACTATATATTATACTACCACCTAACTCACACTCTTGTAGATTATAATTCATCCCAAAACCTTGGCAGCCCTCTCCATGGATGAAGGTTAAAAACAGTGTTTCCCTGGGAGGATGGGCCCTTCAGGACAGGCGGAGAAACATTCCCTGCACTTTGGGTTCCAACAATCTCTAAACAGCCACAAGTACTAGAAACTGAAAAGATGCACCATGGAATGAGTAGAATGAGGGGATTTATATATTTATAAAAAAAGAAAACATAACCTGAAAAAACCCCAGGCTGTTCTAGCACAGTCTCAGAATCTTCTCTGTGAAATTAAGAGAATGAAATGACTGAACAGCAAAGAGGAACCTTAAGGAAAGCAAAAGTATTATCAAACTTATACTATTCATGGTACTGTGTGTTATACTGATAAAATTTGTTGGTTTTTTCAGTGTAAGCAGCTCAGGCAAAGAAAACCAGCCTCTGTTAGCTTACCAAATAAGAAGTTCCAATCAATGCAAATTAAATTGCAGTTCTTTTTAATTTTAAAGTATCTGGGTTAGTTACATGCATGGCTAATAACGGGGAGAAGGAGGAGGGATGCCATGTCTCAGCACAATATGGAAATTGGTTCCTTGGCCATTACATCTGAGTCAATCAAGACAAATTAACTAATCAAATGCACTGGATATTTCTTGATTAGATGAACTCAAACTTGATATTAAATTTCAAAGTGTGCATTATTGTTTCTATCTCTTCTATTGGTTATTTTAAATTTACTTAGAACTCTGTTTAAAACAAAGGTGAGTACTATGTCTCAAGAGTGAAAACCTGGCACGTAAAATGCCCAAAGTCAGACAAGAGTTAGATAAAAACTTGCTTTTCATTAAATGTTCCTAAAAGGGGGGAAAATCTTTTGCATCCACAGAGTGAGGCAAGAAATGTGAAATAGGGATGAGTGATGGAATGCTCGGACCTTATCAGTGAACAGCTCTCAGATTTCCTTCATAGAATCACAGAATATGCTGATTTGCAAGGGACCCACAAGGATCATCAAGTCCAGCTACTGGCTCTGCACAGGACACCAAGTGTCACACCATGTGCCTGAGAGTGTTATCCAAATGCTTCTTGAACTCTGTCTTGGTGCTGCGACACTTCCCTGGGGAGCCTGTTCCAGTGCCTGACCACCCTCTGGGTTAAGAACCTGTACCTGATAACCAACCTCAACCTTTCCTGACACAATGTCAGACCACTTCCTTGAGTCCTTTCACTGGTCAGGAGAGTGAAGAGATCAGTGCCTGCCCCTCCACTTCCCCTTGTGAGGATGTGGAAGACCACAATGAGATCTCCCCTCAGTCTTCTCCAGGCTGGACAGACCAAGTGACCTCAGCCACTCCTCACACGGCTTCCCCTCAAGGCCCTTCACCATCCTCGTGGCCTCCTTTGGACACTCTAATTGCTTAATTTCTTTGTTATATTGAGGAGCCCAAAATTCAAGATACACTAATGTATTGTAGGAGCCACATTAAAAAGTCAGAGTTCCTTCTATCAGACTACAACTTTATAACTAACTGGAGCATGGGAAAGTATTTTTGGACTGACATAGGAGGTTTTAACATTTTTAAACCATATCTGTAAATGGTGATAGTGCAACCCTTAAGGAAGATTCTCTGTTGCCCATCAGCTACTGAAGCATGTTTTCAAGTCTTTGTCTATAGTTTTGTAAAATAAATTCAGAAATTAGTTTTTCAATAACCCAAAGATTTAGCCACTGTGATTTTAGTTAAGAAGTGATATAGATTGCAGATATCAGATCTATCAGAAGCCAGATAGGCAATTTTTTAAAATCTTTATCCATGCCCAAGGATCTCTGCATCATTATCCTCTTCATCCTTCAGCTAATGCATTCTTTGCAACACTGTTTTTTTAAAAGTTTTTCTTAAAACTGGTAAAACTGGTTGAGCACAAGTATATCCCTATAATGTTATATTCTGCCACAGATACCGTTTAAAAGCATTACCTTGTTGTCAATGTTACAGTTAACTAAGTAAAGAAGTACCTCACTGCATTGTTCTTAGATTAATTTTAGAAACATTTTTTTCTAAAGAACAGACACTTTAGATGCATTTGAAAACACAGCTAAAAACTGTCACTGAGAGAAAGTAGAGCAAAAGATGCTGACGCCTGACTTTGCTTATGAGAAAACAGAAGGAGCAAGTTAAGTTATTACTTACAAAATTGTACTTCTATTAAAGTCAACAGTGACTTAACACCACTTTTGATAATTTTGTACATAGAAACTTGAAAACTTAAAATTCAGTAGATGATTACTATGGAAGCTCTCTTGTAGTCATGGCTCCCACCAAAAAAACCAAAAACCCGAACCCTACAGAAATTATTAAGTTGCTTTTTTTCAGGACTTAAAAATCTAAGAACCATAAGGCCTGTGAAAATCTGGGGGAGAGGTGGAGGCTGAGCAAGTGGCTGCATGGTGTTTAATTTCTATCTGGGCTTAAACCACAGCAAACTTTTTAAAAAGACACAGTACTAAAACAAAATTTTGCAAAGAAAACAAAGAAAACCAAAAAAAATCCACCCAAAAACCCCAAACAACGCTTGTGCAGAGGATGTAACAATACAAGAACTCCTGTCATTTATTTCTGCTAAGGAAAGATATTATGTTGTCTTCAAAATCTAATCTGGATAAGGTGTTCATGTGATGAGAATGTAATTGTGATATTGCTAAAAAATACTCTCTGAATCAGAAGTGTCCAAAAAACAAATTTCACTGCAAGTTTCACTGCAGTTTTCAATGTTCTTGTTAAAAAGAAACCTTTCCAATCTTCCTGTGTTCAATGTAGATTAAGTATTTCTGTGGTTTTCTTGGTTTTTTCAGCTCCAGTGGCTCCCTCTGTGTTGTTCTTCAGTCTCCACACCGACTTGCAGAGCAGCAGTGAAGACTGCTCTCCTTTCTCTCTGCATCCTGGGAAGTGGGTCTGTTCTCTTTCTCCTTTTCAATATGATGCTGTGAATTTCCCCTCCACGCTGTGCCTCTGTAAGTTTCCAGTTTCATTCCACACAGTTAAATCCCAGTCACTCACAGAGAAAGGCTCTGGTCTCGTCCAGTTGTTTGTGACTGACATCCATTTTTACCCCTCAAAGATGGCCTGTGTCACTCTGTGCAATGGTGGGTCATCTACTGCTTAAACCCAGGGCAAATGTCAGGCTGTAATGTAACACATAGCAGCCTCTGAAAGTTTCTTGGTCTCTTCTTAGAATTTCCAAGGTCCTCTTTTGTTGAAAATATTATGACCTTCTCTCAAAGTTGTCTTTTGCAGTTCTTGGAGCAAAAGGAACTTTAAATATGGTGTTTCAAGCAACCTTGATAAAAGTCTTATGAACTGGTTGAGGATAAAAATTTAGGACGTTTTAAGTTCTCTTAATTTCTATAATAAAGATAAAAAAAGGTCTGAGGAATCAGAAGATGGAGAAATAAAGACTAATAGAACAGAAACCTCTTAAACATACATTCACAGCTTTTTTCTACCACTTACCCTTTAGAAACTTTTTCTTAGATGGTATTTCAATCAATTCAGTGTTGAAATACTAAAACTTAGACCTTACAAATTACAAGAAATTTGTCGGGTATCGTTTAATTTTATGAAGTTTTTTATATATCCACAAAGTACTAATGCTGTGGACATAGAAGGAGTAGAAGGAACTATGTGTGGTCATAGGAGGAGAAATTTTTATCAGCTTTTAACTATTTAGTGTGCTAGTGTGTCTGATACTTCTGGAACTGGTCCTGAGTGATAGTTTCATTCCTGCTCTCAAGACAGCAATTAATTACAGCAGTCTGACAATCCTGAAACTAATGCACACAGTATGCTTGATATTTAGACAGAAATTCCACCTCATGTCTATGTATAAATATAATGAAGATCCCATTGCTGTTTGAAGAAATTTATTTTCTAGATTATACATGTAATATTTCAATGATGCAAGGAAAAAAAAAAAGCTAAGTTTGAGTACTGCTTAAAAATGAAGACTGTAGTATTTAGTGGTCACAAATGTTTTATTTGATTCTATCTTGTTTCTTTGGTTGTGTATTTCTCTCATATATATAGAAAAATCTAAAAAGATTTTGAGAAAAACCCCTTGTTAAAAGAAATAAGGAAGTCTTTCTGTACCTTAACTGAGTTGTTCATTACAACAGAAACAATTAGTTAATTTTTTTTTTTTGTCTTAGGTATAATCTTCATAGGTGGCATAGACAATAACACTAGAATAGAAGGAGTGTGAAACTGCTTAAAGAAGTGTGTCACAGTACCTCACATTAGCTAATTTGATGGTCTAAAATAAGAGGTAAGTTCACTATATGCTGGACTGGCTTTAAAAAGGGTTACATTTAAAGATTAGCTTCTTAGGTTCAGATCTTAATATCTTTAAATGACTTGATGAAGATAGATGTTCAAGCACTGATTTACATTGATCACAAAAGAAGTAATAATTTGAGAGCTGCTTTGTATTCAGCTGGTTTGTAATTAAGCATATCTATGCATACATTATCCATAGAGAAACTTCCCTAGTTTCAGTTTTTTATATATATAAAAATTTGTAAAAAGTATAAAATTCATATATGTGCATACGGGTGTACAAACTTATACACATATAACATCTATAAAATTACAAATATGAAAATGAAGTGTAGATTTAGGAGACTAATTTGAGCTTTTTAAATTATGGTATGTGCTTTCAAGATTAAAAATAACTCTGATATGGGGATGTAAAGGAAAGAATGTCTGTAATACGTTATTTTTGCATTGAAGTGAGCAAAGAGGGGAGAGTGTTTGTATTCAGATCTTTGTAAAACACGTTCTTATGCCTGTGTTATAAGGGTATCTCTGACATCCATTCTATAGATCCGAGGTCTAGAAGACCTTTAGTGCATTGTGATGGAGGCATAGAAAAATAGTGACAGGTATATACCTTAGAAAAATGGACAATAAATAACAGTTTTTTACTCTGACTTTCACTGGTCAAAATAAAGTGGAGTAACTTATGCCTTACTCCCTTGTTGAGCTCTTTCTGCTGCACTTTATCTGTCTCAAATCAGCCTTCACTCATAGAAAAAGGCTCTAATTTAATTTGAGAAAAATGATACCTTCATCAGACTGATTGTATACTCATCCTTGTTTAATTCCTTATTTCATGTTTATGAGAGGGTGAAATAAAAAAAGTAGATATTTATTGTTTAGCAGAAGAACATTCCCCCCCCCTCAATAAGTCAAGATAATTATGATTAACCCAATATCCTGAAGAACTCGGCATTCTAAGGGTCTTGTGTGTTTGAAGATAGGGAGGGTGGTGGATTGTTTAAAGGGTAAAAAAACCCTAGATTAAACAGTAACACATTAATCATGATAGACACTCACAGAATGCGTTCCTAAGAGATACATTTGATTTTGCTGAAAGTGAGATCTTATTGCTTGCGTCACAGTCATTACAAAGGGAATTCAACTCATTCTTCTAGAATGAAGCATCACTTTCTAAAATAATTATTAGTAAGGTATAGCACTAAGATACAATACTTCTTCAGGGCTTGCTTCAAAGGGATTAAATGAGGAAGATTTACATTACATGCATAGAGAGCAGGGATGTGAAACAATGCCATAACGTAAAGAGGGATTTTTTTCTTCTATCTGATAAATAAGCGTGTCAATTAAATATAATAATTAAGAGGAATAATTACGCCAAATATGTCTTACATGTCAACAGTGCCAAGTGAGTAAGAAGAAAACTGCTTTTAGGAAAGACAAGCCTGATTTGTATCTACTGCTGAGAGATTAGGTAATTCTTTATGGAAACACTATACATAAGTTACAGTCAGGTGATGGTTTACAGGTAGCCTGGTAGAGAAGGCAACAAAACCTGCTGTGTTCATAGAGCAATCCAGAAAAGAAAGTAAATTAACCTTGTGGCCCCAAAACTCACTTTTGGCGCAATGCTCTTTTTTCCGTGGTGAACTCTAGAAGACAACAGAGTGTTACTTCCTCTTCACCTGCTGAGTTTAGTGGGTTAGTGAATATATAGAAAGGCAGAAGGGAAGATTAATTATGCCACTACACTGCTCTTAGCCTTGTGCTCCTCTTTTGTTTGGGCAAATACATATAAAGTTGTCCCCTAAAACAGAGCTAAAAAGTGATAAAACCCAGCTAAAATGGGGACACCTCCTCCCTCCGCACCCTCCCATTTTCTTGCATCAGTGTGGTTTTTATTCTTTTTTGAACAAGCTATGATTTTTCATTTCTTTTTGAGTTAAGAAAAAGTCTGGTCTCAAGACTCAAAACTTTTAATTTCACTTTCTAAGTAGTTGATCATAATTGATTTACCCTTCCTAGGTGGGAATCTCCTGCCATTACACACTACTTCATGAATGGGTGAAGGTAATCTAAAAGTGGACGTCTCAAAGAACATTGTAATGAGAAAAGGAAGGAAGTGAAAGAATTATTTTTCCTAATTTTTAATTATTCAAAGAACTTGAAACTGGGAATTTTTTTCTTATGTTCTTTATTTTTTTCTAAGCTTTACAATACCTCCTTATTAAAAAAAAGGGACCATTTAACTACTATGAAATAGTCTTTAAAGTACATTCCGTCCAACATACAAAGATAAGAAGCAAACCTGGTCTCTAAATCAAGCACAGGAAAGTCCTTGTAGTCTTGTGGTGTTTGCGAGTCTCTTTCTCTGACATCTGGTCTGCTCTAAAACTCATTGGAAAAGCAAAGTACATGGAAGAGTACAGTGAACTGCCCAGAAGAGCTGTCAAAAGTCTAGCAATATATATGAAGCAGAATATATTCCAGAGATTCTCCTTTCTATTATGAGCAAAACAAAGGGAAAAAGACTCAGGTCTACATCTTTCTTTTTTTTTTTACTCTTCAAAGCATGACCTTGAGAATTTTCCTGCTTTTTCTTACTCCCCATTTTCTTACATGCAGGTATCATGAAAAGGCTTGAACTTTAAGAATATTACAAATTTTAGCCAAATATGTTTTGCCAAAGGAAAGATTTTGGAAGCTTGCCTAGGAAGTGTAACTATTGAGTCATTTTTGAAGGTCAGCTCTGAATTTTTTGTACTCCTTTCAGACTTTCTTAGTGCTGTAGTTATTGTTGCATAAACAGGCTAATATGTAATGGAATTCCAGGAAGGGAGACTGTCTGTTATCTTGCATACTGATTTAGGAAATGTCTTAGATGTCCTGGTTATAGCTATTGCTGTTGAAATACTGTTTTGAGAAGGCAAAGGTCAACCTGAAACTGAAGAGAAGGAAATATTAAGTCAAATTAGGTGGATAGGATATTCTGCTGAGGTCGATAAACAAGTCCATGAGACATTTACTGGACTATAGTCCTACAATACAGGAAGGAAGCTCACAAATTAGAAATCATTCAGAAGGGGGGAAAAAAGCCATCAGAATGATCAGACAATCAGAATTTCTGATGGCACAGGTTAAGAGTTTAATTCTTTTGCTCTACTTTGTCTGTCCAAAGTTATTTTGGAAAGTAATCTAGTAATAGTGTATTAGCATGAGCATGAGGGAAAAAGACTTTTGAGTACAGATAGCTGTTTATTCTGAAGAAAAAGACCATAGCAAAATCAAGCGACTGAAAACCAATACTTCTCTGGTTAAACTAGAAGTACTATTAAAGTTTTTCCAGTGATGGTAATAGATCGGCAAAGTGAATTCCCCAATACGCAGAATCCTAATCTGGAAAGTGTATCTTTCTAGAAGTTGTAAATTCAATCAAAATTTTGATGCAATGTTTATTTTACATGAACTATGAAGAAGCTCATTATTTGTTTTAATTGTCCCTATGACAACTAGAACATACAAATCTTTATATGAAATATAATACCATGATTTGGTGCCTATCTAGTTCATACAATGCATGGAGATGAGTTACATTAATTAAGGTCAATTATGAAGATAAAATTAAGAACAAGTGAAACAACTCCAAAGCCCAGTGTATTAATCAACAACTTGACAGTATCTATATTCATCTGTATATGATGCTACAAACATAAGTGGAAAAATTATTGTAACACTCCGGGGACTTAGTACAGCTGGATAACATTTACAGTACTGTGGAAAACCAGATTTGAGTGGGACTTTTGAACTAATACTGAACCTTTGGACTTGGGGACATGAACAAGCAATGAAAGCAGGCAAAAGGGATAGCTCAGGAAAGAAAAAATTAAGAAAAGGTGATAAAATTCTAGAAAAGTTTCCAGCCTTTAGATTACAAGGCAGGAGTAGAAAAAAATAGCATATTGTTTATTTGTGTGCTTGAAAAATAGGAAGGAAACTGATGTATTACCCAGAAAAATATTTTCTGTTGGCTTCTCTTTCTCACCATTGTTTAAGATGGTGAATTCAACACACACAGTTGCTTTAGTCAAGCAATTTGATGATACTTCTGAAAATAGGGAAGCCGTTTGTGATAACCTGCACAAGCTCTCAGGATGAAGGTGAAATTAGTATTTTATATTACATATTTATGTAACCCTTATCAGGTGGAAAGTATGAAACCAGGAAACTACTGGTCATTTTTAACACATCTGCATAACTAATATTTGCAACCCAAAGTGTAATATTTTCTTTTTAAAAATTTCCTTTGAAATATTACTACATTGAATATTGAATTCTCACTTTATGCAAAGTTAATTTTCCATGCTAAAATTTATTTTGTATTTATTAAAAAAAAAAAAAATCTGTTTAGGTAATTATACTCCAAAAATTAAGACAGATAAAGAAAGCCACTTAGGATTGAAATTTTGAATAAAGAAGTACTGTGATACAAACGAGTACAAAGATGCAACATAAACACAGCATATCCAGAAAGATCCGTCATCCTCTCAACAAAAAGAATTTTATTTTGATGTGGGTAAATTTCTACAGAGGTAATCTTTGTATAACTGTATGGTGAGAAAAGCCATAGAATAATGCCAACTCTTTGGAATAACCACCCCTCCAAAAATATATTAAATGGAATAAGTAATTCTTTCTGAATTGAACAGGAATTAATATAAGCTTTATTTTGTCCCTCTGGGTAATAGTTTTTTAATGGAATTTTTTGGAGAATGCAGACTATGATTCCAGCTGAGGATTAGTCAGGCATATTTTAACTGCACGAAATTTTAGTAGAGGTAGCCTTGAGATTATATTCTTTATTTTACATTTGAGGAACAATGCTGGTTCCTTAAAGATGAAAGGAGAGTGGGAAGACATAGGGAGAAAAAACCAGCCCCACCACAAAGGCTCAGAATGTTTCTTTGTCTGTTGCAGACTCATAATTTGACCTTTTTAATACTGAGGGAAGAGACCTACGGCAAACCAGCACACGATATAGTTGTAGAGGTGTCAGGATTTGTTTTGCTTGAGTAATTTCTTCTATCACTGCTTCTATATCTGTAGACTCACAGTTGTGTAAAAAAAGAAAAAAATCTCAATCCTATCTGATGAAACCAGATAACTAAAAAAATGGCTAAAAAAATAAACTAAGATAGAAAAGTAAGGAGTTTTCAGGGAAAAGGGAAAAAATTAATATGTGAATGTTGCAGCAGTGGTGGTTGCATTTGTTCTCAGCCTGGTAGAGGTTGTTACCAGACCATAAAAATAGTGACTTCTCTTTTGTTTTCAAACCTCCCACTCATTGGGAATATCAATATATTTTTGCTCTATCAATAAGCAATGAAGAAAATGTGATATATTTGGGGTTTAATTATTCCATGTACTTTCAGAAGTGTCAGAACAGACACATCCTTTCCCTTGCCAGTACCATCTTTGATTTGCTTTTAAATGTATTTTGCAAGAGGCATTCATGTCCAGATCTGGAACAGTAGGTAGAATTATGCCATGTATTACCTTTTCATTACTCTTTTGTACTGGCTGTTGCAGATGATCTGAGCAACACAGAAATTAATCAGAATTATCCTGTTTGAGAAACTGGGTGGTGATAAACACAGAAAGCCACGGTGATTGTAGAAGAGCTCTTGCAGATACAACTGGAAGATAAGAGATCCTGGAGGTCTGGGTACGCCTGTGTCATCAGGCACTTTGCAAGACTGACTGCTGCTGGCATAGGCACAGGTGTCTGCTGCTGTCAAGGCAATAAGGCATTGTGAGTACCATAAATTTTACTTGGCTATTCTGCAATTCCTTTTGTCCAATCTAGGAATTTAATAAGGAATTTAATAGAGTTTCTTTGATTTCTTTGAAACCAAATTGCTTCAGAAATGCTTGGCATCTGAATAAAAATTATTTAACAGCAAAATTCTCAAGAAATTTTATTTTCCACTGTTTATCTCTGACAGAACAAGTCAAGATGGAGAAATACGAGACCGTGTTTAGTAACAAAATTAATCTTCCCTGGAAAGTTACTGTAAATTATCAGAGACACCTTTTTCTCTCTAATAATCATAGAAGAAACTATCCTTTTGCAACTGGAGATGTCTCTTCTGATTTTTTTTTTTAATAGTAGTAAAAAATGTTTTGCTTTCCAACTAAGAAGAAAGTGCATTGAAGAGGTATTTCCCACTGAAAATTAAAATAAGATTGTGGTTTATTCTTTCTCACTCTAAGTAATTTGTTTCTAATGTTTTATCCATACATGAAGAGTGAGTAAATTTTTTGTGTGCATTATACTATTAGGCTAGTAATAAACTAGCTACCTGAAAACATGTGGATTGTGTATTCATGTGAACTTAGAATTGTAGTTACTTGGATATATAATGGATATATAATGATAAGGTCTTTATCTTAAGATTTTAGAGAACCTTCGAGTTCAGAGAAAATTTCTTAAGAAGGAAAACTATTATGAAGCCCTATCTTACCATTTGTTTAAAACCAGTTTGTTCTCATATGTATTTAATAGTTTAAACATCAAAAGATTTAACTTCATTTTTGGGTCCATGCTAATTTTTGTTTAGGAAAAACAAAGCAATCGATCACTGGAACAAAACTTTACCTGGCAAAAGGCCAAGTTAGTCAGCAGTATAAAAGAGAGTTCTTAAAATATTCAAAACACTATTCATTTAACTTTGAAGGTCTATAGAAAGGCCATTTATATTGAAAAGGAAAGATAAACAGATTCATTTTTATTTTCTTCTCAGAAAAGTAAATATATATTGGTTTTGAAATTCTGACTGTCTCCTGGTGAATTAAGAAACCATAAAATTAAAGTCAAGCATTGCACTTTTATGATGAGAACAAATTAGAAATCCCCCAGTAATAACTGAGCTATCAGTAGTGTTCTCAGTCGTTCTGGCCATCAAATAGACATCTTTCTTTGTCTGCCAAGGAAAAAATTTAAAATGCAGAACAGCAACCTTTTTTTTTCTTTATCTGTGGATATAAGGTGTGTATCAAGTTACGTTCAACATCTGTAATCTGTACAGTTGGCTAAAAGAAAGTATTTATATGGGAGCTATAACCCAGAAACTGTTTTTTCAAAAGTAATTTGCTCTGATTTATGGTGTTATCATTGACATTCTGCTTTAAGTTATAATTTTTACCCAGTCTGAGGTGTTTTAGTACTGGTTGTTTACAACAAGAATAACTGAAATAGAAAATGCAAAAGCCTTTCTCTATTTGATACTATTTCCCACTTTTTGGTATGTTTTGGTATGCAGCAGCTTGACTGAGTGCTTCCATTATATTTAGCACTTAACCTGTACAGACTGGAGGTACTTCTCCATGACAGAAATTAACATGTTCTGGAAAACAAAAGAGCAGGAGAAAAGGAAAACCACAAACCCATGTCCTGTGTGGCTCACAGTGTTTTCTATTCAAGGCCATGTCTGAGTGATAGCTCTTGGAATGTGAAATTTTGGGTGCTTTTTAACTTAAAGAACATTCAAAGACTTACATGTATGGAAATATATCTTTTTCTTCTAATAAAATATAGCACAGCCCCATTTTTAGTCATAGCGGCCACAGAGTATTAGATTTTACAGAAAGATATCAACCTTGTTTACTAGATGTCAATACCGTCTGTTGAACACAACTTTAGACAGGTAACTTTGGCCTCACATTAATGTGCATTCATAGCAGGAACTGGCAATACTGTGGAGTTATTTAAAAAACATTGAGTATGAACATTTTAATAAGGTCTCTGTTCATTGATGATTAAAAACACGAGGTGAAATTGCAAATATTTGGAAAGGTATGGATTGAGCCATAAAGTGGCTAGTTATCGAAACTCCCAGTATTCTTGCAGTTTTTAGAGCTTGTTGATATGAATATAATTTAGACAAGATGTGCTATATATAATGGGGGGGAAAAAAAAGGAAGGGAGGAAAAAAGGCTTTAAAAGCCAAATAGCTCTTTGTTTCAAAATGTCTTCCACGACCTGAATGTTCACTTCCTAATGGAGAGGTGACTCTTTAAAGCCCATAGAAGTCTGCAGCTCTTTAATTAATACTTTACTATCTCATATTACAAAATTTGCTACTTATGGCTTAGATTTCCTGCTGAAATTATCTACCTTGTCTGAAACTTTTGTTGAACCCTTTTCTACAGATTCAGTTGGTTTGGTTGTTCAATGTTGGGGTTTTATTCAGTCAAAAGAAGCTAGAATCAAGATTGCTCATGTTCTGATAAAAATACAGCAGGAACTAGATGCTAGTGTCTCATTGATTTTCATAGGAGTCAGCCCCATTTGTCTTTGTAGATTTTTATCATTGAAATTGATCAAATGTTATGTTGGAAATCCAGAAAGAATCAAAAGGCTATCAAGTGTTTCTCTGAAGGTCAGAGCTGTTCTTCTGTTTCATTTCATTTTGGTTTAGAGATTCTGTAGCTCAATAAAAACTTCTTTCTGAAATGCAAAATGACAAAATGCAAATTCATTGCTTGATGATGAAGGATGAACAAGTAAGTTCTTAATTTTTTAATCATCCATATTAATAGTCTTCATTTGGCATGCACATAATGGCATTTATCAAAGCATGTGAAAATACTTGACAGATCCTTTATTGAGCTTCTTAACACTTCATAAGATTAAATCTGTCTTCCAGGTAAATGTACTACTACTAATAATAATGTGATAAATACTTCTTTTTACTTCTTTCTAAGCAATAATCAAGATTCTGTATTCAATCTGAAAAGAATAAGATGCTTCTGGTTGTCCCTGTTTAAAGACATCTGAAGTGAAATGTGGAGATACAGTTAGTAGATAAGATCTGAGTAGATGACACTTTTTGTACAACAAATGAAAATTAATTCACTTTGTGACCTATTTAGAGAGCTCAGTGTGTGGAAGGATTGAAGGTTAGGGAGAGGGGGTTGTAAACAGTAGGGGAGGGAATGACAGTGAATCATACAGTCAGCTCATATAGAGAAATTCTTTTGTATTGGAAAAACAGAATACTCAAATGGAATAGCTAAATATTCTCGGGAATAATCTAAGGGGACTAGATTAAAGGGGACTAAAACTAAGGGGAAAGCTTAACACTAATTTGATTGCACCTTTTTGGTTCAGGGTTCCCTGATACCTGGCCTTGCCCATTCCTAGGCCTTGCAGGCTACTTGGTGTTTTATTGCTGCTAATGTGATCATAACAATAACCTTTTTGTAGACTGAAGCAGTTTAATCCTTTTTCAGCAGGTCACTGAGCAGGAGTGACTGGGGAACAGGTTTGAAACACTCTCCCGAGTTGTAATCTCCACAAATATACTGCGTAATTGTCAGTAAGTCAATCCTTTAATGCTAGCCAGAATACTAAAGCAAATTCTCAGAGAGGTGAAATAGTTTGTTTACTTGAGGCAGAATAGAGTCAGGGTTAAGACAACAGAAGGAAAAGACCAGGAATCCTGCACTGACTACAGATCACAGAATCAGAGTGGTGAATGGGGCTCTGGAGAAATTGTGGTCAGCATTCAAAGCGTGTATCCTTTTCTAATGAATGAGAATGTATTGTTTGTGTGTGGCCAGGTTTTGGTAACAGGGTAGCTACAGGGGTGGCTTCTGTGAGAAGCTGCCAGAAGCTTCTCCTATGTCTAATGGAGCCAGTGCCATCCAGCTCTAGGATGGACCTGCCCCTGGGTAAGGGTGAGCCCACGAGTGATGGTGGTGGCACCTCTGGTGTAACAGATTTAAAAAGGGGAAAAAGATACTTCACAAGAGAAAATTGCAGCCAGAGAAGAAAGGAGTGAAAATACATGAGAGAAACAGTGGTGCAAACACCTAGGTCAGTGAAGGAGGGACAGGAGGTGCTTCAGGTGCTGGAGCTGGGATTCCCCTGCAGCCTGCAGTGCTGTCCACGGTGAGGCAGCTGTGCCCCTGCAGCCTATGAAGAACCATGGGGATGTAGAGATCCACCTGCAGCCTGTGGAGGAGCCCTATGCTGGAGCAGGTGGATTCCTGAACGAAGCTGTGACTTTGCAGGAAGCCCACACGGAAAGAGGCTCCTGGCTGGGACCTGTAGTCACATTGAGGGAGGAGCCCACACTGGAGCAAGTTTGCTGTCAGGTGTTGTGTCCCCAAAGGGGACCCACACTGGAGCAGTACATGAAGAACTGCAACCTGCGGGAATGATTCACATCAGAGAATTTCATGGAAGACTGTCTCTCATGGGAGGAACCCCACACTGGAGTACGGAAAGAGTGTGAGGAGTCCCCTTGAAGATGAAGGAGCAGCAGAAACAACCTGGGATGAACTTACTGCAGCCGCCATTCCCAGCCCCCTGTGCCACTGGGGAGAAAGAAGAGAAAATGGGAAATGAAGTGAAGCCCTGGAAGAAGGGAAGGGAGAGAGAGAAGATGTATCCAATTTTTTAAATTTTCTAATTATCCTACTGGGATTTTATTGGTAATAAATTAATCTAATTTCTCCAGCTGGAGTGTATTTTGCCCTTGACAGTAATTGGTGAGTGATCTCTCCCTGCCCTTATTTCAACCCTTTTGTTGTATTTTATCTCCCCTGTTCAGTTGAGGAGGAAAATGATAGAGAAGCCTTGGTGGGCACTTGACATCCAGCCAAGCTCAGAATACCACAAGGATGCCCTTTAATTGCTTTGGTATTTACTTCTAACATACTAGATATGAACAAGTTCTTGAAATTGTGGAGGCCAGTTTCTTATCTCAGGATGCAACTTAGGTGCTCAGTGATCTAATGTTCACTACACAGTTAAGGGGGAGCAGACTGAGCATGGGGAAGCTGAAAAGCAATTGACGAGAAATAATTGTCGCACGATGCAGTTCACAGTTTCAGGAAATGAAGCAAGAACAGCAGGATGGGAACAATTCACTTAAAAACTTTTCAACACTGTCTTGAGAATTTAAACTGGGATAGCACTTAAAACTACTGCACAGAAGTGTTCTATTCCTAGTACCCATCAGCACAATATTCACTTGTTAAAACTGTGGCCTTTTGGAGGAATTGGTGTGGAAAGTGAAGAGGAAATGGTGGTTAAAGGAGAAGGCTTAAGAGACCAAGGAAAGCAATAAGGTCTCTTTTAGAATCTGAAAAGGAAACCCGAGGAGTCATGCAAAAGTAGACACAAAAGAAATACGTCTGAGGACAAAAATTAAGGCTAGCATAATTATGTGAGGATAACCAGAAGTCTAGGAAACAATACAAAGGAAAATGAGAAAATAACTTAAAAACAACCAGGAGAGCTCACATAGATACATGAGAAATTAAAGGAAGGCAAAAGAGATGCAGTTTTACTGCTTAATATGGACCAATATGGGTAACAAGAGAAACAGAAAGCAAGCTGGAGCACTGAAAGGCAGGTTGAATGAATTAAAGTAGTAAAGTAATGTCAGTTCCTTTATTCAGCATAGAGTATTTAAGGAATTAGCCTAATATTTTATTATGAGATGCATAACTCAGTTGTATTTGACAGAAGGGATAGATTAATATACTGGCAGTATTACTGCAATCTTTTCCATCTTTGTAACAATTTGGATGAAAGATTCTTTTTTGAGCACCTCAGTTTTAAGAAAAAGAAGGACAAAGAAGATAAACATACTGCCTGTTCTTAGGTATTCTTACTTTTCTTCTGGAATTCTTGAACTCTCTGTCCACATTAGATTGCACCTGGGCATTGGTGAGATTTGTTACCAGAATAAATACTTCCCCTCTTGTACCTAAAGTGGGCACTACTGATGTTGCAGACAGCTGTCTTGCGCATATCAAAACTCTCTGCAGGCTCAGAAAATTTGAGCTGCTTGGGGAATTTAGAATACTTTAAAAGAGAAAGAAGGGGTAGACAAGTATACTAAAATGTTTACTTCTGGCTCCAAGAGACTTAGGGTATGACAAAATAGGTTTGATTTGTAGGGAGGATGATTTACATTATATGTCAGGGAAAACCTTTTTTTGCAAAAAGGGGTAATTAGGCAGGAGGAAATAGCTTCCCTTGAGATGTTATGAAGTCTTGTCTTTAATAAAGCCTTTTTGAAACAAACATCTGTCGAACATCTGTCAGATTTAGTCTGAACCTATCTAACTGTGCTTCAGTGGACAATAGACTGTGTCAGTCTTCAGATCAGTTCCAGCCTGTCTCCTGTGATTCTGTGACATCATAGAGGATTTTTCTCCCTGGCTGCACAAAAGCATCAGAGAGCCCCAAGCTGTAATTAAAACATCTGCTGAACAAAGCAGGGTTGTAAATCTCAGCTCATAGGAGGCACACAATTAATGCGATCTAAGTGCCAGTCGCCTTCCACTTCAAACTTCTCCTGAGAAGAGTTTGTTGTACAGAACCTTATTCATCAATAATTAATTTCTAATAATACTTTATTGGTTTAATATTTGCCCAGTAACATAATGATCACATCTTGCCCTTTGGAAAATAAATCTTATGAAAAAAAGTTATTCTCAAATAGTTCTGTCATTCTCACCCAGTTATTTTGATTCCTCAACCGACTTTACTTAGTAGTTATACACATTTTCATACAAATGTAATCCCTTTCTATTGTAATGCAGAAATTAATTTGTTTTACACTCAGTTACAGTTGCCTGGTTTAGTGTCTGATAGTTATGGGCCCACCATCCTTTGAATTTGCTGTTATATCATTGCTGTTAGTTTTCATTCTGCTCTGTGTACAAAGGCAAAATATCTGATACTTCCTGAATGAGGCACTGCAAAATTCATTTCTTCTTGCCTCACAGACTGCTCATGTTTTCTTTGATCAGAACAATGAAATGGTCTATACTTTTATAAAACATACAAAAGTAATATTTTAAAATGACACAGTGTCAGTCCCACAATTTACATGAGCAACTTTCAATAAAACATTATTATGAAAGTAATCGGTAAAGTGATCATCTATCATTTATACTTGCTGCAGAGTGTGATGTTTCTGTGAAAACACTATCTTAAAAGTTATGTTCCCCCATTTGCCTGTTTCAGGAAGACATTCAACTCTAAGGGAAAAATGACACGTTTTTCAGTATGTTAGATCATTCACATCATGCAATTGACAAGTGTTCTACTTTGACAGTGGAGTAGTTAAGCATTGAGAAAAAAGGGAAAAAAAAAGAAAAAGGAAAGGCAAAGGGGAAAATCGAAGGGGAGGAACGAGGAAAGGAAGAGGAAGAAATAAGAAAGGAAGAGAAGCTTCTTCCCAATCCCAGAAGTAGTAGGTTATTACAAAGAAGATTCTTATCTCATCGAAGTCAATATTCAGTTACTGAGTTTTGATGATGGTGATGATAATAATAATAATAATAATAATTAATTAAGGATGAGCTTTCAAATTGGTTATGTTGGCTTAACAATGGGGAGATTTATACTGACTTCCATGGGATCAGAACCAAGTCAACAATGAACTCCTGTGTAAACATATTTCTAATTGAGAAAGATTAAGAGCTCATAATGCAGTGTTACTATATGTGTCTAATACAGTATTTGCATTACTTCTAATAGAGTATTTGATAATATTTACAGAAAAAAGAATCCCACCATCGAAAGAATTGAAATATGTGCTACTTATCAACTCTTGCATAAACTCTTGGGAATACTCTGTTTTTCTATTGCCAAGCAGAAATATTCTAATTTTTTTATTACCAAACTTATTGTCTTGCCTTAATATTTCCTACCATAATTAAAAGCATTGCACATTGTGAGTTTTTCTTCCCCACAGACTGCTGCTTATAGAAACAAGTCATGGAAGACAAGTAGTACAGGAGAACTAACTCCTGAGGAATCCTGAATGTGGGCTAGGGTAACTTAGTTCCTTAGTTTGCTTTCTGCCAATATCTGACTCTGAAACTAAGTGTTGAAAATCACAGTCATCTTGCATGGTTGTGGCAACCTAAAAGTGTATTGTCTATATAGACACAGCAAAGAAAATATTCTCATGACTCTCATGATCTCTGACTGCTATTCCCAGTACCATCAGACTTGAACATGACTTCAGTATTAGTAAAGTTCTTCAAAACACCCCTGCCAGATGACAGTTTGTGTGCCATTTCTCCAGCATATATCACTTCTTTCCTAATAAAATAAAAGACATCACGGTTTCTCCTGCAGCTGAATGCATTTGACTATCTTTTCTGGTCCCTGTGAAACACTTGGTAAAATCTTCAAAAAACTGTTCCTGTAGCCAAACATAGCTTTGTTTCCTAACCATATTATTTTAATTCAGCCTTACCAGTGATATCTTAGAGTTACCTGCAAAGTCACAACCATTAAGTGTGTGAAAATAAAAGTAGTATTTTTTCTGTTGGCACCAGCAGTTTTTCAGTAAAAATATTTTTACATCCAGGCAAACTTTTGGACAAGTGTATTTTTTGCATTATGCTATGGAGTGAAAATTGCATTATTTGATGCTTGCAAAATGTTCAATGAGCCGGTAAAAGGCTATTCACTACCTACATCATTTTTTGGAAGGGAAGAAGATCCTCAGTATCCTACATTTGGCCAAGCAGAGATGTAACGATCTGCCTGAGAGATATTTGTAATGTTTTCCTGACTAGTCTTTGTATCAAAACATCAGGAAATGAATGGAGATTTGAAAAGGAAGAAACTCCTGGAAATTTCCTTTTTATGCTTTTAAGCTAGAAGACTATGAAAATAATAGAAATTGAAAAGTGGTGTGTTTTTTTTCTTCTGCTGCAATTATTTACCCAAATTCTTCTGTCTGTTCCACATAGCATAATAGATCACTAATTCATTGCAAGAGTGAAATAGATTTTTATAAAAAACATAGAATCAGACTTCTTTCCCCCCTCCCGCCCCGGGGGGGGGGGGGGGGGGGGGGGGGGGGGGGGGGGGGG
>NW_024582055.1:1216651-1519640 GCF_017639235.1 Corvus kubaryi
TGTTATTTAGTGTATTTTGCTGTTGTGATGAACATATAACGTAGAGTTCAGCAAGAAATTCACATAGTGACTCTATGGAACAGTTGGAGAATGGCACGGATATTTTTCAGCTAAACTGCTTTTGGTGAGTTAATGTTCAAGGTTAAATAAGGTGATCCAGTCTGCCTGAAGTATCTGGGTGTTATGAACTGAACCCTCAGCGACTCTCTTGACCTTTAGTAGAGGTGCTCACTGTGAGTCTTAACTCCCACTTTTGGCAAAACCACTACAATTTATAATTACTCACACGACTAAAATGAGACATCCAACTAAACAAAATAATAAAGAACACCGAAGGTTTTAAAAAGCATTAAAAAATCTGTTACCACTGTGTGTATTTAATAGCTTTTTTCAAAAAGAAGTTAAAGGCAGCAAATGAGAACATTTTTGTGTAAATGTTTCAGCATGCTTTTAATTATTCAGTGTTAAACTTCATAACCTACAAACAGAAAATGGTATCAAATTAGTATGGGGTATGTTTGTCATAAGCAGCTGAGAGTGAATTTTATTTGCTTTAGTAAAGTTCCCTGTATCAATCGTATGTGTCAAGGCATACAAACACAGAAATGTTGTTTGTATTCTAAATACATACTCTGTTACATATTTGTTCCAGAGAGAATAGGTATCACTGCTTGTTTAGAAACACGTAAGTTTGATATTTATTGCACTTTCCTCCTGAAAAATGTCTTTGAATGTCACTTTCAGTTCAAAGAAAAGAATTTTTTAGCCTTTACTTCTGGAAACAGCTTGTTTCATATGATCAAAAAGACATATTTATATACTTTGATTTAGTTGTCCTTTCAATATAGCAATGCAAGAGATCATTCAAGAACTGTAAGCAAGTTATGTTTTGCATATGAAAATATTTTTCTATGGAGAAAATAAGGCAAAAAACATAGTCATTTAGAAGACATTGAAGTTTGTTATTGCACTTCTATTTGCACTCAATGCTAAATAAAATCTGTTAGTTGTAGATCTTTTGATAAAACTGATAAGAATATGAATTTAGGGGACCCAAATAAATCATGAATTATAATGATAGAAAAAGCTGAGCATTCAAAAATAAATGAAAAAACGTCTTTTAAAGAAAGGGAAGCAAATATGAATGAAATAATATATTAAATAGGGTTCCAAAGTAGTATAGGACAAATTTTGATCCTAGAAGCATATGGAGATCTCCTGTTGAGCTCAGTGATGCATGTGAGGGCAAAATTTGACTTAATGTGTCTGAAATATGAAAAAGAAAGTTTAAGAAAGGGCAATAACTTTGCTAATCGACAAGGCCATCACTCCATTCACCTTTTTTACTCGTGAAGAGCAAAGTCCAAGAACAAAACTTCTTGCCCTGTGCTACATATTTCAATGACATTTTTTGTCCTTCTTTTGTTGAGGAATTATTATACTGGATTTTGTACATATTTGAGGCTATTTAACTATATGAAACTACTTCCTTATGTAGTAGAAACTTGTTCAACACTTGTCAGAGTACAAATATCCTACTTACGAAAGATGTGGTAATATTTTTTTTTTTTTTTGACTTGATGAGTCTACATTAATAAAAGATTGAAAAACTAATGGAAAAGATGTTTACCTGAATTCTTTACCTAAATTTTTAACTATCTTCCATGTGGCATAGAAAAAACTGTAGTTAATGGAAATTGAGTAAATATTCAACAGGAAGGACATGTAGATCATCCTTTTAGTGTTAAGCAACATTTTTTCCTTTCTGAAAGGAGTTCTGCTAAAAAAAAAATAGGGTTCCAATGATTTATGAAAGCTGAAAATCTGAAAGTAGAAGAAGAGGAATAAATGCCTCATATTTGATGTACAGTAGCAAGGCAGAGTTTATATGGGATGTGGAATTTAATTCACTTTGAAATCTGGCTACATAGTCTGATCAAGAGTGAGGAGCCCTCTCTTCTTGTTGTTGTACAGGAAATTTCACCTTTGTAAGAGTAATTATATATATTTGTTCAGATAGGCATTAGAGACAACGGGTAAGAATATATCCAGGTCCTTACATAATTTAAACTTAAATTTTACTCTGTTATTTTATTTACAAACTCCAGGATTCTTAGCACAAGATATTAATATCCACAGCAAGAGGGAAGTGAGGAAAAGAAAGGAAAGAATAAAATCTGAATAATAGTTCTAAAGTGGTAGTTTAAAGAAAGAAAAATGAAAAGTGTCTTATTAAGTCATGGAGAAGGGTTGTAAACCTTAACACCAATAGACCATTGCCTGAAATGTGGAACATGTAAATATGAAGGTCAGAATTAAGAATCCATAGATATTAAACATGTCACCTGTGATGCACATGCCATATGATAGGAATTCAATTGCCTGCCTCCTTCCATTGCCTGAGTTACCTGAATGTCCCAGGTGAGTGGTGAGATCTCATCAGACAGGAGCATCTCTGCAGTTTGAGGATGTCCCATTGTGCTGAAATCAGGAGAGCATTTCAAAGAGCAGAGAGAGCCAAGTCTGCTTGTCCCTATTGAATCAGCCTTTCAAAATCTGCAATTCCTATTATGTGTTCACACAAAACAAAAGGCTGGAGCAGAAGGGAAGGAGACTGAATTCACCATTCTTCTCTTTTGTACCTTTTTAAGAGCTTGTTAAAGAAAAGGAGAAGGAGGAGATAGAAGAGACAGAAAAAAACAGATGAAGAAGATTAATACTTCAAATGTAAATTATAGACTAAATACTTCGTAGATACTTATAGGTGAAATTGCTGGGAACATGGATTTTACTCACATGATTTTTTAAGCTTTTAGGTAGTCAGTTGATAGCAGAGCATGTTTTCTAAAGAAGACCCATGAGAGGAGTGTTATGGAATAACTACTCTGAAGTTAGTATTCTCACTACTTACACACTTCCTTCCCACACTTTTTCTTCTTGTTTTGCAGTAATGTACAATGCTGTAAAATTAACTTAAAAAAAAAAAAAAAAAAAAGGAAGAAGTTGATGAAACAAAAAAGAAGTCCACTCTCAAAATGAAAAACAAGCAAACAAAAAAGAATGAAGAGAGGGGGTTCTAGAGGCATTTAACAAATTGTTACATTGGGAAATAGATCATTTACAATTGAATGTTTCATTACTAATCTTATACCCCAGGGAGCAAATCTTACATTACTCTTCTAGCAAATACTTCCCCTTACAGGTGTTACTAAAGATATTATTAATAGTTATAAAATATCCTACATTAGTTGTTTAATATTGTCGTAGCTTTGTTATCATCATAGGATATCATACTGATGGCAGGAAGAGAGCTGAACAAATTACCTTAATTAACTTAATGTTGAGTCAGCTATAAGTGTTCCCTATGTATGGTGAGTGTTGTAGCTCATCAGGAATTTTTAAAGTATTATATGTAGTGCTGTATGTTCAAGATGACAATATGTTATTTCTTTGACATCTCCCTCGCTCCTCTTCAGTCTGGAACTGGTCTATTTTTTAAAAAGATAAATCATAACATTCATTTCCTGTCCTGTTACAATATATCAATCTTTTTTATTCTTAGAAATATACCTTCTCTTCCTATTAGTTTAACTAAGAAGGCTTCCACTTGGTCCTTACATTTCTCCTCTCTTCTTGTTTAAGTGCTGTATAAGTAACATGCAAGCAAATAAAATTTGCAGTTGTATTAGCAGTAGGGATGATTGGTTGGGACATAGTGAAGTTGGATTTCATTTTCAAACATCTGAAATATGCATGACCAACACAACTATTCAACAGAGCTTTAGATCATGGGTAGATTTAATAAAGTAAAATGATGGCCATATATAAAGACATGTTATTCTATTGATGCAATAGCTTGTGCTATACTGCACAAATTATCATTTTTATTTCTATTTATTTCATCCTCTCCTATTAAAAATGTCAAATGTATGTTACTTTTTTTATTCTACTTATATCTGAAAAAATGAAGAAGGCTTTATTGCAGATACAATAAATGCAAACATTAAAACTGACAAAGAAATGACATTTTGATTTAAAAAGAAAAAACAATAATTTACTCTTATAAAAAATAACCTTATTTCTTATTCTCCTTCTTTAAAAATTCCATGTCTTACTTACTTTATATTATGGTATGGCTACTTTTAAATAATGTCAGCTGTTTGCATCATCTAACTAGATATAACACATTTGTGTTCTCAGGACAAAATAATAAGCTTCCAGTAGAATCTACCCCAAAACCAAAAGTGATGAAATATAAGTTCCAGAAAGTATAATTAAATGTGAGTAGGCAAATATAAAGTGTCAATACTAACACATAATGAAGAAAAAAATTGTTTTGTAATAAATATTATACTTCATATAGCTGATATTCTTACTGCTAGAATATACCTAGGTAACGTTTATTCCCTACAACATAGGGAAAATATCTTCCACCTTCTTAGCTGGTACTTCTTCACTCTTGAGGCAGCAACAAAATCTTTTCCCAAAGGATAACTTAAGAGAATAGTAATGGATTAAAAGGCAATTAACTTCTTGGTTAAAGACCAACACAAATTGGCATGGCTAAAACTTTCCACCACCTGTTCATTTTTTTTATTAAATTATGATAATGGACTCACTCCAACTCCCCCAAAAATAGTGTCTGAATCAGAAATACCATCATAGCTGGCATTAACTGTCTTGGGTTTTGGCAGTTCCAGGAAGTTAACTGGCATGAAGACCAAACTATCACTCCATACAGAGAAAAGTAATCTTAAAGCTGTAGTTTACTGTCTCTCCATAAAAATAGCAAATGGATGTTTGCTTAAAATGGTGTCTTCAGAGACGAAACAGAAGCCATAAAAATAAACTATAAAAATAAGATCACTGGGCAGCCACCATCGGACAAATAGAATAAAATAAGGAAAAGCAATAGGGCCAACATCAAGTATTTAATAAGTGTGAGAGAAGATACATCTAGTTCTAGGGAAAAAAACCCACAAAGGAATAAATGAAAAAATAAAATAGCAAGCAACAGAGAAGACTCAGTGTTGTTTTTCCTAATAGTTTCATTTATTGAACAGTATAAGGACAACTTACCCTTTTTTCATGATATCATGTATACATTCTGTTCCGAGTTAGAAGAGTCTGTTCAGATGCAGGAGATAATATGAAACTATTAGGCTTTATAGATCTTCTTGTTGAGTGGTTGTGGACATTGTAATTAAGGCACAATGTATAAATCAGAGAGTCATAAATTATGAAACTGGAGTAGTCACAATGATCAAATTAAAGCTGCTGAATATCATGGACCACAGGATTCCTCCTTATGTTTTATGTCTCAAGTAGATTTTTAGAGGAAAAAGTCAATTTTTTATTATGAATTTAAAAAAAATAAAATTAAAATGCAGCAACAGATAGTCTAGTTCAGGCCTAGAGGAACAGTTTTAATGGGTGATTTTTTGTGCATTTACAATTAATTATGTTTTGGATTGGAAATGAAAAAAAAAACCCTGAATCTAAACAAAAAATGTTCAGTTCAATCTTAGAACAAAATATATGCTTTTTTTGTATCTGTATTGAAGAAAAGAAGGCTGAAAGCTGCCAGAAATGTATAATCTGTATTTTGGTCCTTGGCTAAAAAAATAACCCTGGGAACTGATTTCAGCCTTTTTACTGCTGCTCATCTAATAGCCGGATCATAGCAGCTGGCAGGAGGAGAGGATAAAGAAGATTTTCTCTTGATCCTTCCTTGCCCCTTTGTCTTGATTTTCCTTTCTGTCCTTAGGCTCGTTCAATTGCTTTTTTTGTTTCTTTCAATGGTGCATTGTTGGGATTCTCTCCTAAGTCTTGATTAATTTCTCATAAGCACCCTAACAACTCTCATGTGGCAGACACG
Source organism: Corvus kubaryi (assembly GCF_017639235.1). Lineage (NCBI taxonomy): Eukaryota > Metazoa > Chordata > Aves > Passeriformes > Corvidae > Corvus > Corvus kubaryi. The sequence goes on from NW_024582055.1 coordinate 1,222,530, forward strand.
AGTCCTAACCAAAATGAGAGCAACATGTCCCAGCCAAACAGTCAGGAGGGATGGGGATCAATTCCACCAAGGCACAGCATATTCCTTTCTTCAGTTACAAATTCTGTGGCAGACCAGCTGAATGCCTCGGAGACTTCTTTTCTTATCTGATGTCATGGGTTTTAGTCCTCCGTGGTTTCATATTTTCCAAAGAGAATGCACCTATCTGCTAGAGATCCAAATGAAACTCAATGACCTACAACAGATGTGTGCACAGAATTGTCATCAACTTCTTGTGTATTACTAATTTTTTAACTACTCAGTCTGTTCAATTCCAGATGCATTCTGATATAAAAAGAAAATTCAGTTTAAGGATTTTTTAGGAGACACTGCAGAAAACTGAAATGAAAGGGGAAAGGATGAGAAAATCAAATAGAAAAAAACTAACCAAAGAAAATTCAGAGGGTAAATGTAATGCAGAACCAAAATTTAATGTCAGGAGGGATGACGAAATATGAAACAGCTGCACACACATGCTTCATCCTGGAACCGGGATTGTGGGGAGTATTGCAAAGTGCTACAGCTTCAGCAATGGAAACCTGACTGGGAACTTTCTGCAGTCCTATGAGCCAGAAGGCATGCCTAGCCTTGAATTAAGTACAATCAAATTACAGCAAACAGAACCGCCTTTCAGCAATCTTTGCTCATTTCCTTTCTTTCTGTAATTTTAGAAGATTTGAGTTTGGAAATGTTGAATTAAACTAAGTTTCATTTTAAAATCTTTCAGACACTGCATGCATGCCACTGTATTAGAAAAACTATCTTCTCAACTTTTTTTTTTTTTTAAATCCATATTTCTAGCACTTATAGGTATTTTTATGCAGAAGTGTCATAGTTCAACACCCTTTTTGGACTAGTTTAGGTAAAGTTCTCAGGGGAGCTTTTAGCTGAGAAAAAGAAAGCTGAGAGGATACCATCAAGACATACAAATTGGGATGATTGTAAATGCAGAGCTGTTACTTGCTGAATTTCACAGAACTAAAACTAGAGGGCAACCACTAAAACTACTAAGAGACATGACTAAATTAGAAAAAAACCCACTTTTTTTCTCAGTGGGCAATAAACTTCTGCAATTTGTGGCCACAGCATGTTGCAGAGTAAACACTATCAGTAGATTCGAAACAGAGTTAAGCATAGAGATGTAGTTGCAGGAGAAGGCAAATGTGTATCTTTTCTGTCCCTAATTCAGTGCGACTTCCAAGGAATAAAGGGGGAATGGACTACATACAGTGGCCATGTTTTGTGTCCTGCCTAAATCGCTTTCACTTCTGTCACTCAATGATCTTGAATTTCTTTTCAAAAAACTGTGGAAAATAGAAACTTTTAGTGAATTTATCTGGATTTCTCACCAAAGGCAGCGAAACCTCAAAGGCAAGATTTATGGGGCTGTATGGGGTTTTATGGATTTAAAGTATAGACAGAAGACAAAATAAAACAAAATTAAATTTTATTTTCTATGTTTCTTCCAGACATTACTGGAAATAACAGAAGTGAAAAACAGGGCTTTCAAATAACTGTCTCAAGTTTTCAACTAACATAATAAAATATTTAGCTAATTCAGTTTTCTTTTATTTTAGATTACTGTACTCTAGATTCTGATTCTGTCATCATCAAAAAACTTGGAGGAAATTTATAACTAAATTTGGGTTATTTTGTCAGTTGTTTTAACATTTAAGTTAGCATTAAAAAGGCAGTTCCTACAGGCACATAAAAGAATAGAATTACAAGATCAGTAATGCTGCAAAGCTCCCAAATCTCTGTCTGTGCTTACTGGTAGGTATAAAAAATTCATTCATTTGCTTTAGCTTTTTTTTTATTTTGGCCATTTGGCACCACATATGAAAAACTAGATAGGTAATATATCATAATGGTAAGTCAGGATTTGAACACTATATTCCTCTGAAGTTATTTCCAGGGAAAAAAAATCACTAATCATAAAGCTGTTCAGCTACCCAAGTCCCTCAAAACACAAAGTTAAATTCCTGAGACCTTCCTGAGAATGTAAAGAAGGGATATACCTCTAAAAATATGTACAGACAGCTCCGTTGTGCTTGTCATTTAAAATATTTCTAAAATTGCTTTAACATGAGACAAAAATTTTACAGAATATTAATTCTTCATTTCTAGAACAAAATTCCAGATTCATATTGTTACGGTTTTTATGAGGGAAAATATATGCAATCTTATAGATACTTTGCTCAGGCTTATATGAAATAGTACCAAAACCATACATGACTTGAAGATTTTTTTAATAAAAATTAGAAACACTGTTGTTCTTATTCAGCAAAATCTTTTTATATAGACAAGGCTTAATCATTCCTATAGGGAGAAAGCAAAATACACCACATGTGTAAACTTTATCTTAGATTTAATGTTTGCTCTTATTAGGCAAGTTGTCCAGAAGAGGTCTCAGACAGTTGCTTCCTCACACGTTTTATCTTCTGGCTATCTCATGCTTTTTGTGTTACATTAGCCGTAACCTGGACAATATTGTCAATTGTGACTCAATAAATCAGTGTAGCAAACAGCAGACTTGTGAAGAAAAGTTCAGATGTAGAAAGTGAAACAAATGGGATGGAGAATGGTGATTTCATGTTTGTCCATCATTCTTCTCCACAGATTTAGAGTTACTGAGAGGGAGAATATAGGAATATTTTAAAACCTTATTTAGATAATTCTTTTTCAGAAATTTAAATTTTTATTTAGCACCATCGTAGCAGAGGTTGAGATACTGTGTTGTAACCAGAAACCTTTTCAATATATTTTAAATTTGTATAGAGCCTTTTGAATGAGTTTTAAAGATTGATATCATCTTAAAAAGCTGGAAATAATCTCAGTATATGATTCCTTAATTTGGCATTATATCACAGTGTTTACATTTGCATCAGAGATGGGAGCATGGTGACTGTGATTTTGGGAAGTGAAGTCATCTTTTACAATTACAATATAGCATGCATTTTGAAGGTATAAGTGTAAATTATGCTGCCATTTTTTTTTCCAAGAAGGAAGGAAAATTTTGTGGAATTCTTTACTGTTTCTTTTATTATACCAGACCTTGCTATTTGCTGTCTAAAAATCTCCATTTTTAAGTGATTCTTCTCCTAAAGTGAGTTAGATTAAACATTCTTAAAAAGATTTTATCTTCCACCCTCATACAAAGCTCTACAATGTGAATACAATGATACGATTAGAACAACATGTGTTTGCAGGAAAACAAATGCTACTTCCATGATTGTTGCAAGTTTGTAGCCTAGATTCTTACCTTGTAATTATTAGTGATGATATTTGATTTAGAATCTTTGATTATTGTTTTCAATCACAATTAAGAAAATGTGTATCGTTATGCTTCAGATTGAATACCAATAAAACAATGTTCAGGACATTACAAAAAATCTCTACTTTCCTAGGACCCCTCTGAAGGCAGACACAGATTTTTAAGAAAATTTGAGACACAGATTTTCCAAGATGTACTCTTATATTTAGGTTTCTAAACTATTGTAAAAATCTATTTTTACTTATTTCAAAGGAAAACATAAAAGAACTTGGAGCTTGCATAATGAGTTCCATCCCTCTGGAAAAGATAACATTGATAGTGAATTAATAGTTCATTTGTTCACCATGTTTTGTTTGGTTTTCTTGCTCTTAAATAGTTCACATCACCGCCGTGAAGTAGCAAGTGAATTATTTTAATTGTGTACCAATAAGAGATTAACAAAGTCCAGTTGATATTTTACCTCCCACCCTGGTTTACCACCACATTAGAACTCATAACATTAAATTTTATCTCCTCTGTAAATTCTAGGAATGTTTTTCAGCTGTGAGATTGTGCTGAAGATTAGAAGGAGTTGTAAACCACTTGGAACATCTTTCCTGTGTTCTTATGCCTCCCGGAAGCCTTCCGGAGTGGGTTGACCCTGGCTAGATTCCAGGCGCCCACCAAAGCCACTCTCTCACTCCCCTCTGCAGCTGGACAGATGAGAGAAGATACAACAAGGGATTCATGAGTTGAGACAAGGACGGGGAGAGATCACTCACTGATTACTGTCACAGGTAAAACAGGCTCAAATTAGAGACATTAATTGAACTTATTACTAACAAAATCAGAGCTGGGTAATGAGAAGTTAAATAAAACCTTTTAAACACTGCTTTTCTTTCTTCCACTGTTCCCTCCTTCCCACCTCTACCTCCTACCCCAGCGGTGAAAGGAGACAGGGAATGGGGGTTATGGTCAGTTCATCATCCATGGCTTCTTCCGCTGCTCAGGGAGAGGAATCCTTCCCTTGCTTTAACATGGGGTTCCCCCCCAGAGGGAGACAGCTCTCCATGAACTTCTTCAATGCAAGTCCATCCCACAGGCAACAGTTGTCCACAGACTGCTGCAGCGTGGGTCACTCTTCCACGGGGTGCAGTCCTTCAAGGCCAAGCTGCTCCGGCGCGGGAGCAGGGCCCCTCCCTCCACGGGCTTCCCACAGGGTTACTGCCTCCTCTCAGGCATCCACCTGCTCCAGTGTGGGCACCTCCAGGGGCTGTAGGTGGATCTCTGCACCCCCTTGATGAGGGACGAAGCTGACTTTTATTTATGCCTCAACATATGTTATTCCTGTAAGAGCTGTACATGCGCCGGCAGCGCCGTCCCCGGCGGGGCTTTGCCTGGCAGCCAATCAGGGCAGAGAAAGCTTCCACGATCGGGCTGTGACCGACCCCCTGCACTGGCCGGTGGGACAAATGCCCAGATGCCCGGGAAGAATGCCCGCGAAATTGGTCTGGGGGAGGATCCTTAGCACACAAAAGCAATTAACTCCAACACAACAGGCCCCATTTGCTTTTGGGTTATTTGGAGGGAGGAGGGGCTCGCCCATAAGGTCAACTTGGCCTCCCCCTTCGCTTCTTTTCTTCCCTGTGGTCCTGCTTTCCTCCCTGTGCCTGCTTTTCTGTGCTTTGCTGTTTCTGTGATCCAGCTCGTCACCGCGAAGACCTCGTCCTCCGCAGCTGCTGCCGCCTGCACGCAGTTGCAGCCCGCAGCCGCCGTCCTCAGCCGCGCCCCGACTCTGAGAACCTGCAGCTGCTCCAGGAGCACGCCTGTAACCACAGCAGCCTGTTCTCCGCCGACGGAAGGGACACGCAGCCTGCTGCTGTTTGGAAATTGTGCCCAGACCGCCACGGGAGCTATGCAGCACTCACGCTCCGTCTGCTGAGCTGGCGCCGACAAAGCGCTCAGGATTCCTTGTGGTTGCGCTGTCCTGTCTTCTGTTCCTTCCTGTATATCTCTGTTTTCCCTCTCTACTCTCTTTTCTATCCCCCTTTGGTAGGAGCACTTACCCTTTTCTATCAATAAACGGTTCTCAGATACGATATTGGCGCGCTTGCGCTTTATTTTCGTCCGAGAAATCTATCAAGAAGAATCCTTCCCGACTCCCCGTTTTGTAGCGGAACAGGACACTCGTGGATCCCCATGGGCTGCGGGGGCACAGCTGCCTCACCATGGGCTGCATCACGGGCTGCAGGGGAATCTCAGCTCCGGTGCCTGGAGCACCTCCTGGCCCTCCTTCTCTACCCTTGCTGTCTGCAGAGTTGTTCCTCTCGCATGTTCTCACTCCTCTCTCGTGTGTCTGCAATTACAACTGCACAACAACTTTTCTTCATCTTAAATCTGTTATCACAGATAACACAGAGGTGTTACCGCCATTTCTAATTGGCCCAGCCTTGTTCAGCAGCACATCTGTCTTGGGAGCTGCCGGGGGCTGGCTCTGCCACACATGGAGGAAGCTTCCAGCAGCTTCTCATAGAAACCACCCCTGTAGCCCTACTGCGACCAAAACCAGGCCAAGCAAACACTTCCTCAGGAAGGCCTGAAAAAAAAAAAAGGTTCTAGAATGTTTAGGTTAACTTATTTATTCAATGCTTAGGGATGTCATGTGCCCCCAGATATAAACAGATAGGGCACATCAAGCATGTATTTGATCATGTATTTTAAGAAGCACTCTCGTATTCATAGCAGGCATTTGAAGTTTCAACAGTAAAATAGGTAAAATTAGAAGTAAGGTATGCAATACTGCTCGATAAGGTGATTTATTTCTGATTGCTCTAACTGGACAAAACTTGAAATGTTTCTCTAGTCCACTGACTACAGTGGGACTGATGTAAGACATGCAAACTGGGTTCTGGCTGAACAGCATAACAGTAAAAAAAAGAATTGAATGATAAAATAAAACATAATGTAAATTTATAGTGAAAACCAAAATATATTAAATGCATGCATCTACATAAGGTAGCATTACAGCCATTTACCTGATTTAAAGGTGATCAACAACCAACAACATGTGATCTGTAAAATAATTCAAGTATTAGTTTTCTCTCTTTCTCTTTTTTTTTTTTTTTTTTTTTTTCTGATTTAGGTGGGGTTTTTATTACCTGAAATTGTATGATTTTGGTTTTCATTGACTCAATGGCATTTATTTCCATAGCCAGACTAATAATTCAGGTAACAAGTGGCTCATGGACTTGGAAACAACTAAAGTTTTTTTGTTTCTAAATTGCTGGCATGTCTCTCTCTCTTCTAAATATAATGGCAAAATATTTGGCACTCAAGAGAAATGCATAAACTAGATGCATCTGGTTTACCAGAAGTCATAAGTGAGATGACCAAGAAAACACAAAGCCATCCCCTTTCCTCTAAGCTCTCAAACCCCTGATCCAGTAATTAATTTATTCTAAACTCAATTCAAAATTTTCAGGACTTTCTCAGAGGTAAGAAGGGAAAGTTATTTTTCTTTTTTTAAATTCAGCATTGTCATAGTTAGAATTTGGATAAATATTTATGAAAGTGGTAGAATAAGCATGAGAGAATATTTCCTGAAAATACATACTCTTATATTCATACACAATTAGATGTGTGTTCAGTGCTTGTCCAAGAAACAAAAAAAGACAGTCTTGAAAGCTGTTTTTTAATTCCTTTCTGTTTTTCTCGAAGCTGCTGGCAGCAGAGGATATGATTGAAATCTTGCTGTACTGCTGGGTAAAGCGCCTACAATAAATATCTAATTTACTTCATCTTTGGTTGTAAATTAGAAGGGATTCTACTGTGGGTTCAGTCATGCACACATATTTATTTCTTAATTAAAACTATGAAATTCTGAAATACTACTGAGGTATCAGCCGAGACTGCAATAGCCCCAAATCTGACTTTTCAGTCCTCTGTCCACAGTCAGGTTAGTTCAGGGATATAGAAGTTCTTGTGCTGTTAAGCTGTGTTTTTGTCACAAATCCACCTGACTCCCTTGTTGGATTATCTGCTTGTGTGGATTTTCTCTCTCAATTCAACCCGAAGGTTTGAAAATCTCTGGAATTTGATATTAGCTGTGAATGGTTTTGGAAATTTATATTTAAAATATGCCTGCCACATACTTGCTTGTGGCAATCTCTTTTAAGAAGAAATTCCCTAGTCAGTCAAGATCCAGAGGAAAATAATTAGTAGTGTAGTAACACTGGTGTAAGGCATCACTTATATTTTTGACATGTGTAGCGGCAGGACTGCCGCACAGCCTCCTGTGGGCTCCAGAAATTTGCTCACAAAGTAAGGTGCCCTCCCTGTAGTTCCTCATGCATCTATGCAGAAAAAAATTTCCACTAAAGATATTCCTGCATTTCTCTCACAGAACTGAGAAATCATTTTGTCATATGAAAATTTGTCAGACTGTATCTGTAAATTTTCTGTGTTTGGAAAATAAATTGTAAGTCTAGCCACCATTAACATCCACAAATTTAGCAGTAGAGAATATTTTACTACCTGATCTGAATATATCAGTTCTAAAGTGGTTCCTTCACTGATGCTGTAAAACACCTTCACCCCTAGAAGTTCTTTCTAGCTACTACTCTGATGTTGTTTATATTGATTTTCTGTGGTGGTGTAGAGATGGAAGGAAGGGTGCTGCTGATTTCCTATTGTATCTGCACTACTTGGGTTACCCACGGCAGTGTGGATATTTATAAATGTTCACAGGCACGTGGTCATTGCATTATTCCAATATTGTTATCTTTACTTTTTTATTTATGCTGATATTTTGACCAGAACTTTTATACTTGTACGCTAAAAATGAATCAAGTGAGGGGAGCTGCTGAGGTAATACATTTGTCACGGTACTTTTAGAGGAGTTACTGACTACTACAATTAGTAGTTTTAGGGCAAATAGAGTTTTAAATTTTTTTGAAAGTGTGGAGCATATCCAGCAAGTCCTCCTTTGGTTTCATAAAGTGCATGCAGCTCGCAAATTATTGAGTCTGAAAAAAGATACCCAGAAGATATAGTAGATGAGAGAGGGAGGGAAGTGAGTACTTTGAGTAATAGTTTAGAGATGTAGCACAGAAATCCTTATTAACATGAAGGGTAACATGTTGCTCCTTGCATCTGTGGCAAATACGTGGTTTAATAGTGAACTCAGTAACAGGAGCACCTATCAATGTGGTTTATCAAGAGTGGCCAACATTAATTTGGTTAATTAGTGACTAACACTGGAGAGTTTAACTTTGAAGTATTACATTCAATGAGGCCCTCTTACCTAACACTGGAACAAAGACTTTCTAAGAGTTAATTCCTCGGCGATAGCAAATCAGCACAGGCATCATTTGTATTTCTTAGAGACTAGACACCAACTTCTAAGAGGGATGCTCAAAACCCCTCAAAGCATAGTGCCTGGAAAGCTTTAAGTGCACAGAAGATAGTAAGAGAAGGCTTTAAAAGGGCAGCTGAACACTGAGTGGGAATAAAGAACAGATGAAGTGGTGAAAAGGTGAAGCAGCTGGTCTCATTTCTGTTTTGCAGTCAGTTTTGGGATGAGAGTGAGATTTCAGCTTGCTGGTGGATCTGTTTCTTTGTGGCTGCTGTATGTTGTCTGTGTCATGTTTTGTCTCCGTGGTGTTAAAATAATAATTCGTCAGTTCTTTGATAAAGAAGTGAGATGGAAACCAATGGAATAGAGGAAATGTGTTAATTTTTGCTGATGGTTAGGTATATAGTTGTTTTCTCTGGGGTGCCAGTGTTGTTTTCTTGAAAGTTTATATGCTGTTGTCTGGGTTTGTTTTCTCTCTGAATTCCTTTCCCTTTGCTAGGACTCAGATGCTTTATCTGAAGGTAAGAGTTGCGTCCTTCTTTTCCAGGCTTCTGAAAGAGACAGAGAAAAGTATGAGGATTCAAGGCAGTGCCATTTAAGTTTCTAAACTTAATAAGTAGAGAGAAGAGATCTCGCTACTTCTTTGTGTCTTCCACTATCCTGCTCATAATTCTGTTGCACAGACAGTCTGTGATGAGTATATACCACTTTACATTCATCTTTTATTTTTTCTTGTATCTCTGTGTATTGTTTTTCAGAAAGAAGATGAGGGTGTATGAAGCTAAATCATTTAGGAAAATGGATATTTGTAAGAATACTTTGTGCTTGTTAGGAAATCTGTACAGTTCTTACGATTCTTGGTTTTTGGAGGGTATTAGGGTGTTGGTTTCTGTTGTTGTTGTTGTTTGGGTTTTTTGCATTGGGTTTTTTTTTTTTTTTGTTTATTTGGGGTTTTTTGAGTGCGTGTTCCATGAAAAAATTTTGAGCAGTCAGTCCAGGTAATGCATTTTAAAATTATTAAAACATACCTTATAAATAATAAACCTACCTTCCACAGCTGTGGACATTAATCACCCTGAAATGCCAGTGATTTTTACATGTTGCAGTGGGTTTTAAGTTGACTCTATACATCAGGATGAGGGGAAAATATTTTAGAAAGGTGCTGTTTTAGCACTTTTAATATCTTGGCTACAACACCAAAGTTAATGAAAAACAAAGTAAGTTGAGATGGTGTTTGCAATGTATTACAAACAAAAAACTTGGTATTTTGCTGCTTTCCCCTTTCCAGTTATCTGCTGGATGGCTGTAAACTATATTAGCTCAGAACCAAGCAATCAAAGGTGGTTTGATCAAATGAAGTTACTTTAATATAATTAATATTCACTAAATAGAGCCATAACTGAGGGATTAACTTAAAAATGCCTTCCATGCTCTTGTACCTATAGGTGGTTTGTAATTTGTGCCTCCTGCAATCATGTGGCTTTCTTCAAATTGGGGGTTACTTAGAAACATGCAGTGCATTTTAATGCTGCTGGTACCAATTCACATGCTCTATAACGCTTTCTTTCTTTTTCTTTTCTGTTTTCTTGTTGTTTTTTGGGGGTTTTTTTTTGTTTCTTTGGTTTATTTTTTTTTTGTGAGGATGTCTTTTTTACTTGGTTTATACTTTTGATCTTTCCTTTTATTTTGAAACATTTTTCTGGATTTATTTATTCACTTGATTTGCTTCTTATCAGGATTTGAAAGGGGTCAGGGATAGAGTAGATAAGAAAGGGGGAAAAATATTAGTATATGTGAGAGAACTGTATTCTCTCTTACTATTTTCTGTAGAAGATGTCCATTGATGGTTAACTAACACTTAGGTACGGCGTGACTCTTTGCTATTGCGAAACATGTCAAAACTATGTTACAAAAATTTTGAGTCATATTTTTTACACAATTTTACGAATCTCTCAGTGAGTGTACTTCAGATGTGAATTTTGTAAGGAAAGACAAAAATAATTGCTTCCTTGTAAAATTCTGTATTTCTTTTCAATGAAGTTGTCATGGTTTAGCTCTAGCCAGCACCCCCACAACCACTCACTCCCCCACCAGGAGGTTCAGGGAGAAAATGGGTAGGGTAAAAGCCAGAGAACTCATGGGTTGAGATAAAGACAGTTTAATAGGGAAAGCAAAAGCAATGCAGACAAGAAAAGCAAAATGAGGAATTAATTTACTGCTTCCCGTGGCAGTCAGGTGTTCGGCCATCTCCAGGAGAGCAGGGCCCCAGGTAACAGTGACTGCAAATATCATCACTAGAAATGTTCCTCCACTTCTCCTTCTTCCCCCTGCTGTATACACTGATATATAATGACATCATATGGTCTGGAATATCCCTTTGGTCAGTTGGGGTCACCTGTCCTGGCTGTGTCTCCTCCCACCCTCCCAGGCACCCCCAACTTCCTCACCAGCATGGCCGGTCCGAAAAGCAGAAAAGGCCTTGGCTCTGTGTAAGCCCTGCTCAGCAATAACAAAAACATCTCTGTATTATCAACCCTGTGTTCAGCACAAATCCAAAACACAGCCCCAGTCCAGCCACTGGGAAGGAAACCAACTCTACCACAGCCAAAACCAGCAGAGAAGTCCTTACTGATTTATCTTGTGGACAAACTGTCGTTTGCTTTGTTTGCACACTTTGTGTTTATATAAATACAGTGTGTTTGCAGATCTGATCTGAAGTAGTCCATCATGCATGAGAATAAATCCTACATTAAATGAAATCTTTCAACAAAGGAACCTTATGAAATATAGGAGAAATTTCATAAATTGCTGTTTGTTTTTTCTGAATAAATAAAATAGTTTTTGTTCTCTTACATCACTCCAGAAGAAACTTGTTAAATTCTTAGGATATCAGAATGATGTTGGTTGGTTAGTGGGTTTGATTCGGTTCAATTTTGGTTTTTCTTTTTTTGCTTGAGGTTGAGTTTGTCTGGTAAGGCACTGCTATCTTATTCTGGCTAGATTTGTTCTGCATTCATTTCTGAGAAGCAAAAGAACTCCTAGGTGGACCAGACTGTACCTAAATAAAAAGTATTTAAAAAAAAAGAAAGTATAAATAAAACAGGAAAAACATCCCTTTCTTTCTCTGCAAGGTCAAATGCTTAATCCTTTTTCTCAGATTATACAAATTCATCAGTGCCCAGTGGGCCTGCCTGTCATTGCCCTGAACCTTGCACAGTCACTTAGCTGGTACAAAATAAGTGGAAAGACATGTAAAATGCTATCAAATCAGAAGGGTTTTCTTTTACATCAATTCTATAGCAGCATAAAGGACAACATAAATTACAGCAGAAAGGGAGGGTTTTTTCATCGTGGCACTGGATGCAAGGTAGACCCTTGGTATAAATTCAGCAGTTCCTTTCCATTTTTGTTTGTTTGTATGAAAGACTTGAGGTTTTCAGAAGAAACACTAATCTGAAGTGTTAGAACCTGCAAGGCTCTGTCTGAGTCATTCTGACAGGTGAGAGTAAACAAGTATAAAAATGGAAAGTGTTTCTCTACAGACAGTGGGGGAGTTTCTAGCTAAGTGTGGAAAACAGGGCCATCTTCTGATGCTTGGTAACTATTTAATCTTGAGTTTGGGCTGAACCTGACTTTAGCTAATTTTTTAAGTTTGTTAGGTAAATGGGCACTTTTCACAGAGAAAGTCCTAGATGACTGAACTCTACAATCAAAACCTCTGGTGAACTAACTTGTCTAAAAAGATTTCTTTTAACACAAAATTCCTTCTTTATCATTGCAAAAGTGATAATAAAGTGTTGTAATTACTTCATATAAAACTAGATATTTCTAATTAATTTATGATTTTTTTTCCTCTTAAATATCCTGGACAATCTTTCCTTGCAAGTAGAAGAAATCACTGAATTGTTAGGGTTGTAAGGGACCTCTGGAGATCACCCAGTCCAACCCTATGGCAGAGGCAAGGTCAGCTAGATTGGGTTGAGCAGAAATGTGTCCAGGTGGGGTTTGAACGAGAGAGGGAGACCTCCCTGGGCAGCCTGTTCCAGTGCCCCGTTACCCCCAATGTAAAGTTCTTACTCATGCTGAGGTGGAACTTCTTGTGTTTTAGTTCATGGCCATTGCTCCTAGTCCTGTCACTGGGCACCACTGAAAAGAGTCTCTTTTCTCTTGCGACCTGCCTTGGAGATATTTATATGCATTAAAGAGATCCCCTCTGTCTTCTTTTGTCCAGACTAAACAGGTTCAGCTCCTGCAGTCTCTCCTCGTAAGAGAGATGCTCCAGACCCCTTGTCATCTGGACCTTCTCCTGTAGCTCCTTATCTTTCTTGAACTGTGAATACCTGAACTGAACAGAAGGCACTAGGTGCAGCCTCACCAGGGCCTAGTAGAGAGGCAGGATCACCTCTCTTGACCTGCTGGACACGTGCTTCCTGATGCGCCCAGGATACTAGTGGAACTGAGAGAAGAGTCATAATTGTGCTCATCTTACCAATTTTGCTTTTCTTTTTCTTTGTAGTGTCCAAATCATAAATCTATTCCCCTTATTCTGTAATGTAACTTGTAATCTTGATACGCAGGAGAAGCAAAATCTACCTTGCAAATCAATTGTCAGCCAAAGTGAAGTGGAAAGGCAGATCCCCCAAATGTGCCTGGGTCCTTGACCTGCTTTGATTGATGGATACGCATGACTGATGCAGTGGCAGGCTCAGCAAGCCACAAAGTAGTTTTATTTAACCAGGGAATTGTCTGTGTCTGAGAGTGCTACTTATGTGGGGTGTGTCTGTGAATAAATATTTTTCAATTTTGTATGTCAGTGGTGCCTCTCCAGCTGAGCTGAATCTCTTGCCAGGAGCAGTGCCTGATGTGTGTGTGCTGAACAGAATGTTGAAGGGGGTGTCTCCTGGGCGTAGGAAGGGCTGACGGAAATTCGCTTGAACACATAACCTGACCAAACTCAGTGTTTGTAAAAATAAACAAAAAACCAGCCTTGTTTGAAGGACAGTATTGTGCTTATGTTTTCTAACAAATGAGGTAGCTCCTACTCCCTCTATTACAGTGTGGCTTTTTTTTAGATTTTGGGGGTTTTGGGTTTTTTAAGGAGATCCATCAGGCTCCATCTTTTGTCCATTAGGCTGTAGAAAGCTAACTGGACACAGTTTGAGCATTTTGTTTGGAAAGAGTAGATTTCTCCCAGTAGTGGATTCTGTGGCATTATCCTAGCTAATCTCAAAAAAATCCCTTTCCTCTTGTACATGCTGCATGGTGGTATTTCAGGCTTATCCTGTACCATTAAGGTGGTTAGGGTACCTGCTAGTGAAAAGTAGCATTTGGAGGCTTCAGTAACCCAAGAGGAAAGAGGCAGTGAAACTGAAGAGAGAAACAAAACCATTCATTATCACAGCATTTAAAATATAGCAGTTGAGTTCTTAAAATATTGAAGAATTTTAGATAGCTGCTGCACCTCAGCTATGAAATACTGCTCCTTGACTGAAATGTGATAACTGTGTGAGAACTGTTAAACTAATGTAGGCTGGCAAGTTTTGTACAAGGGTATTTTTACTTTATAAGATATGTTTGGAGTTGCTTTTGGTTATTATCTTCTGTCTTCGGGTAAGTCTTTTAGACATGCACTTACGATGTAGCTAAGGGGAGGTTTAACTGAAGTGCTTTTTTATTTCAGGAAATTAATGCTTGCTCAGCTTAATCCTTTCTCTACTTCACTGTATGTCTGCAATATACTTAAGAGGCTAATAGTTTAATGCCTCATATTTTACGGGTATTTTGATGATGTTTCAAAGTGTTACCATTTGAAATACCTTAGTAACACTTATTATTCATGATGTTTGAATGAAAATATACAGGTAAGGGTAAGTCCATGACAGAGCTGCCATTGCAGCTCTTTTCTGAATATTTTCCTCAGGATCTGGATAAATATCTTTTTCTCCAAAAAATCTTCTCCATGCTGATTGTGATTAGTGCCCTCATAGGAAGTAATTCCCTCATCTGTAGCTCCTAATTCTGCAGTCGCCAGCATCTGCAGTGTGTGGAAATGTTGTGCTAGTGTTGGCTGTCATGTCTCTACCTTTTGCACCTCTTCCAATACTCTCACCTTTTCTGATTATCTTCTGCTGTCTCCACAGCCTGTTTGGATTTTTCATTGGCTACCTTTTACCCTGCTGCTGCCTCTCAGACCTGCCTGTGCTCTGCTCACATATCACTTTATTGTCTCAGTATTGAGCATCATTTGGAAAGTGCAATGCTGTCTAAAGTTATAGTCTTCACTGGCCAATCTATCAGGATGAGGGATAAAGATTGCTTGGCAAAAGCTGTGACCTTTATAATGATAAATACGTTGTCCTATTCATCACAATAAATATAAAGCATTGTCCTGATAGGACAATGCATCCTCTATGAAGAATACTGTTATTCTTTGCCATTTCTATGTGTGCAGGGCCTTTTTTTAAGAATTAAATGGAAATAAACACAAGCATGAAGGCTGAATAAGACAGATTAATGTAATTTAAGATATGTAATTAAAATGCCATAGACAGGAAATTTATTTCTATTAAAATAATTTTAGAAAGCGTTTTTCTATACTAAAGAGATAATTTGTATTTTTATGGCTTGATTAATACACTGTGATGAAATTCTAAAGCTGCAAAGCATTAATTGTCATAGAACTAAGACTAAAGTCTAATATTTTAATTCTAATGGGTTCACAGCAGTTTAATGGTGTTCAGTTCTGCATATTTCTGTGTGTTTTAAGCAGCAGAAAAAATTCTTTGATATTAACAAAGATAAATTGTTTTAAATTTCAGCATGTTTGATGTGTAGGGCACTGGACTGTGACTTAGAATATCTGGAGCCCAATTTTGGCACCTTTTCACTATTCTCTAACGTGATCTGCACCAATTTCTAACCTTCACTTTATTTTGAGTCTTTTCTATAGTTTCAATGGGCTCTATGGTTGTTGTCCTTTCAACCTGTTTATAAGATTTCAACCACCTTAGGGTCCAGATCTTGGCACCTTTTAGGAATATGAGAAAAAATAATAAATATTATATAAAAATATGATTTTGTATATAAATAGGATACTGATAATCTATTCACTATCTACTCATGATACTTCTCTTTTCTTTAGCCCCCAATTTTATGTCCTTAATGTTTATGCTATGCCGTTTAAATGTTTTGCAGACATCTTTCCCATCAAGAGAGAAGGAAATATCCTGCAGATGGAATTTTGGTTTTGACAGTGAAATTCAAACTTTTTGTAAGATTCAAAACCAAAAATGAATCACTGAACAATAAACTTTATATTTACTGATGGTTGAATATCTACCACAACATACTTCTGTTCATGACTAAAAATGGCAATTTTATGCTGTGGAAAACCAGTCACCCCCAACATTCCTACTACTTTGTACTTTGAAAGTAACCCAAGGATCAGATTTTAAGCCTGCAATTAGTAAGTATTTTCTGGGGTCTATGCACTGAAGATAGAGGTGCTTCATAGTAAAGAAAACAGAATTCATGTATATGATGAAGGAATTGTGGGCTGAAATCTAATCAGTAACAGTGTAATGGAGGTTAGACTAGATTGTAACATTGTTTTATTCTGATTTTAAAAATTGAGTAACCAAGCTGATTATATCTTCTTTTGTGCTCAAAGAAACATCACTTTATGATCCCTTGCTTTTGAAATGAAGTACTAAAAGGTTTCTAGTGCACTTAAAATACAGGAAACTTTAAGAGTAGGAATTGTTTTTTTGTTTCTTTTTCTCCTAGTATACATGCTATGCAAAGTTATCGGCTTCCAGGTGGAATGATTGGAATTCATTCTTTTTTATGGTTTCAACCCAAATTTGTCAAGTGGACCTTTGTGGTATTATGAAATAGTGTAATGGTATTTTCTTTTTACTTCATAAGTTTTATTTTCCTGCCTCAACCATCCCACTTGCAACAAAAATTATTGGGGGAAAAGACATGGGTTTTTTCAATGTTATTTTTCCTCTTAATAGTAGTGGGATATGTTAGGGTTTGGGGGGTGGTTTGGGTTTTTTTTTGGAAAAAGAAAATAACATTTAAAACAGGCTACAGGTCCCTGAGATGCTTTTATTTGTAGTAGTTTACTCTAAATTTGTAAACAGGAGGCTGTAGCCTCCATTTGTCTTTTTCTTTAAATAAATGGCTTTCCAAGCTTTGTTTTTACTGCTTAAAAGTGTGGAAGTATTTAATGTTCACTTAAAACTTGCTTCAGGCAGTGTCTGTGAGTTTATCTGCTCATGTAAAGAACAACAGAGTATTTCAAACCAGCAGTGTTGTTGTAGTGTTTGATACAGAAACATTTCAGCTACATGTATTTCTATCTATATATCTTCAGTTTCCCCTGGAGCTTCCATCAGATAAGTAATGTTTGGGATAAATTTAGATGGAAGAATAATAACAACTCAAAAAAGTATAGTTTACACTTTTGATCAAACCCAGTTGTGTTTGGTCCTTAAAGATTTAATTAACTCTGATTTTCTTTGAAATTAGGAACAAATTGTGGGAAGATTTTCCTGACAGCTATTTAATGACATAAGTCTGTCCTTTGGCATTATTCAGAAATATTTTATAACTGAATTGCTCTGATGTGTTTTCTTTTCTCTTATACCTCAACATTTTACCAGAAAAAGAGCTTTCAGGTTAATGAAAAATATTCCAGTGTGTTACCAGTCTCTTCTTAACACAGATGTGTTCAAATTATGAAAATGGTTTACTAAGAGGGTTTATCTGGAGCTACTATCAGTTTGATGAAGGCTGAACAGAATACAGCTTCAGGCATAAACACTCAATTACCTGAGCAGCCTTTTTCCACTATTATTTTCAATTTGAGCCAGAAACCCTGTCCCTGATAACTCATAACCCATCACCCAGTCTCTTTGGTTATACTGACCCGAGGGTAGAAATCAAATCTGTGCTGAAAAGTTAAAGAAAATACAAAAAATACTCTTTTTGATTTGTATGTAATCCAGGAAAATTTTCTCACTCTGCTGGGACTTCGTTGCTATGAACTTTTGACCAAATTTATCAGGCTGATGAAGATTTGGTAAAGCTTTAGAGAGTACCATTAAATTCCATACCCATGGAAATTAAAATTACTTTCGTGTCTTGCACAGAAAGTGAATGCACAGTTGATAATAAAAGTGCCTTCTATTAAAGAAGATTGCTTATGTCAAAAATGTGCATTTTAATCTGTCTGCCTTTGAGCCCATTACGTTTTATCAAACTAGAATATATTGGAAGCTAAGGAAAAAATGAATTTTAAAAATGAAGCCTAACACTGAGATAATGTGCAAAAATGGTAGCCAAGATGAATCTATGCAGAAGTTGTGAGTTCCAGAACCAAATAAAAATGGCTTAAGGTTAGAAAATGATTTGAAGGAAAATGATTAAGTGTTAAAGATGGGGAGATTTGAAATTAATTTAAGTGATTTCACATTATTGAAATCTGCTACCTGGATTGCGCTTCCTCATAGGTGTGGTAACAGAATTAGAAGCAAAGGAAAGCATATATCCAATCAGGAATAACTTTTCTCTGTGTTTGGTTTCACTTGCGGTTTTGGCTCATATCATGCACAAAGCCCCATCCAACATGGCCTTGAACACTTCCAGGGATGGGGCAGCTACAACTTCTCTTGGCAACCTGTTCTGGTGCCTCACCACCCTCAAAGGAAAGAATTTATCCCTAATATCTAATCTAAACCTATTCTCTTTCAATCCTTTCCTCCTTGTCCTGTAACTACATGTCCCTATGAAAAGCCCCTCTCCATCATTCTTGGCTCCTGTTTCTCAGATCTCAGATAAAAAGAAATAATGGATAATTTCCTTGCTTGTTCTAACAATTTTTGTGGGGTTTTTTTGTTCAAAAAAACCCTCCATGACTATTGCTACTACACCCCTCCACCCCCCCCAAAAAAAGGTTTTGAAGGAAAATGATATTGTTTCAAGGAAACAGATTTAGGAAGTAAACAATGACAGGAACAGATATAAGCAACCAGAATTCTTTGCCCATTATGCCACGAAGAATATAAAGTTTCGTCTGTTAAAATAGAAGTAGTACACGATTGTTGTCCCCTTCTCTCCCCAAGGCAGAAGGTATTGATATCTGTGTATGTGCACACAGTATACATTCTAAAGCAAAACAAAAAACCCTCTTTCTATACCAGAATCTTCTTAGAAAATAAAAGAGGTAGAAAAAAATCAGAAGAGTAAAAATAGGATGAATTCACACTTATTTTGCGATTTTTTCTCCTTCATCAGTTGGACAATACTTTTGCATAGGTTGAGTAAATACACACAAAAATAAGAAATAGGTCTTTTTATGAATCTTTGATTCTTCAAACAGAGACAGCGTGAATGGGAGACTTAAAGCCATATTTCATTTGCTGGTAGAATTCACTCATGTTTTAGAATACTATGACTTGTGATAAAAATCAGTTCTTTGCATCTTCTGTATTGTAGAAGGTGGGAAATTCCTCTTAAATCCAGAGCATCATTTGCTGAGTTTAGGTTTGTGTTGGATGCCACTGTTCTTGGAAACTGTTTTTCATGTTGCACTCATAGTCATTTTATGGGTAGCTTGTTTTTTATCCCAGATGGTTTAATAACATTTCTTTAAATGAGCAATCATCTAAATGTGTTTGAGGAGACTTTGTGAAATAGACTTTTTAAATTTCATTTAAAAAAACCCCATAAGTCTGTGTTACAAGAGATGTAAATTCCCATAATTGTGTCATTTGTTCGCAGTGGAATATATATATTAATTCACCTGTGAGAGCTGAAATGTAGCCATGACTTGCAGTGGAAAATATCTGTGGATTGGCAGAGTGGGAAGAAGGAGATCTGTGAGATAATGAGACCCTGAAGGGGCTTTTGACAGAGAGAGGCATGTGACAGTTAATAAGCATACACTTCGCGTTCCAAAAAGGCTTGGATATAATCTGTAATATGCTTCATGTTTCTCTGAGAAACCACTTCATACTATGATTTGTTTATTTATGGTTATGGTAATTAATATTTATACATAGCATGGGTAAAACAAACAATCTTTTTTGACTCTTCAGAAATGGAATTGATTTCCCCCTAAAATAGAATTGAGTCAATAAAGAGGAAATCTTACATTTTTGGCAGGTCTGCTAAATCCTCAGAATACTATAGATGTGTATGACCTGGATAAAAATAGTAAGTGTATATATAGTTTTTATCACTTAAGTCCTTTGAGCATCTCCCAGAGATAAGAAACATTTGTCACATTTTTGAAGGGGTTTTCATTGACAAAGGCTTCAATCATGCAGAAAGCTGTTTTCAGATTTCCATAAAACAAAGAGGACACCATTTACATGATAAATTGCTCCTAGACAACAATCTTAGCTGACTACCCAAGTGCTACCCTGTGATTCTGTTATCACTGATTTGTCCTTCAGTTTTCCACAGAATGAAAATGAAGGACTTGCAACTAATTGTGCCATGAAAACAGAGCTAATTTGTTCATACTGAGAGAAAAAAAAAAAAAAAAGATTCTAAGCCATTAGGGTAGAGTGTAAATCATATCATCTGCAATAACAAAGCATTATTAATGGCCATAGTGTCCTACAAAGAGTCAGAGACTGATATTTTGTAGTAAAATTACTTCTTGAAAGGTCTAACGCATTTTTTAAAAGCATGAAGCCATGTATTTCTAAATGTCTCTGAAAATTACGTGTCTTCCAACAAGAGCTATGAGTCTCTGTTATTTTTTATCAGTACCAATCAAGAGGAGGAAATAAAGTTTATATATATAAAAATATATTCTGGACTCCTGTTATTACCAAATTTTATTCCCATGAAGATATCTAGTTTCTAATATTTTTTTAGTTTTAATCTATCAAAATGCAAAACAAGATGGTAATGGATACTTTAACTAGTGTCACACTGAACTACTTAGACTGCTCGGAGTACTCTGTTTTATCTATTCTCACCCAGAGTGACAGTTCAGAATACAACATTTCTTACCAAAGGAGAAAACCTGACCTCAACAGAGAGTTCAAGAATTCTCTTCTTAAAGATGCCCTTTTTTTTTTTTCCAAAACCATTTTGGAATAAGATTAAGGGAGGTGGGACACCAGTGTAGATACTTTTAGCTATTTTGTTTGCTGTGAAATATATTTTGTGTAAGTGAATATTGTCCCTAATGTTAGCCGTGCCTTTTGTTCTATGATTATCTGCTCTTACCCTTTCATCTTCCACATTTTTATTTTCAGGAGATGGTTTGTTGTTGTGATTTTTATTTAAAATAAAAGCAAGCTATTTCCTGCATTCTCAACTACCATCTTTTTTGGTGTTTGCAGTTTCTGTTGTTATTGTAAGTAATCTTTTGATTAAGATATAACATTAGGAAAATAAGTTTGAAGATGAGGAAATACTGCTTTTAACTTTGAGTTGATCAGTGTAGTTTAGGTCTGTATAGTCTTGGTTTTAAATTAGACTTGGATTCAATTGCTGACCAAAAGATTTTGAAACAGATTGATGTTGTGATCTTGTCTCAATGAGAAAATGGTAGAAAATAAATATAATGGAAGCGGGAGAACTAAAATTAGAAAGAAAAATGTCATTTCATAACTTTGTGTTCCAAACAACTGGTTCCAAGTCATTTGCTCATATTCCAGTCTATCTCACTACACTCACTAAGCAGCTACTACAGCTTAAATGTCATCAGAAACATAGACCTTGAGAAGTAGTACTTGCAAGAGTAGCAGGATAAAGCCATAATTGATATTTTACTGGCTTTATACTGAAGATTATTTTGTGCATTTTTTTCTTTCAAATTTGTGAAACCTAAGAAGATAATAGTCCCTT
Source organism: Corvus kubaryi (assembly GCF_017639235.1). Taxonomy (NCBI): domain Eukaryota; kingdom Metazoa; phylum Chordata; class Aves; order Passeriformes; family Corvidae; genus Corvus; species Corvus kubaryi. The sequence goes on from NW_024582055.1 coordinate 1,244,051, forward strand.
TTTGGACTTTTAAATGAAACAAACACAAATCCAAAGACAAATACAAGAAGGTTAGAGTTTCAGGATTGGTTATTTATATGTCAGCACTTCTAGAGAGATGTGAAAATTGACCTTTCTTGAATTGCATCCAGTAGAAGCAAAACTGCCTCCTTCACTTGCTAAAATTATTCCATCACTTTATCTTTACATTACGGGATTCAGAAAGGTGTATTCCCTGACTGTGTGACTGTTTAATGTTTTTTGGTTTGGTTTGGTTGGTTTTTTTTGGGGAGGGGGTTGGGGCACAGAGAGAGGGAAACAAGATTCCATTTCATTCTGTCTTCCTCTTACCATTATGAAAGTTTCATAGGAGAGGAAACTTTTTAGAGGCCAGGAGAAATTCTCACTATATGACCAATAGGACTGCAGTTTGATTGTGTGCTTGACCAGGGCTGAGAGATGCATGATGAGAGTTGAACATTTCCAGAGTTTGGATTTTATTTTTTCTTTGTAGGAGTTAGGGGGCTGGAAAATCTGCACTGATGTTCGCAAATCTGTTGACATGATTTTGATTAGGCTATTTTACTTAATTTTCTTTCTTATTTCAATTCGGTGTCACCACATTCCAAATGCTTTTTTATTATTTAAAAGGTCATACTCTATTTTTCTTTGTCTATCACTCCTTATGCTGTTGTCCTACCTACAATGTGATGGTTAGGTCTTCAGATTTGCTCTACATTAAAAAGCAGAAGGAATTAGAAAACTGTAAGTTCTTGATTGTAGTTCTGCCATATATAAAAAGCTTTATGTCTGTGAAAATTTCTGGCATGTTTTTACTCAGATCTATTTGGAAATGTATCCCTAGAATTGAAAGTAAGAATATGCTGCACTATAGATATAAAAAAAAGAGGTTTAGGGGTAAAAACACAAATTAAAAGAATGAAGAGACAGCAGAGAGTTCTAAGGAAATAGAATACTCATATTGTATGGATTTGTTATTTGCCAGTAATCTGGGTTCGTGATTCTCAGAATCCTCTGTAGAGCACTTTTATGGAGTCTTAGGAGTTACTTTTCTCAAAATTGTGCAGTAGTGATGAAAAATTGAAATACAAGGTCAACCCACTCTGCAAGGAAATTTCACTTGAGTCTGCTTCAAGGAAAATTGCCACTTTTCCCTTATATATTTGCTGGCTTATGGACATAAAATGAAGTTCACTTCTTGTTCTTTAATATTTTTGTGCTTTGAGGACAGCTGAGTTTATTATGCTGTTGGTACTAAAAATTGGAAGGGAAAGACAAAAGAATGCAAGCTAAATAGCAAAATTGTCTGGGATCATATAATTTATCTTTCTAAATAATATGTACATAAAACACTCAGATGAGTAGAAATATTACTGAATTAAATAATCTGTTCTTTTAGTGGGGCATAGGAAACAGAATAAATACATGATTTTGAAATTACCTTCTCCACAGAACAATGAGAAAAAGAGGTTCAGCCCTGATGTTAAAATTATTCTCCATAATATTGTGGTGACAGCATTTGTCATGTAACTGCAGGATGTTGCTTTGCAAAATATTTGCAACCAGGACATGCATATAAATTACTGTATAGCAGCTGCTATATAGGAAGGAGAGGGAGGAAAGCTCCTTGGTTATAGAAGAGATTTCCTTTCTATGCAAATAAAACAGCAGCTGAAATGCATTGTAGAAAAATAGGATTATGATCTTAGTGCAAAGACAGTTTCCTTTCAGGTGAATTAAACCTGATGGTGAGGCATTCAATTATAGAAAAGAATGAATTGTATTGCAGCCTAAGATACACAGGATACCAAAAGGGAAAAACATTATGACACTGGAAGATGATAAGAAACCTCCTTAACAGAAACTTCAAAAATATTTATTTTGTGTAAAAGAAATTAGATGACTAGAGGGGAAATGAATAAATATTGACAGAATGAATGCAGCAGCCATAACTATCAAATGTTTCAATTACCCAGTTTTTCCGGTGTGATAAATTTCATTCTGTATGTTAGGCTAGAAAGTTTTCATGGTAAGCTTTTTCATGTTTTGTCTACTATATATTCTTTGAATTGTGTCATCTTAATTGCACATTTCCCTCTTTTCTCTTTTGTTTCTACATTGTTCTTCCATACCAATACTCATATTGGAAAATAATGCTTAACTTTGTTGTTTACTGTGAAATTAGAGAAAATTTCCTGTCCTTTAATTTTCACAATACGTGGAAAATTTGCATTGGTGCTGAAAAATATAGTGAGACAATACCTATTACTGTTTCTTTGTAACGTAGAATCAAGAGATGGCACTGTTTAGATTAAAACAAACAATTGAAAAAAATCAAAAATCTGAAACCTGAAGGGCTGTTTATTTCAGTTGCTGAGACTGTGGCCACGCAACCTCACTGCCAGTAGTGGCAGTTTCACTAACAGAAGTAGGATTTGCTCTAACCTGTTTTCAAGCATTCCCCACTGCTACATCTCAACAGCCTCTCAGTGAAGTTTTTAGAAACTAGTGCTCTAGTCTTCAGTGAAATAAGTCTTTTCCTTAAGGCCATGTATGTTTCTCTTTTTCAGAGCAGCATTTTTTTCCTTAAATAGTCTCATTTGTCATTACTTTCCCTCATTAACATCTACTCATTTTGCACTTTGAGCAGGTTGTCATCTCATGTACACGTATCAAATGCTTCTGTCCATTCATCCATTCTTTAATTGAGAAATTGTTGTAGCTGTTTTTCACTGATGATGTGGTTTAACCCCAGCTGGCAACTAAGCCCCACACAGTCACTTGTTCACTCATCCCTGGCAGGAGAATAGGATAGGACACAAAGGATAACATTAAGAAAACCTATGGATTGGGATAAGGACAGTTTAATAATTGTAATAAAATAATATAATAATAAATTGAAAAAGAAAATAATGAAAAGAGAGATAAAATCAAAACATTTTATTTAAAGACACATGTAAACTGTTGCTGAAGCAATTTCCAAACAAAAGTTGGCTAGCTGTCCCAACACCCCTATCTTCTCTTTTATTGCAGAGCATAACTCCACAGGGATTTCTCAGGATTTTTTTTTAGGCTATGAGGACAGTTTTGGTACCTACATGTAGCCACATATATGTGTCTATCTCTTTTACATGTGTCTGTATCTCTTTTACATGCAATGCTGTAAGATAGATACAGCTTCATGTACGGTTTTGCAACATCCAAACTTTATTTGTAATGGCCTGGATTCTCTGCCCTTCTGTGACAAAGGTCTAAGTGACTGTGTTGTCTCCTTTATAAGCAGTGTAAAATAATTGTCAGTTTTCTCTGGCACATAAGCAGAACACACCTATCATTCAAGTGCAATTAAAAAAAAAAAAAAACCAAAAACCAAAAAACTCATTCTCTTAAACTTTCCCAGTGTTTGAAAAGTAGAAGCACAAAGAATTTGAAGCAAAGGAACCACTATAAATAAGGAAAGGACAAAAGACATAAGGCCTTGTCTGAGTTAAATAATGAGTTTCAGCTGCGGTCTGGAAGTGATTTTCTCCACTCATTACCATTCTAACCAGCTGCACAGATGGCCTCTGAAATCTACATAAAGGCAAGAGTTCAAAGGTTAGGAAATAATGAAAATATGGTGCCTACAGTCAAGTAAAATTATAGCTTTTTCCTGTTGAGGGAAATGCATACAATCAGAAATCCAGAAATTACACGAAGATGTTTAAATAACTGTTTTAAGTAACACTAAAGGGCAGAAAATTAGAGAAGATCACATGAAGGTTATAGAAAATTATGTCTATTAGCTTCACTTGTGGTTACAGCACTAAGCAAACTGTTCTTATTAACAGTTTGTTCCAACAGTCCTTCTACTGTGAAATCTAATGCAATGTTCCCCTTCATGTCCTTACTCCTTGCATCCCACCTCTTGCAAATGGGGAATGCAGCTGGTCACACTTCCAATCTCCCTTCTTTTCTTCTACCTGGGCGATAGCGGTAGCCCTCTGGGATTCTTTGAAATGTGGCTGGTGAGCAAGATATTTTGCTGTTTACAATGACTAGCAATGCTTGCAAGCATACAGAGAGCTTAATTAGTTTTTCTTTATCTCTGTTTCAGTGTGTCTCAAAGTCTCTCAGTGCTGAAATATATGCTCTCTCACACACACACCAAGGAGAGAGAAGCACATTGAGAACGAGCTCATTTTGAGCATCACCTTATGGTTTCAGCAGCTCTGTTGGCTCTGCTTGGAGCCGTGAGAAATGTTTGGCAGCTTTGTTGCATGATTTTCTATGTGCTCATCAGTTTGATCCAAATGGGTGAACAGCTGGGATCTCACCATCTTGAAGACAATTGCTTGCTGGAGTTCATTTCTCTGGCAGACATTCTGCTGCAGTCTTGCTGAATGGTGCCTTGCTATTTTCCTTTCTTTCCCTTTTGCCTAATGAAAAGAATATTGAAGTGCAACCAGAGGGTCTTTATTATCTCTGGTTAATTCATTTTACAGTGAAAAACATACTATTATACTTCCAAAAATTTCAGAGAAGGCATGAAAAATAAAGTTTTTCTGGACATAGTTTAATGTGGCTTTTTTCCACTGAAAATATAAATAAATGTTTTTTCTTATTTGAAAGAATACCCAAACCATATCAATAAACTTCAGTAATTACATGCAGAAGGCCCACATATTGTCCCATTGAGATAATACCTATTTAGAAAGGATGACAGAAATCTTCATTTTCCTGAAGGCAAGAAAGTTAAGGTAACAGGGCAAAGATTCTTGAAGTATTCCTGGTTGGTTGTTTTGTGTGTTTGTGCGAATTTTGTGGGGGTTTTTCTTGGTTGGTTGGTTCATTTATTTTTTTTAAAGCCATAAAGTAGTTTAATAGAAGTACCCCCCCCAACACAAAGTGATAGTGTGTTGTAGACTGAAGGACATGCACCTCCCTGCCACTAAGTAGATCCAAAGATTTAAACAAAATTTCATATCTCAACTTTTTCTTACCATATGTTTCATTGCAGGCATCAAATGATTTTACTATTAATTTTTAATTTTTTTTTTCCCCAAGAAACCTTTACTAATGTTTTTCTCTTCTGTAAAAGAAACTAAATATATTAAAGTCACTGAAACTACATACCAGTCAAGGAGGAACCTTAACTGTACAGGTATCCTGGTTCTTCACAGAGGGAGTAAATTGTCTTTTTCTTAGCTTTCATGGCAGAGAAGACTGAGGTAAAGCAGGTAAAGTGAATCATCTGTTGTGTTCACAGAGTTAGAAAATACTTGATTCAATTTTACTTTTAGAAGTAATAGACAGATGTTAATTTTCTGGATGACTGCTGGTTATTTGCAGTCAGCTCATCTGATTAACCTTAATATTATACATTATAACCTCTCTGTGTAGTTATCTCTAGAGCAAAAGGAGCTGTTTGTTTACATCTAATGACAAATTAGAATAAGAAGCACAATGGATTCTTGGTATAATTTGCTTTGCTTAATGTAAGACTTTATTCCTGGTGTGATGAAACATTATTGTTACTACGTGCCTCTTTGGACAACAGTTATATATTTAATATATTCTGAGTAAGGATTTAATTATGGCTGCAGTTGCTGTTGTATTCCCCTGCATAATGCAAGTAAAGAGCATGAAGACTGTCATGCCTGTTAAGCCTCACCAGGGTTGTGGTGGAGTCACTGGTGGTTTTCAAGACACAACTGGTCTTGATTTAGAAGTTTGTGGCTCATGGGTTTGCAGTAAGCAGAAAGCAGAGGACTTTCCTCCTCTCTTCCTACTAATTATTATGTCTCTGACATTAACCTAGATCCAAAATCATTCCATCTGAATTAAGGCAATTCCATCTGAATTAAGGTGCCTTAGAACTAGAAGGGAGAGGCAGTGGGTTAAGGGTGAGCAGGGATGGGTCAATAAACTGGTAGTGGAGGTCCCCCTCGACACCTTGGTTGATGTATAAGGAGGGCAAGTCAACATGGGAAAGAAATATCCCTGGAAAAATCATTTCATTGGAGATAAAGAGTCACTTCACAAGCTGCTGCTGAAATGGGCTCTATGCACTGTAATGATTTTGTAATTCTTTTTCAAGGTTGTTTTGGTTTTTTTGTTTGTTTTCATTCTAAACTTGTTTGTTCTGTGAGAAAAATTGTTCAGTTTGGAATATGTAAGAAATATTTAAGTCTCTTCTTTCCCCAAAAACTTTGTTTGATCAGTTTTAGGAGAAGTAACTAAATAGTTGAACCTAATCTTTCTTTGCTGCAGAAAAATAAGCTGGTAGAGAAGTTGTGTGTGCATTTTCAGTCCATCTAGGAATAACGTTTTCAATTAATAATTTTTTTCTCACAGCCTGTTCTCTGTTAGTCCAATCCAGAGTGTAATTCTCTGGAAATGTTAGCTTTCCAAGAGAAACAAACAATAAATCTTTACAGTGCTGCTTGGAGCAAATACTTATTCCTATACAGGAGAATGATGAGTATAGACAATTTCTACTTCCAGGTGTTTCTATCTCTTTTATCCTTCCTTAAAAAGAAAAAATTAGTTCTTCTTCCTATGGTCAATCTTTTTATGTAAAATATAGCTACATTTTTGGTGGTGGGAAAATAGAAGGGGTTTTTTGGTGATGTATTTGTTTTATATTTTTGTTTGATGGGTTGGATTTTTTTTTTAAGAAAAGCTCTAAGTTAAAAGCCTTAAATTAAATCAGAACTGATTAATTGTTTTTCATGTTGTTCCAAATGTTACTGTGGTTCAATTAGATACCTAGTGAAAGTACGGGAGCCTTTATTTGTAAAATCTAAATATCCCAGTGAGGAGAGGTTCAATATTTTTTTTAGGCTTTGAGCAGAAATCCTCTTCAGGTGCAGCTGTTTTGGTAGAAAAGGTCACACTTTTCTATCAATGGAGTGGATCATGTGCCAAATTAACCTTCCTAATTCTCCTAAAGGAAATTAGGGAGGAATCTCCTGAACTGATTTGTGACAGCCCTATGAGATTGATAGTCATAAATGTAAGCAACTTTAAATAAATTACATACAAATATTACAAAAATTGATAAACCATATGGATAGTTATTTGATGAATGAAAATTTAGTTTTAGCAAGGTGATGTGACAGTATTTTTGGGCAAGTTCAAAAGACAAACTTAGAGAAGTCTCTGTTTTGGAGGAAGGAGCCTGCAAGCTCAATCTTTTTTCAGATATATAACAACTCTCAAAGAAACACATGTTTAAATTAGTGTACCTGTTAGAAGTGGTGGGATTTTTGCAATAGATATTCTACCTAATTGCCCAGACACTGAAAAAACTGAAATGGGATGGAAGAAGTGTTATTTAACTTTTTTCACAAGGGGACTTTCCTACCCAGTGTGTGTATCATGCTGCAGTTCTAGCTCAGGTCTTCCACCACTAGTAACAAGTTCCTCTAAATTAAATGCCTGATATTGTTTGTCCCCACATGACTTACTTTTCAGTGGTTTTGGTAAGAACAATAATTTTGTCTCAATTCAGGATTGTTTGGAATTACTCCTTTTTTTATCTGCCCCTAGTACAAAAACAAAATCCTATACTATGTTATGACCATTCTAAGAATTTAAGAAATGTTCTAAGAAGTAACATAAGATGGATGAAAGTGAGAAAAAGGACAAGCTTAAATCCTTTCCTAGGAAAAGTCTGTGTTGAAATGCTGTTGTAATAGCAGCAGCTCCTGTGTTACAAGGTGACAAGATGCCATCCATGATTGTAAAGAAACATTCAGAACTGCTTCTAACTTTTATGGTTTGTCACATTTCTGGCAACCATAATGTTCTGCTGTCAAGTATTTCTAGTTTTGTAATAGTGAGTTTTGGTCTATGAGTAGAAATGTATACATGTAACTTTCAGTTCTCTAAGTTAAAGCATGAGAGGTAAAAGAAGTCTCACTTCGCCAAATATATTATGAGTTTTTATTCTACAGCCTTTTATTTTAATGTTAAATGATGGGAGGAAGAGGCCTTTTTCCAAAAGAAGAGCTTTGAAAATATGTTTGGTAAATATATTTTTAATGAAAACTAAAAATGTTTGAAGGTTACAGGCAGGGAAAAAAAAAATGGAATGAAGATTAAACTGTCAGTGTTGTAATTTTTGAGGTTGTATCTACATCTGAAATGTGATAGAATGGTGTCCAGTCAAGAGAACTTGATGTTGTCTGCAGGTTTGAATGAATAAATTGTGTCTATAGCATGATTATTCTGCTGTGTAATAAAATGCAAAATTTGACTGAGTTGCATGTGTTGTATTAAGTCAGCCAAACACTTCTGTAACTTCTACCCTGAAAAACCAGCCCAAAGTAGCTGGACAAAGAGTTTTAGTTGAGCCAGGACCTTGGAACAGGCAGTGTGGTATAAGAGAAAAAACACTTGCTTCAAATAATTAAACCAAAATCAGGATTCAAAGTGTTTTATGAATCTATTAATGGCTAGTAGTCAACTGCCAATTGGTGAAGTATATAAATTCAGGATCCATAGCAGCCATAGAGTAAGTAAACTGAAATATTGGATACTTCCAAAATGTTAATGAAACCTAAAATTTCTATCTACTGATCTACAAGTAAGTCCGAAGAAGTTACTATTCTCTGTGTACAATGACATATATTCACTTCCTTCGCCCAGCCCCTGGGGTTAGCAGCACTCACCCCCACTCTTGGAGAAACCTTGGGAAAGAGGGATAAAGATGTCTGGAAAAGAGTGGGCTAGATTCTCTTTATTAAATCTGGATTTAGAGTGGGATAAAAGATTTTTCTGTCCCTTAAGGATCATGCCTAGAAAATAAAACTGGGAATAATCTAACGTGGTGTATCTACAAACATGTTTCCAGGTTTTTTTGAGATAGGAGACACTGCAGGTGTGATATGGACACTGCTTCTTCTCCTGTGCCTGGACACACAAAAAGGATACCTTTGTGGAAGCAAATAGTTCAAAAAACTGACTGTTGTAATGTCAAGTCAGCTTGCTACAAAAGAGTTTGGAATCATTTGCTTCAACCTGCAGGAGACTAATTCCTTGAAAACAATTTACAGTACATCGACAGACTGCATATATGACATTTTTCAGAAATACAGGTGACAAGCAGTGGCAGCTGATCTCCACATGACTATAAACTGTTCTCAAAGGTCTGAATGTTCAAGACTGTTCTTGCTGTGCAAATATCTCTGTGTGATTCAGAGAATCAGGATCTATTTCTAGCAAGGAAGTTGGGTATAATTTTGCCTGAGGTTGATTTGCCCAACTCATTTGGAGTTGAGTTTTTTCCCCATCCAGATGTACAAGGAAGGCAGTGGATAACACTTTTGTAATAACATTAAATACACGTTGAGCTAATATTTCTCCCAACTCATATATGCATGGTTTTCACTGAAGGCTTTATAACAAGATGTTTTTCTGTATTTTCATATGGCTGACACTGAAGTTGTGGTTGTTGTTGAGGTAGTTGATTTGTATCTCTATCTGTTTGTCCATTTGTTTCCCTCACTGTGCTTGGGATAAATCCATTAAATTAGTGTCATTACAGTTTAGTAACATGGTTTTTCCTGGTAACTTTCCACTGTCAGGCTGGCTCCAATACCAGTCTCATTATTTCTAGCTGCTTTTTAGCCATTTACTTTATCCTGTTTGAATCAGCCTAATTTAATCCCGTAGTGCTCCCTCTCACTCCTCTTGTTTCTGCCTCATTCAATGCTTTTACCAGCTGACAGTTTTTGTAAACTTACTTTAGCTAGAGCAGAAAACTCGGATGGTTCAGCCCCATGAATTACTACTGGCTGCCATTGGTTTTCCCTATATTCTACATGATTTACTGTATTCTGGACGATTTCTTAGAGAGCCAGGGTTTTCTTTGGTTTTGATATAAATTCTCTGACTTCCTGACACTCAAGCCTTATCACTATGTTGTAGAACAGTGCTGGAGCAAAAAGCCCATGCTGGCTCTGATTTCCATGCTGGTATCTTTGAGTTAAGATGAATCCCATCAGATGATACAAGTATTGATGAACATTCGTGGGAATTAAGGGGAATTTGTGCAGCTAAATCTGCCATAAAGAAGTGGTGACAAGCTAATGGCAGAAAGTAAGTGTATAATTTTTAAGAGATCTTGCATTTAATTCTTTGTAGCCCACAGAAGATTGAAGAAATTGTGTAGGCTCAGTGTAGAGCAGCTGCTGTGCACGATGCCTCAGCACTTCTGTGGATACTTTGTGTGGAACCTGAAGCTCATAAAACTCAAGTTACTTTCCTTATTTTCTAGCAGCAGCAATGCCTTAACCATCTTTAAAGATAATTCCTCTTTTGAGTTTTTATTGATCACTCATTTTCAACAAAGTGATGACTTTCAGTCAACCTCTAGGGTTCAAAGAGTTCTCGTTTCCTGTATTAAAGCATTTCTTCTCCTAAGCCTTTTTAACTAAGTCATTCTTACAGAGAGTCCTGGGAGTTAATCCCTTCCTGAAGACTGGGTAGCTTTGATTGTCCAGAATAGCTGAAAGAAATTATTGTCCAATAATATTAGAAGATTCCTTATCAAATTCTGAAAGATAACTAATTAATCACAGAAATAAAACTAAGATCTCTAAGTTTAAATTGTTCTCTTAACTGAGTTACTTGTTTGAAGTGTGTCAAGTGACCTTACTGTAACTGTCCATAAAAATATTTATTTTTATAAAGTGGAGGAGTATGGCACTCATCTCTGATCAAAAGACTTTAGATCTTGCTAAACCTTTGAAGGGAATATATATTAATCTTTATATTGAAAAATGAATGTGAAGAACCAGTACTCTCCATGTACATATGTACACAGTTATGTACGTGAATATATAGATTACATTTATGCTTTACCTTCAGACTTGGAAAAACTGTTGTTTATTGTTAACTGATCTTTTTCTTAAAAAATGGGCGGCAGTCTGCTTGTATGACTTCACAGTTCTGATAAGATCATAAGCACCACTGACTCTGAAACTGGGAAAATGGATTAAATTGGAATATAGATTAAATGGCTGACTGCAATTTTACTTCAGCTGCATTTAAACCCTGCACTGGTCAAATAGGTCAAATAGAAGCCTGAATAAGCTTTTGCTGTGATCTAAGGAGTTGTGTGTCACATAACACATGCCTCGGAGCTTGGCAAATATCTTGCTTCATCGAGTCTGAGGAAACAATTTGACATTCTGCTTCAGAATTCAGTATTTACTGTCTTTTACATGTTTTGTTTTTCTTCTTTTTTCTATTTTTATATATTTTATCTTGTCTCAGAGGCAACTAAAGGCTTTCCAGTGTAGACAAAACTGAATTTTTGGCACTCCATGTATGAAGGGCCAAAACCTGTCTTTTACTCCTATAATAGGAGGAGAAGAACTTTGATGCAGCTGTTCTTGATGCTGTCATCTTGTTTCCTATCCAACCAGCATCAGAACCAGTTTCTGTAACATTGGAATATGAAGTAATGTAAAAGTCATGTACACAGATTTATCCCGAAATGAGATATTGTTTTATGCATAATAGAAAATAGTTCCTCAATTTAAAACATCATTCATTCTAATAAAAAATAATTCAGCAGTTGGTGTGTAGAATAAATCTGCAAATTTTTTTTCTCCTGAAGATTCTGCTAATTCTGGTTCAAATGAGTTAGCTGTGGAAGAAAGAGTTAAATGGTTAATCAGAATCTGAAAGCAAGTGAACAAAAAATATGCTGATGCTTCTTAGATTAAAACATCTGAAAATATACAGATGTGTTTTCAGGCTTGAAACTGTACTGCAATTGTAGCTGTCGTAGGTCCACTCAAATGAAACCTGTACAGGTCAAGTCATTTAATGTTTTTCTAGTATATGAGGAAAAACAGCGCATCAGTGCTTCCTGAAAATGATGAATTTCAAATCTAGGTTTTGCATGAGTAATCAAGGATTTCTAGCTGTGACACATAAGGCAAGTTAAGTAAAACAAAACAAAATTGTAAAGCAGAGGTTTCATACTGCTCCAGATATGCATATTGTTATTATAAAAGACTGTATTTTAAATGGGACTTAGTCTTATGTGTAATACTTTTGTTGCCATATTCATTTGTTTCAAGGCATATTTTACTTTAATTAAGAAGGTAGAATCTATTCTGAAGTGTAAATTGTGGCAAGGAGTAGCTGTGAATGGCTTCCAGCAATCACCCAGTCCATCCAACTGCCTCTGGCTGAATCAGATGCAGACAATATCTGCTTTATATAACAGGTCTTTCATAACACCTGCTAGTGAAGAAGTCTTCAGCCATCTCCTAGATAACTTTTAGCATTTTGCATCCTTTTGTCCTCATGTTTTACTTGTATCTTCCTCCCTCCTATTTAAAAAACATATTTTAATCGGGACATGGAGATCCATATTTCCTAATCGCTATGTCAAAAAGAGAGGAAGGGGGTTTGGAGGAAAATAGAAGAATACATTGCTTAATCAAATAAATGCAAGCAGAAGCACTAAATAGATGTCTAAAATTTGCATATTATGCAAGAGGACAGCAAGCTCAATATTTTTCTTATTAAAAAGATTGCACAGATATGTATGGGTTTATGCCAATATATTGCATTATCTACTATTTTACTCTGTGATAATGCAGAAATTGTATGTAGTTATTGCAGTTGTGTACTTAACAGTTGAGGTTTTAAGAACATCATAATAATACCCTGAGTGTATGTTTAGGAGTTTGGTTAGATTTGGGGTTTTGGATTATTTTTTTATTGTGGATTTTTGTTGGGGTTTTTGTTGTTGTTGTTGTTTGGTTTAGTTTGGATGCGGTTTTTTTGGTTTTTTGGGGTTTGGTTTTCCTTTTTTTTGGTGCTTTTGTTGAGGGTTTTTTTGTTGGTTGGTTGGTTTGGTTTTGGTTTTCTGTTGTTGTTGGCGCTTTTTTGGTTTTTAGGGTTTTTGGTTTGTTTGTTTTTTAGGGGTGTGGGTCTTTGGTTTCTGTTTTCATCTTCCTTTTGTTTTCCCTTTAAATCTTGTGTGACAGCATTGGCATTTTGAAAAATCTATGGCGCATTTGAGTTTTAGGATGCACAAAGAACCCCACAGATTTTTAACATGTGATTGGTGAGTATCAAGGAAAGGTTTAAATCTTTATCCACAGTTGTGTCACACTGGAAGCAAATATCAATCTATACTTTCTATTTTAACATATAGACTGTAGATAAAGTAGGTATTTTATCTGTATGTAAATTACATTTGACTTTATGAATACAGTTCCTGTTATAACATATTATTATCTGAATTGTGCCATTAAGCATGCAGCGTTTTTCAACATCAGTTTAAACGGAACTAAACGTGTCCTCTTGAACACAGTAATTGCATCCTAGCATCCCTTTATATTTAAAATAATTCATTTTACAGACAATAATATAGTTTATCTTCTAATATAAATTCCTTGGGGCACAGATAATGCATTATTCTCTATTTGGAAGACAGGCACATCATGGGAACTACAAGAAATGAAGGATAGTAATTACATTCCTTAAGGGGAGAGGGAGAAATTTAGTTTAAATTTTAGGGGAGATATAAATGAACACTCTGCATAGAATGAACTTCAACCCAGATGAGCAAAACCTTTGTCTACATATTTAAAAAGAAAAAAAAACATTAAAAAGAATTAAAGTTTCAGGCTGTTTTGGAAAAAATGGCTTGAAAATATGCTGAATGTTGGGTTTGACTGTATTTTCTGGCAGATAAAACGAATTGTTATTATTCCGTACTATTCTGGAATTAAAGGTAGCTGATCTTTTGTCTTAAAAGAAAAATGCAGTAAAGACTTGTTTACGTTATCAGCTGACCATAAAAATCAGTCAAAGAAGCAAAAAATCCCTGTAACTCTTAGGGTTTGTGAATAAATTTTCATAACCTTTTAGGAAGCCTTTCTAATGAGGTCTGTCTGTCCAAGCTGACTGTAAGCTTCATTGCGCAGTGATTATCCTACACCACTGAAGTTAGTCCTTGTGAATGGATGCATAATCAGTGTGTCAAACTCTTTGAAAATTGAAAAACGTGGCACTTAACAAAGAATCAGAAAAAGTAAAGAAAAATAATGCCTGTTTTGTTTCTAACCTCTGCATGGTATACAATGCAAATGGTACTATTTTGGACGAATGAACATTAAAACCAGAGATTATTGACCAAACTTTTCTTTGTTAATTCATTAATATAAAACCACAAAGCAACGAATGGCATTTTTACTTTTGTTGTCATTATTCTGGTGTCCTAGGAACTCGCCAGCATTCTTATAGGAGCAGGCAGTTATTTTCTAAGAATCCACATTCAAGGTGGTTGTTCCCATGTTTGACATAAAGTCTTTTACCCAGATTCTTTCACTAGCACTTGTGCTGTATGATTAAAATAAACCTAGAAAGAAGGTTGCTTGCATAGTCCTGAAATTGCTTCATTCTTAAGTGACTGTTAGACACTTTGAGGTACCTTATAATCAGCATGCCCCCATTAGCCACTGTGGATAACAGCTCCACCTTCCATGGCCTTTTTTAGCCTGAGGGCCCAAAGTGCTGCGTGTGTGTATTTCTGTTCACAGGGGATGCATTACTGGGACCTCTCTGTGTAAGGAGAAACAGGCTACTTGGAAATGAGCTTGCCTTGGTTGTTTAAGGAAACAAGGTCATAAATATCTAAGGCATGCAAATTATTATCGAGTAGAGACATGGCTGTGTACAATTCCCCAGTAAGATAACACTAGAGCTCTACACCTGCCTGGGTCATAACAGCAAAGAAAAAATCAGATTTCTTGTTTATCTTCAGATTAAAAGCGTCCACTTATGCTTGAAATAAAATGGAAGTCCATTTTCATGAACTAGATCAACGACAGGATGAACCCTTCCTGGATTCCAAAGCTGCCTATGCTGCAGGGTTTCATTTTTTCCATTTGTATTGAATTTTTGTGCGAGTCAGACTCTGATTAGTGCAGCCATTTGCAAGATAAAATTCACCTTGTTTGTTTGTTTTTAACCCTGCTATTTTGCAATAATACAAAGAACATAAGCTCCACTTTAATTTTTCAGTTGGATTTTTTAAACAGTCTGGTAATGAAAGTTGTAAATAAGTCTTCCTTTAAAAATAATAATTATAACTTTTGATTTCAGTATAGGCATTCATATTTTGTTATCTTCTATTTGTTTGGGCAGAAAAAATGTTATTTAACTAATATATATAATAAAGGCAGAAAATTGGTTGGATGGGAAAAGTTGAGTGTAAATTGGTATTATCAAACAATTGGTATTATCAAACAATCCCAGTGTAAACATTGGTTCTTAGCCTTGAAAGGAAAATAAATAGTTAATATAGAATATAAATGCTTGCTTTCAATAAAAGTATTTTAGAGACCCTTTTGAATTTTAATTCAAGAGCTATTTTCTAATTCATTTAAATGTAATCACTATTCTTAAGGTTCCATTTTATGACAAGTTTGACAATCAGTCACTGTACAAAAATTTTTCAAACCATAAGGCCTTGAATACATTAAAAAAACAAAGGTAGTTTTGTTATCAGAGAAATTTATAATGCTGAAAGCAAGCCAAGGCATGTTAAAAAAAAAAAAAAAGGAAGAAAAAAGTTCTTTCAAGGCTTCAGCCTTTAGAGATCAGTTCATCTGAAAGATTTCTGTCCTGGTTGTGTTTTAAAGCGTGCACACACAGGGATACATAGGCACACACACACAAATTCAGTGGTGCCCTCAGGGTGCCTCCATTTGTATTACAGGGCGGCTCATTCGCAGCTCACCCAGGATAGAACTGCTCAGCTTCCCTTTGTGCTCTCAAAGCCACCTATAATAATACAAATAGAAGTACCCTAAGGGCACTGCATACAATGCATCTAGAAATGCCACAGATCCTTTGGGGTATGGAGAAAATATAGGGAAAAAAAAAACCAGGAAAGAATTTGTTTTCCTCCATGGGAAATAAACCCCAACTATTTGGTGATTTTTATTTCTGAAGTCGAGCTTGTAATTTTCTAAAAAGTTGAGGCTTTGTAGTATCTTTTAATTTCAAGAGCCAAACGATTGGTCACATCCTGAGGGATGTAGGTTGTTCCCTGGGAGATTTGCCTGTTCCTATACACAGAGAACACTTTCAGAGCAATTTACATCTTCTTTAATAAGAAACCAGAAGCTTCAAAATAAAAGGCTAAGCAGAACCAAGAATCGTGTCTGAAATTCTGCATGATGGAGACTCCCTTTACAAAATAAGATTGAATTGTTATTAATGTGCTTGGGTTTTTTTCACAGAAAATAATATACTTTTTAAAAAACAGAAAAAGGTACTTCAAAGCTTTCCATTTTATGAGTTACTCCTTATCTTGTCCAGCATACTGAAAAAAACAAAACCACTGAAATACCCCAGGAAGCTTTATCCAGTCACACTACCTCCTTTTCTCTTAGGATAAATTAACATTAATATCTTTGATATAATGTAATAGGTTTTTTTAATAATTAAACAGAATTGTATTGAAAACAGTTTTATCCTTTTATTTTACAAAAAATTTGTAGAAGAGGGTGCTTTTGTCCTCTCATTTCTGGAACATTGAATATTTTCTTATGTTCCCTTTTAAAATGCAGGGCACATATTTCATGCTTGTTAAGACTACAAGAGAATCTCAGTCACAATTTGAATCAAGTGCCCTTTTGTGGACACTTACCTTGTGGTTTGGATTTTTACTGCCATTTTAAAAGGCTGATTATGAGCAAAGGTTATCAATGAGCTTGATAGCTATTTCAGCGATCTGAAGTAATTTAAGGTGTCCTGCAAATGTTACTAACTAGATTCCCTGGCTGCAGTGAAGGGTTTCATTTCCACCAAAACCAAAGGTGCTCTCAGGCTTGCTCAAGCGTGTGGTTCTACAATTTTACCCTTCAGTTACTGAATATTTGATAAAGCTGCTTATCTTGCATGCTGCATTTTGCGTTTATGTTTCTACATTGCTACTTTACCACCAGCACATTATCTGTTTTACTTTTGCAGTTTCCCTTATGCATAAATTTTAATATATCTATTTACTAGTTGTTTTTTGTCCATTTTAACCCAAGTACAGTTGTCATTCTGAAAAGTGTCTTTCTAGTTACAGTTTCCTAGCAGACCACGGAATCATAGATTCATTTAGGTTGTAAAGCACCACTAAGATTATTGAGTCCAACCATTAACCTAACACTGCCAGGTTCACCACTAAATGTGCCTAATGCCACAACTGCAGGCAGATGCTTGTGTCTCTGAAGTCTGGCACTTCTGGGTATACTGTATTTTGGGTGGAGGCAAATATCTCTCTTGTTTCCTAAGCCTGTGCAAAGTATGGTGGAGACCTGCAGACTGATGAGCCCTTCTTTTCAGGTTTTCTATTTGGCATTGTAGCACAAAGCTGCTGGCGCTTGTGACCCAATGGGCCAGCCACGTGGAACAGCAGGACTGATGCTGGAGCCATGGAGGTCCCAAAATGTTATGTGACCATCAGAATGATTGCTCCCACCTTCTCAGGTCCTCTTAAGGTCAGAACAGTGGGTTTTGGCCAATTAGATGCCCCATCTGCTGGACCATTGGGGTATTACTGTAGACTGTAGTGTCAGCTTTTCCTGTGGTGCTCATTAAGACAGGTGACCATAGACAATGCTACCTTTCAGCTAACCACATGCCAAAAGAAAACTGGAACTGTAAGGAAAGAAAACCAATTCAGTCTAATTTTGGAGAAGATTGGGAAGCTGTCAGCAAGAGGAAAACAACTTGAAGAAAGACAAGTATTTGCTGTCAAGCATTGTTATCTTTTAAGAGGGCTGCTCCCAGGTTATCACAGTTTCTTGACAACTAAATAAAATCAGAAAGCCAAAATACATTTTTTGGCAATGCAGGGATTTTGTTGTTGTTGTTGTTTTTTGACATCACCTCTAGACTCAAGAAACAGCATGATGTATGTTTTCTTGGTATCAATCGCTAACATGTCTGAAATTGGTTGGAAAAGCCATAAGAAACTTCTTTTCCTCTAGCTTAAACATGCTTTTCAAAGTATAAAATTTCTATTTGCTCTCAGTTTTGCTTCAGGTTGAGAAAGAAACAAAACAGTATTGTTTGAAAACTTGAACTCATTATGCAGAAGAGGTACAGCACCCCTTGATTAAATAGTGCTAGAGTAATTAAGTCATTACTACCTTGACTGAATGTTGTGATTTTTCCTTCAAACATTTAAAAATCTAACTCTTATCTGTGAGCAGAGTCAAGCAAGAACATAGTTTTTTAATATTTCGAGGGTTTCTCTATGCTCTGTAAAAAATGTAATAAAATGTGTTTTCAAACAGGTGTTACCAGAAGCCCTTTACCAAAATGAGTTTTCTTTCCTACTGTAACTGATATTTTGAACTTGCCATGATTTCAAATACATCAAGATGCAGGCACAGGTTTGTTTCTCCCCAACCTGCCTTGTTTCCATTTTATTCCATATTCTGTTGCAAGTTCTTTATTTTCATTTTTCATGCTATGTGTACCACTACATGCATCATGTTTTTTGAATGACAAAAATGGATAATGAAGAACAAACACCTTACTGACCTGGTCTGAATTTTATGTGTATGTGTGGTGATCATTAGATGATGAGCTTGAGGAGTGGTGAGGGATTGAGGAAAAACATGTTTGCCTCATATAAAATACACTTTGGTACCCCTCATAAGCCACACACTGTCTGAAGTAAATCAACCCATCATTGTAGGTCAAAAAAATTTCCTGTGGCTGAAAGGCAAGTAACGAGCTGATGGTATGAAGTTAAAAGCAGTACAGTCATTTTAAAAAATAAAATTCTACAAGTATTGTGTCTGTGTTCAGGCACCTTTAATAAGTGGGATTAACCTTTCTTTTTGGATATTGTTCAGGAGTTTTGAATTTGATGTACCCTGTGAAACTTTTTAAGAGTTAAAGCATGATTTGGACTTCACTACAAATTCAGAATAATGATGATATTAACTGGAACACAACGCAGAAACTTAATCTGTCTGTGTTTTTTACAAGTGTTTACAGATAACTCAGTGTAAGTGTCACTATGCTGTCATCCAAACTATTCCCAGTTTGAGTTTTGATCCTTGGAGAAATGCTTATATGCACAGAGGTCAAGTCAACAGCTTTATGATTTACTCCCTTTCATGGCAGTAAAACTGTATTTATAAACTCCACAGTACATCTGGTTTCTAATTTATCATCCTTCAGGTACATAAAAACAGTGCTTTAACCTAGTAAAAATACTGTTTTGCGTCAGGGAAAAGTCCTGAACCCAGTCCCTGAAGAAATTCCTATGCTTCTGTCTCTGTGATTAAATAGTAAATAGAGATTTGGTTGCTTTGGAATTTCTCCTGTATTTGTTTGTCCTCTCCTGGATTTTGTCTGAAATAAGAGGGTGGGGCTGATGGAGTGGATGGGAGGTTGCTGTACAAACACTGATAGATAAATCTACTGATATCAAAGAGATCTAAGACGCTTATGCTTGGTAGGAATCTCTATAGAAAGAATGAGAAAATACGGTCACAAAATCTTTGATGTACAAAAAGATTTTTTTTTAGGTTAAGCACTATTCCCCATACGGTAAGGGAGAAATTAGTATTCTTTTTAGTTGCTAAGGGTCTTTTTGGTGAGTCATAATTCATTTTACAGACAATTTTGAGCTCTAAAAGACAACATATACCTCACATTTCTGAAGGTGTTTCTTTTGTGGGAATAATCCTCCATGAGTCATTGACTCGGACAGTCACTGTGAGTTGTCATCCTCTTGGATATTCAACATTAATTAATGCATGGTTGAGCTGGCTAATTAGGGTCTTTGTCTTCCACGTTTTCCACAACACTAAGCTGTGGCCAGAATCAATTGGCTTGTTTTGACTTGGGATTTTTGGGGTTGTTTGTTGTTTTCACTGGGTTTTTCATTAATTTTGTCTTTTCAATTCATTTTATTTCCCTTTTATATTTCTGTTCAAAATTTGCAAATATACATAGGTTGACTTTTCTAGGGGTAGAAGATTGAACTATGTTAAGAGAAAGAGAGAAACCTTGCCACATGTCAGCCTTGATTTCATTGGAGACAATGTTGATGTGAATCCAGAATGTAAGTATATTCTATGGCAATCACATTTTATATGAGTATATACTGATTTTTTTTGTTTCTTTCTCCCCAATTCAAGGCCAAGCTTCTCACAGAAAGGCAAACCTCTTGCTCTGAATGTTAGATTATTTTAAGCAACCATCACTGATGAATTTAAAAACTGGTTTACTATCAGTGCTTCCAAAGTTATTATGAAGAATTGACCCAAGGTTTCTGAGACTTTGAATTTCCCATTTCTGCATCCTACAGAAATTATGCTCCCTTTTTTTGCTGCTCATTCATCACCAGCTAGACCTGCTTTACTTACAGTGCCTGTAATTTTGTAACATTGGAGGTTTAGAGGAACAGAATGGACCAAAAACCGAAGCAAAATATTTCTGGCATAAATAACTTGACGCTTCTTTTTCCCTCTTCTCACTATTACTTCTTAGCCTAAGACATTCTTCAGGCTTTCTTTATTTTTTGCTGGATTTCACCAGGACAGAATATTTCTGCTGGACAGCCTCTATTTTGTATACTTTGTCTCTTTTCTGAGGTTACGGGTTACAACAATTTTCAGTCCAAATCTCTGAAAGGAAAATCCACTGTATGGCTTAAAATTGGAGGACTATCTTCTACAGGAACCTAATGGAAAGCATTCATTTTGCTGAAAAGGCCAAGGCTTTATTCTAGGCTTGTGCCAGATTTTCAGATATTCTTTTCTATATGTTTATTCATATCGTCCTTTCTAGGTCTTCAAGCAATTAGTTTTTATTTGCATGCATCATTGCACTTCTTTGCTCCCAGGATACAGTCCTTGCTTTCTGGCTGTCCTATGAATTTTTTCCTCACAACATTCCATTTGGGCTTTTCACTCATTTTGTTCAGGCTTATATTTGAATTCCATACCCTCAGGGCGTTTCTCTTTTTTTCTCTCTTTTTTTTTTTTTTTTTTTTTTTTTGCTTCCCTATTTTCTCCCCCTCCTCCTCATTTCTAGATTTTAGGTTACTGAGAGGTTGTGCTGCTTATCTGAACAATGACACCAGTAACTTATGTGTCTTTCCTTCAGTGAGCATTGCTTTTTTTTATCGCCCTTTATATTTATTATTCATTGACTGTTTTGAGTTTGGTTCTTCATTCTCAAAAATTCTATATAAAGGAAGAAGGAGAAAAACCACTACCTGGTTACAAATATTGATTGGTTTTTAATTTTGTCAGGACTGGTCTTGGCATTTTGTTATTAGGCATTAAGTTCTTCACAAATTTAAATGACTGAGGAATCCTGTTATATTCAGAGGCAAACTTCAGAAAAGGATAATTGGAGAGCCCTAAAATATATTAAAGGACTTGTTTTTAAAAATGAGTGGGTTCGTTTCAATATCTATATTTTGTTAGCATTAATGCAGTCTTTCACATTAATATATTTCATTGATTCAAACTATTTTCCACCACAGTAATCTAAATCAAATTATGATCCATGCATTTATTGTGTACTGTTAACTACTTTAATAAAAATATTTAAATAAAAATATATATATTGTACTCTGTCTTTAAATTTAAGCAAATATTTATAAACTTTAAAAAATGTTATTTATTGAATTGTATTATGTTTGATAAAAAATATTTTAGAAATAATGTGGGAAATAATAGTGATTAGGTTAGTTTTCCCCTCACTTGAAGTAATTCTCTATATGTGACTAATTATTCCCTTTAGATGTTCACGCATATAAATAATTGCAATATAAAATTTCTGGCTTGCATTTTTCCACTTAGGGGATTTGCTGTGGGAAACATTTGGCCTCGGGTGAGCAGCTCTCTGCTGTCTGTGGGTTTGCCCTCTCCTTAGCACTGCACATGTATGTTAATGTTTGCAGAATTAGAAGGGTTTTTTTAATTGTAAACTTTAAAATTAATTCTTGTCTTACTTCAACTAAAATTTCCGAGCATTGTGCTACAATAAGAAATGAAAAAAAAAAGATAATCGAGTATTTATAAAAACCTAAAGGTTTTTAAAATTGTTCCCAGTAGTGAATAAATTTACGGGTACTGTATTAGTGACAATTAATACAATCAGTGAGTTATGTATTATTGGGGAAGTAAAGGAATACAGAAAATACAAAATATATAGAGAGATTTTTTTTTCTCTGTCTATACTCTATTCTTTAGGCATTCAGTTATTTAATTTCAAGGTTTTATTTAACTTCAGAAGGTTCACGTCCTTTGACCTATACAGTCCTCTCAACACCAGCTGGAACTAAGAAATGTTTTTGCAGGACAAATAGGCATGAAAAGAACAAAGGATTGGATGCAAGGTGAGAACAGGACATTCTGGTGCTATACTTGGGCTGTAAAATATCTTTTGAAAGTAGAAACCTGATGTTCAAATACAGCAAAATTTTTCAAGGTGAAGTTTCCTGGTACCTGAACTTATTTTTTTATTCCTTTGAAAACTAACTCATGACATTAAGTGCTACTTCAAGTATTTTTCAGTTGAGAAAGAATACGATATATTAATTAGAATATACTTTTCCAATTATTTGTTCTGAGGATCTGTTTAATGAATATCTGGATATAGACTATTGATCTTATCTTTGTGCTGCACTTGATCCTCTCTTCCCATCAATATTATATGCAAGTAATTACATTTTTCCTGTTTCTCATGGGCTGTAGCACTGGACAGGATAGAGGGGTCAATGTCATTACATTTACAATTGAGAAGATAACAGTTATTGGTGTAAATTAAATTGTCATTGCCTGGCACAATTATGTTTATGGCAAAATCTCCATTTTTCTCATTTCAACTTCTGCAATTATTGAGAATAGAAGCACTCAGATGTGTAGTTATGTATAGGTTAAAAGTGATGTTGAAAACCCCCAAATACAGACAAGTTAGCCTTAGAGATGGTATATGAAGGGGACAATACTTCCTTCCGTTGTATTGATTACTATTGAATTGATACTCAGTTTTGACTATTGGCAATAGTCTGTTTAAAAAAACCCCAAGACATGCCTTATTTTGAAAATAAGAATTATTCTTTAATTTTACATTAGAATTACATTCTAAGAGAGATTATTAGTGAGACTTTTGGTAATTTCTCTTTTTTTTTTTTTTAAATTGTTGATTTTCAGGCTCTTCAAACATTTCACGTGACAAAAATACGGTCAGCTTCTGATTCTGGAGTTTTTAAAGGGTCTGGAGATAGTGTTATTTTTATTAGATCTTTGAACTGCAGTGTGTTTACTGGCATTCTGTGCATATATACTGCATTACACTGCACGTGCTGTTGTGTCTGTTCGCTAAAATGGGCTTAAATTGGGGTGCTGAGGCAGTGTCTGCCCACACAGTAAAAACACTTCAGCTTTCCTTTACTTATTCATTGACTGGTAAGTTAGTCTGCATCCATTTTCAAGAAAGTTAGAAATAAGCTCTTATGTTTTTCATAATAAATTGACAAAAAAACATAGCAGGCATATATTTGTCAAGCTGACCATCACTTTTTATTATTTCCTTGTCTGCTAAGGTCCCAGGTAAAACTAACAAAGTTATCCTGGGTGTCACAGTGTGTGTGGTCAGCAGCTTTAGAAAATCCATCTTCATATGGATGAGGGTAAGGTTACCTTAAGTTAAGGTACCTTAAGTTACCTTAGGGTAACTTAAAAAATAAGTTAGAGCCAAATACAGAAACGTTTAAAGGAATGTACAAAACTGTTAAAATAACTAGACACAGTAGTATGAGTTAAAGCTTCATCAGTATAATGCAGTTTGTCCTCTAATGGTTGTATTCATGGGTAGAACTAAAAAGCCTAGCTTTTACATTGCATTAAATTGCTAAATGCCCCCAGACATGCTAAGCCAGAAAACACTGAAGATTTGTAAATGTTGTGCATTTATCTCATCCCAGATCACAATTTTTGGGTTTTTTCTTCTCTGCTACATTTTCTTTGGTCAAAAAATTGCTTGAATTCTGACAGAAGTCAAAAATAAAATTGAGCATATTAACATGTTAATGTATATTACAGGAAGGCCTTTTCAGTGAAGTGCTGATAACTGATGTGTTTTAGAGAGTAGTCTGCTGAGTTAAAGTACAGCAGCAGCCTTTGTGTTTGGCAGCTTGGGAACCACAGGAATTACAAATGCTATGTAGGTGTTCCTCTGCAAATCCTCAGTGCATCAGTTCAAATGGAGTTATTGTCTCTTTAGTGCATTTGCAAAATGCATATTTTTTCTAATATCTTCATTTTTTATTATTACAGAAAACAGAGTAATTAATACACTACATGAATTCCTCTACAATTATTTCAGATGTCTGTTGTGCTTGAAAAATATTTCTGTGTGAGAAATTTTGACGCATTAATTACAAAGGGTTTTAGGAGCTGTGGAAGGTTAGACACCATAGATTCCTCTTTTTATCTGAGACTCCTACATAGCTTCACCTCTGTAGCTTAATCTCTCCCCATACCTCACGCAGGAATCAAGAAACATAAACCACAGTTACCGATTTAGAATATTAATTACAATATCCCATTATTTTAATCTGGCCTTCCAAACACTTAGGGTTCAGTGAAGCAGGAAAACAAAATTTTTCTTAGTCAACATGTTTCAGTTCTGGTATTCACCTGCAGTAATCATATGGGACATCTATTGAGAGACTGCTTCAGATTTACTGGTTTTGTGGGTATGAGACAAATTGCCTGATGGTCACTCCCGCAAATGTTTTGGTCCTTACTTAACCTGGATCCTTCCTTAGAGATGTCTTCCATCTGTATTTTGAGAGTTAGTGTTTTGTCATCTTTTACCCGATGCTCAGTGAACAAAGATTGAGATTTTGCTGGCTTCTCTTCTTTTCCTCTTTTCTTCCCGCCTTCTGCTGGGTGAATTTCTTTGATGTTACTGTAGCAACATCTGTAAAGAACAACTTTCAGAAATACCTTTGAATCTATTAGGTTTTTTTCTTAATCCATCAGAAAAACAATATTCTGTGAAATAGACGTATTTTTATAAATTCAGACTTGATCTTTCTTTGTTTTCTTACTCATTGAAAGTTCTCTGAACGGTATGGAGTAGATCTGGGTTTCCCTGGGGTTATTCTGGGGTTTTGTTTTGTTTGTTAATAATACAGCACAAGTAAAACAATTTAAAAACAAACAAAAAGAATGTTTTTCCAGCCTTAAATTAGATAATGGTATCAGAACTAGTAATTCTTCAAAACAATATGAAAAAAATTTTTTTTTTGTCTTAATAGAAAAAAATAAGGAACTGGTTGAATATTCTCATAATTTTCATGCCTATTAGGCAGGTGTTTTTCCTACCAAGAGAAATGAGAATATCTGATAGAGTATTTGTTGAGAGGGAAAAATGGTTAGCCTTTAAGAGTACGTTGGAAATCTCTTTGGGTTATTGCTCTGTACCAATAAGAAGAAGCAAAAAGACATCTTATTCAATAAAAAAAGAAACGGGTTTTCAAGTACAGACAGTAACCCCATGTTGCTCTCATAATTATAATGAACATATTTTGACATATTATCAAAAAAAGAAGCTATTGAAATACCAAGGTGGAAAGTTCTCAGGCCAGTGCTCATATTCCAGTATAGGGTAAGATTGTAACTCAAACACCAAAATTAAGCTTCACTTCACGCAGACCAGTGAACACTTACCATTGTTGTTTGGCCATTAATTCATAATATGATTTATACAGACATATTAAACCTGCTCTTTAACTACTTCTTTGATTAAATTGTGATGGAAATAAATGATCCAAATAAAATTAGTAGATTTGAGGACTGCTGGATCATGCTGTATGATGGGTTTTACATAATTCAATCCTGAATGTGTATCCAATATGCTTAAATCGTATTTCTAATTT
Organism: Corvus kubaryi; assembly: GCF_017639235.1. Lineage (NCBI taxonomy): Eukaryota > Metazoa > Chordata > Aves > Passeriformes > Corvidae > Corvus > Corvus kubaryi. Next base: position 1,269,996 of record NW_024582055.1, read on the forward strand.
TCCTTTAAATAGTTTGCATTACTAATTTGCTTCTAAGAGATTTCTGCCAATCAAGTTAAATACTTTCTGCAAACTGCTTACATTCCTGTCAAAGTGTACTTGTTATACTAAACACCCACATTCTGTTCTAGTTCCATTTTAGTTACTTTATTATTATTTTTTTTTAATCTTTCCTCCCACAGAGTGTTAGCAACTTCTTATTGATGGGCATCCAGGAAGCTGAACGCAATATTTATTTTAAAAATATATTCATTTAATCAGTGCAGATCTAGATGGTACCTAAAAAGGCAAATTCCAGGTTTTGAAAGATGTGTGTGGGTGCACCAGCAGTTCTGCCAGTCTTGCAGTGAGGCACAGTGCACACCAAAGCCAACAGCACGGCTAAGCTCCTCTTGAATTCCACTTTTCAAATATTCCCTTGCAATGTTTAGTTTTCCAGGTATCAAAAGGTGTCAAGTAAACAGTTGAGTGTGAACAATTCACAAGCTCACAAGAGAATAAATGGTCTTTAGACAGTGTAATTGCTTTGCAAATGTAGTGTGAGGAATATTCTTTTTCTCTTCTAAGTGGAGAATACATTCTTATCAGTGTGTGTATTATGTTACTGTAGGGTAACTCATTATCCAGTGTAAACACTATATTGGGATAATAAGAACATTGTGAATGCTTTAAAAACACTCTTTACATCTCATTCACGGAAACATTAAGAGATTTTAGCTTTGACAAGCAACATTTTCCCCTTGGGAACAACAGTTTTGAAAGAAAGACAGCTCAGCTAGTTTGTCCACTACAGTAATTTAAGGCTAACAAAATACATTAATTCAAAATAGCAGCACTAAGAGAATTTATAATTTTCAGGCAGGTCTTCATGCTGTTCAGAGTTCACAGTGTGTGTTCAGAATGCAAGATGTGCACACAAAGGAAGGCAGGATTTTCTCTTTTTTTTGGCAGTACCTAATAAGAAGAGAAGGTGTTGACCCGCTATTCATTTCTTATTTAAATTCTCCTTAGTCAAGCAAAATTCCCTTTTGAAATTCATCACCTGACTTCCACTGAACTTTTGATAAAAGAACTTCTGTATTTGTTTGCAATGGAGAATTCTTTTTTTTTCTTTCCTCACACTTTCCTCACACAGCTTTATGTGTATTATATCATGATATTACATATGTGTTGTCAGTTATGTTTACTGCAATTCCCCAACATCAGCTTTCACCATGTAATTTCCCATTCATCCTTTCAGCTGGTGAAGAAGCTTTTAGGGACTTACAAATTTGTATTTTGTGGCAATTTTAGAAAATTTCAAGTGCCAGCTTGTATTCCAAGACTCATCCTCAGTAACAGTTTCCCTGATTTTGAATATCTTAAATATCAATGTTAGGAGTTAGTCTGTAATGTAACTAAGGAGGTTTTTTGTCCTCTGCTCTTAGGCTTTGCTTCCAGTGACTTAAAGAGAAGTTGCATCACAGTGAATGGGAACAGAATTGTACCACAGAGGACCCAAATTCTTTCCTGGCTGTTTGGATCATGTATATCATAGAGGTCTTGTACGGACAGAATTGTTTGAATTATCCTTTATTTTCTTTAACTTTTGAATTCTTACTTTAAATGGATGTGATGTTCCCCTTATGTTCTGGTGAGATTTTGTTAGACTGTTTAGTTTAGTTTGGGTTTGTGACTTTTTGTTTCTTTGGGTTTTTTTAACCCTAGCTCCTAAACTCTTTGATTTTCATGGAGCTTTCATAGTTCAAACAGGCAAAAAACCTTTCCTTGTATTTTTGACAGTATTCACTTTAAAATAACACTCAAATACATGAGGTTAAATTATTTTCAGTTTCTTTCTCTGTCAGCTTTATTGGGTAATTTGTCAGACATCTGCCTCATTCCTTGTTTGAGTTCTCTTCCATTCAGTTGCATCTCTATCCACAACTGTTTCCATCAGGCTCTTATGCAAGGATTTAAAGTGCAGATCTATATAAGGTTAATGGTTTAATGGAAATTATTTTAGCACGCACCAGTGTTATATAACTTGCACTTTTCAGAAATCTTTTCAGAATCCAGGAATTATGATGTTCTTTAGTGCTGTGTATTCAGAAGGCACATTTAGCTAACTGGCCACCTAGGTCCATTGTATCAAATACAGAAAATAAATGAATGAACAGGGTCTGTTAAGATTGAGACCTGTGCAATGTACACCAGAAAGACAGGAGTGCTAGGGCTTCTGCTGGGTAGATATTCAGAAGGTCTACTGAAAATTCTGTTGGAATCTTGGGGACACAGTGATTCCTGGTGTCCCCAGGAATATGCATCAGCCTTTTAGGTGTGTTTTGTTTGTTTGGATGTCTTGGCAGATGTTGTTTGATTGGGGCTTTTGGGGTGATATGTAGCTATTTTGCTAGCTTGTTTACTACTTGCGCTCTTTGAGTGGTTTGGTGTTGGGTTGTTTGTTTTTGTTCTTGTTTTTAACTTTGTATAAGAAAGTTGTCATTTGAAGAGTTCTTCTAGATCAACTACCAAAAGCCCTTCAACCAATTATATTTGAAACATAATAGAGAATTGCTTCAAGAAATCAATTAACTGCAGCTGGTTTGTGCTTGGGCAAGTCTTAGTTACGAAGCTTATTTTCTATTTTAAGCTATCCCATATTTGCCTTCTATGTTGCCTCCTATCTTACTGTTTGGGAAATACTAGCCCCTGGGACACATAAATTAAACTCTTGATCTTACACAAGAACACGTTAATAGATTTTCAAAAATGATAGGTGTTTTTACTCCATTCTCGTAGTCTGTTCTTTAAGTCACAATGTCTGATACTTGCATCAAGACAGCCAAGCCCTTACTGTGAAAAGTAGCAAAACTTATGAGAGAAAGTAGATTTATTCATATGGGCTCTGTAGCCATGCAAAATTTATGGCTTTGGAAGTTCTAAGAAGGGCTTGATGCATTCAGTTGTCTTGGTATCAAGAATATCTTTGGAGCACTATTCAGTGTGCTTTGTTTCCCTCAATGAGAATAACAAGGTCATCACTCTGATGTGCTTTTGCTTTTGAATAATATAATCATTGTTATGTGTGGTTTCGAATTGCAATGCATGCAACTTAGGGTGAAATTTAAATAAAATTCTGATACATTACTGTAATTTCCATTGCCTGCTGTCTTTCCTCTGCCAATCCCAGTGAATAAGATTCTAGACAGAATTAAGTCTTCATCTGTAGTATTGGTATGGGAAATGTTAGTACATTACAGACAGTTGCAAAATATCCTTCCAGTAGTCTATTTTTGGTTTTAAAGATGCTGAAATTCAGATGTTTTTAAATTGTTGAACAATAAAAACATTGTTGCCATGACTTTAAAAATGTGTAGGGACATGTCTAATATTCTGGTTTAGATTTTTAATGCTTAATTAATTAATTGAATGTGTGCTTTGCCTCAAAGTCATAACTCTCATGGCTCATGTGATTCTGTTTATTATTTTGTATGTCTTCAGAATTATAGATTTAAGAGTTCTTATAGTTACTGAAGTTGAAATTTGTCTTGATTCTAAGTCTTTCATGTTTTAGTGGAATCTGCAATAGAAATAAAAATTTAAATCTGGGAGAACTCTCTGGTGACCTTTTTTCTAGTATATCAAATATAGAGTTTGATAAACTTTTGTAATCATTTACTGCAGACAGATCTTATGAGAGACTTCACCTTCATATAGTTACATTTCTTGTTAACACAGGCACTTTAATATAAAAGGTAAAGTAATTTTAATTTCTGACTGTGATTGTATCCTTGGTTTGCAGATAGTGACAATACTTGAACCATATGATCCTTGACTACTATTGATTCCTAAATATAGAGGTTTTGGTGTCCACTTTTGGTGCTGGACAAGTTTTTCAACAGTGACTTTTGAGTAGTACATTATGTATTTTACTAAACAAGTTATGGAAAAGAGAGTGAGTTCTTAATGGTGTTTTTTGGTGTTTCTTTTCTCTTGTGTTTATATAAATAGTAAGCTTTTTGTGCTATCCTAAAGCAGGACTTAAAAAGTACTGTGGGTTTTTAGCAGCTTTTATAGTAATATTACAAGTTTTACAGTTTATAGATAAACTATAATTTGCTGAGTTATCTCCTAAGTAAAATTGGGCTGGTTTTCCTTCACATGCTTCATGCGAGTGGGTACACATTTCTTTTGAAAGTCACTAAAAGTATAATGAATGAGAGGTGTGGTTAATAATGAAACAAGAATGAAAAAAATTGGGATTCTAAATATTTTTATGAAAATCTGAGAACTTTTTTCAAAGACACTGCATCTTTTCAGTTCTTCCTTTAAAATAATTCATTTCAAAGCATGTGAAAAGAAAAACAACAAAGAAACAACAAAACCCTTCATAACTAAAAGCTTGTTTGTATCTTTGCATGTATTTAGGAAACTGTAGATTTTCTCAAACACAAATGTAACAAGTGGTTTACCAGGCCCAAGACATCTTACAGAAGGAAATTATTTTCCTTTGTGAACAATAAAATCCCACATATGCAACACTTTTAGTCTAACTGCACATGAAAGGGCATGGGCTTAGATCTTTGATTTGCGCCTATTAGCTCCTGAAGTTTTCCATTTATTGGAAAAGTGGTTTTGAAACCTGAAGAGAATAACTTCAATCAATCTCCTCACGTTTTATTCTCAGATGAATGTATTGAAGCTTCCTTAGAAGGAATATGACTACTGGTTATTTAATTTTTGAAACTGCTTTTTGAGTCCCAGTCACAACAGTTTGACAAATTTTCTTAGCAAAACCTTGAATCATTTCTTGTACCTTTAGGTACAGCAGACTCATTATTCAGTTTGTTTAACAGAACACACTGGTAGTGATAATTCTATGTGTACTACATACTTTACTGAAAAAAAAAGTTGTTGAGAATATCTAAAAGATTATAGAAACAGACAGGTTTAGTAAAACAATTCAAGCTTTTTTTTTTTCCCACTGGTGCATTTTCTAAAAAAAAATCTGGCTTTTTCAAGGTGCTTACTTTAGCACTTGTTCTAAAGTAACAGAAAGGGATATTCTCTTAAACAGCAATCAACCACATTTTGCATCTAAAGACTTCAACCAGAAACTTTGTGCGCACATCTAATTGATAATTATTATTATTAATAATCCCTAATACAAAGAAATTATTAATTTAGCTTATTTGCTCAAGGGATGCATTTCTTTTTGAATAGGATAGAAGATATTAGCAAGTTAATATCTTCCCACTGTGGTAGAAAGTGAGTGAAAATTAATGAAGATAATAAGCTTTACTTAGATAATTTCATTATTGTCATAACTTTACCTGCCCTGTTTTATGACTGCCTTGTTGTCTGTAGTGAAATTATTATCTTAGCTCTGCCAGAATTACTATAAAACAACTAAAAGGGATCAAATTACATAAATTAAGTATTTTTGCACCTTGTTGCTTTCATTAATTGCTTATGCATGTTGAGGGTTTGTTGGGGGTTTTTTGTTTATTTGGATTTTTTTATGTGGTTTCTCTGATGTTGGCAAGATGTAGGGGATGGATATTTTTATTTTTCAAGTAAATGCAGGATGCCTACACTCCAATGGAAGTTTCTACTTGTGGATTCTGCTGATTCCTCATTTTTCAATGGACCATGTAGAGGGAACTGAAGATTCCAAAACAGGAATTGAAACTTTCTCCTTTCTTAGATGATAAGCTCCTCGGGGACACACCTCTGAAGGATAACCAGTTTATCTGTCTTCACTAGGATATGGAGTATATATGATGACAACGTCTCCCTAAATATTTGTTCACAGGAATACTGAGGGACTCTACCAAAGATACCAGTAGGTGGTGACAGCTTCAAATTATGATCTTAAGAGAATGCATAGTTCATAGTGTTACTTTTAAATACCTCAGATAATGCTGCTTTCATGAAATGTCATCTTCAGACAAGATTAGCCAAAAGGGGAAAAAAACCCTGAATTGGTCCACCCATGAAAGCCACCCTCACCTGCCACAGCTGGGCAGAGGAGAAAAAAATATGATGAAGGGTTCATGAGTTGAGATAAGGACCGGGAGAGAACACTCTAAGGGCAAAACAGGCTTGGCTTAGAGGCAGAAAGTGAGTTTATTACTAACAAAATAAGAGGAGGAGAATGAGAAGTAAAATAAGCCCTTAAAAACATCTTTTCTTCCCCAAGCCCCTCCCTCCTTCCCACCAACAGCACAGGCAGAGAGGGTGTGGAGGTTTGGTCAGTTCATCACCCGAGATTCTCTTCCGCTGCTCAGGGAGAGGAGTCCTTCCCCTCTGAGACTGTGGGGTCCCGCCCACGGGACACAGTTCTCTGTGAACTTCCCCAGCGTGGGTCCACTTTCATGAGCAGGAATCCTCCCAAAACTGCTGCAGCTTGAGTCCCTCCCACCATGGGCACACAGTCCTCCCAAAACTGCTGCGCCGTGGCTCTCTCTTTCCACAGGGTGCAGTGCTCCAAGGACAGGCTGCTCCAGCCTGGAAGCAGGGCCCTCTCTCTCCACCGGGTCTCCCACTGGATCACAGCTTCCTCCAGGCATCCACCCGTTCCGGCGTGGGCACCTCCCCCATGGGCTGTGGGTGGATCTCTGCATCCCCCGTGGATCCCCATGGGCTGCAGGGGCACAGCTGCTGCACCATGGGCTGCACCACGGCCTGCAGAGGAACCTCGGCTCCAGCACCTGGAGCAGCTTCTCCCCCTCCTTCTTCACTGACCTTGGTGTTGCCATGTTATTTCCCTCACATGTTCTCACCTCCTCCTCTTCTCTGGCTGGAATTAAAACTGTATGCCCCACTTTGTTTTGATTTTCTTCTTAAATATGTTATCACAGAGGCATTACCAACCTCTCTCATTGGCCCAGCCTTGGCCAGCAGCGTGTCCATCTTCAGAGCCATCAGGGATTGCATCTGCCAGACATGGTGGAAGCTTCTGGCAGCTTCTGACAGAAGCCACCTCTGTGCCCCCCCCCACTACCAAAACCAGGCTGTGAAAAACCAACACAATTTTTCACCATCGAATAAATAATGGGATCATTTAGAAAAAAAAAATTAAAAATGCCTGTGGGAAATGTTTTTGTGGGAAATTCATTGTAGGAATTGAAAAAGCTCTTTGAACAGAAAACTCTCTGCTCTCTGGGGCAGGCTGTTAAACCTTTCTTGGTTTTGCTGTTGAATTTGTTCAATAAAAACCAGTAATATCAACACCTCTACCACATTTTTCTGTGTGACATAAAATGCTCCCTTAACACTTGAATCCAGTAGCATCGCTACTGCTGGTAGTAGCCAGGCCTGTGAGAAAAATGCATGTTTTTCTATTTAGCTTGCTAGGCATATTTGCTTTTCCTTCAGCTCTTCTTTTCTGTATGACATGCCAGCATTTCTTAGTTCCATCAAATCCTTATGCTTGCTTTCAGTATTCATTTTTTTCTAGTGCCAAATTTTTTGCCAAATGTTCTGTTGCTTCCGTGGATGTGTTTGCAGCAGTCTCCCTCTGAGTGTCTGTGTTTCATATTTGAACAGCTCATCAGCAGGCATATCAATTCTCTTGCTGGGAATTTGTTTTCTTCCTCAAAGAGATCTTTGAGGCTTGATGTTGACAGCTTTTGTCTTCCCCTGAGGCAATTTTCTTTAGGGTCTCTGGGTAGTCTGTCATCTGCTTTTGTAGAAATAAAAAGGCAAACAACTATGCTAATTACTTCAAATATGGCTTGCATGTAAAAATTGCTACAAATGGCAAAGACCTTGATTTGACCCTTTTTTTCTGGACATAATCATTCAGACTGTGTATGCATCTTCATACCTTGAAAGTATCTATGTTTCTTTCCAAAAAAAATTAAATTGTGAAAATTGTAATATATGCTGTCTTTTGAACACTTTATAAATCTCACAGCATCTGTTGCTTTGAAACACTCCTTTAACCAGGCTGAAAATGGAAATATTTCCACTTATATTCCCTTCTCTTCTTCTGCACCTCCTACCAGATAAGTGACAAACACAGGCATGGGAAGGAGGGAGCGAGGGAGGATCCTGAGCACACTGAGAGCCCTGGATCACTCTCTGTTCACAGATCAGCAGAGAAAGCTCCGTGACAGAGTGCGGGTGGGACTGGGGGAAGTGCGAGCAGAGCTGACTTCCTGGCGACATTGGAGGAGGTGTGATGTGGCAGGTGGCAATGTAGCACTCTTGCAGAGACCAGTCAGGAGTAATGGGCTGGAAAATCCAAGGTCACCGGTGCAGTATCATCCTGGTGCTTACTATTGGTGTTGCATAAAGCACTGGCTCAGATTATTTAAAACACAATTGGAGCGGGGAAAGAAAAAGGTGGAGGGGAGGACATGATGCAGCACAGTGTTCTTTTTGCAGAGACTGTTTTTTAGGTGAGATTTATTTTAGTTTTATTTTAGGGGCTTTTAAAAGATGCTCATTTGGTCTTTCATTTGACAGCTGGGCACTGTTATACATGGCAACTGTCACCTTTTCCTGAAGTCATGCAGGCTTTGGTGCTGGGTAGTGTGGAATCCAGCCCAGCTTCTGTTAAACTATTCAGAGCAGTATTTTAATTTTTTCCTCCCAACTTAAATTCAGAAACAAATGCCTTTTTTTCAAGTGAGGTTGAAAAGAATAACCAAGTATTAGAGCAAGAAGTACTGCCCAGTGAGTTTGTTGACAACCAGCACTAGGTGGCCCTCCTTGAGCAGAGGATTTGGACCAGATGACATCCAGATGTCCCATCTGACCTCTACCATTCAAAAGTTCAAAATCCCAAAGGATTGAAGGAATTTTTTTAGTGACTAAATCTTTTTCTTGCATTTGAGCACAGTGAACTGCTTACTCTTAGCTTGCTCCCACACTCTTGTGTAGGCTCAAATGTCACTGCAGCGTGATATGTTAGTGTGTTTCTAGAGTGATGTAGGATGTCAGACTAATAAGAGGGAAGTGATCTTTGCTGCAGAGCAGTATTTTTGCTTTTCAATTCAAGAGCTAATCATACAACATTTTCCAAATTTCATCTAACTATAATGGGAGATATTTGCAAATTCTAGCAGTAGATTTTATAAACCATCATCCTATCTGTTCAAGTAGCTCAGAATGTGGTTTTGTTTGGGTGGGGTTTTTTGGGCTTTTTTTTTTTTTTTTTTTTTTTACAGCCTGATCAGTTTTATCTTCTTATAGGAAGACTTAGAAAGGAAAACAAGGATCAATTTTGCAGTAGAGCTGTCAAAATAATTGTTTCTAGTTTGCACATGTGTGGATTTTGAGGGCCAAGGAGTACTGGTTTCAGACTAAATCTGAGAAATCACACATCTGAATTCTCTGACAAGTAAGAACTTTCTGTTCCTTTAGATTTTAGTTGAAACTGATGTTCTTGTCAGCATCCCAGATGATACCAGTAATGAAACTGCCAACATTGTCAACTCCATTGGGCTAGCTGCCTGTTTCTGTCAAGGATTCGAGATGCAGGACAGCCCTGCTAGCAGACTCCCTGGGGCTATTGCTCTGCAGCTTCAGGAGTCCCTGGCTTTGAGGGAGACTTAATAATGTCTGACTTAAACCAAAAGGTGCAGTTGTCTCTGGCCCTTGGGCAGGTACATCAGGAATCCAGGTAAAGGATTAAACAAAGCTGATGATGCCCAGCATACTTAAAACATAATGTTTAGGGATCAGATTTTCTTTGAAGAAACTTGACTTCATAAAAATATCCCTGACTAGTTCTACCTTTGAAACCAGATCAGACATATCTGGTAGGGACTGTGCAGCACAACATGTGTAGTAGTTATGTGTAGCAAAAGAGGCGATAAGATGCCCAAGCCTATAAAACAGGTGTATTTTTACCTTTCAGATCATATCAATTCAGCATGATAGATATTTGAAGCACAGAGACCCTACATTTTGAAGCTTATGCAATTGAAGCATATATTTCCTGTATTCGAGAGATCTTTTTGTCTTGACTTTTCATCATCTTCTACTATGACTCAGGGAGGGCACCATGAGCTCACTACATCATTCTTTCTTTTATGTTTGCCTCTGTGGTTTTCCTTATTCTCACCTGAATCTGTGCACTCAGAAGTTGAGACAAAGTTATCCCACAAACCATCTTTTTGGCTCAAAGGACACAAATTTTTTTAAGCTTCATCCTCCCCCTGTATTATGCAGCATACCAGCCTCGCCACTTCCTCTTTTTGAGTGTAGTCCATTCATGTCTCTAACCCCCACATTCATCCTGTAGCCTTCATCATCTCTCTTATCCCACCTTTTCAGAATTCTCTTGCTTATAACCTGTGAGTTGCCAGAAACAAGCTCCTACCAGCTACATTTTCCTGTTCTCCCATCTCCAGTACCTGAAAACAGATTATTTAAGAGGCATTCCTTAAAGAAATTGAGAATAATAACTGCTCTGGAAGTTAGCACAGTTTTCTTGAGGAGGCTCAGAGTACTTCTGCTATTGAATTCTGAGACACAGCATGCAGTTCACCTGTGATATCTATGTGTTGTCTTGGCTGGATGTGCCATTCAGCATAACCATGTATATTTAGATTAAAAAGTAAGAGTTTTATTTCTTTAGCAGAAAATTAGAGGAGCTGAGACAGCTCATTTGTCATGACAGCATTCCATTGAGCCAAAAGGTAATTTTCAGAGACTGCATCTTTGGTAAGTGTTCCTGCAGCAGTGGGGTAGTGATTTTAATGCGCAGTGCTGCATTTTAATAGCCAATTGAGATGGCTATTAAGATATAGCATTGTACATTAACATCACTGCTGCACAGACAGCGGCTGGTGGCTGCTCCTCAGCTGACAGCTCCCTGCATTCTGCTTCATAGCAGTGGTTTTCTTAGTAGCTTCTCTGATCTCCAGAAAGAGAAATAAAAATCATTATCTAGTTAATATTTCACACTGTGTTGGGCATAGAGATCCCAGGGGAAGAAGCAGGAGGGTAGTGATGCTGAGTGCAGGGACTGTGACGCAGATGAGGAAAGAGTGTGAGAGAGGAAATCCCTCTGTGAAAGGATCATTTATTGGTTTTCATCTAGTAGACTCACTTTGGCTCAGGGAAAACATGGTTCATGAACCCTGAGACTTGGGATACAGTGCTTAGGGGAGGACTGTGTAGCAGGAGTAGCTTGTGTAGCTAAGAGGTAGTAAGGTGCTGAAAATTCATGAGACCCTGAGAAATGTGAGGAACTACCTGGAAAAAAGGTATAGCTGAAAAACTTCATACACTTGAAAACTTTTTAGAATTAAAGATAATCATTCAACTTTTACTCTTTGCACTTAGAAGAAACTAAGGACAGTAATCAATGACCTACTATTTGATTAGACATTTCCTTGGCTACAGTTTACTGTTCTGATGTGAAAAAAGTCTTGCTTGCTGTCAGATTGCACCTGAACAACTTCCCTTGCAGAACTGCAGAAATTAAGGAAAAGCATCTATGACATTGCAGGCTTTTGTCTCTCTGACAGTAGTTGTGAAATGGCTTTCAGAATTAGGAAAAAAAAAGAATCATCATAATATCCTTCTCTGCCCTAACTTTCTGTCCACAGACATGTGGATTAAGTCTGCAGATAGCCTAGGATAAAGGATGCTGTTTCAAAATGTTGTATAACAAAGGGAAAGATGTATTCAGAAGCTCCCTTGAATGGCCTTACTGTATCCTTTGATCTATGAATTTTCCTTAGGAATGAGCTACAGCAATTATCTATCTTAGGAGTTAGTTTCTGGAAATTTTCTTGAAGCAGAGCTGTGAAGGCCACTGACAGAGATCAGTGTTTTGCCTTTCAAATTCTGTTAAATAGAAATGTTCATGAGTGTATTTTCAGTTAGAAAACTTTTAAAAACATGATATGAAAACTTTCCAGGAAATTGTGAGTTACTGCTTAAAAAGAAATTAGTATTTATGAATACTCATAGCATTCTTTCCAAAGATACATAGAACTGCAGGATGGAATTACAGCCTAAAACTTCAACCTATAATTGTTGATAGTTTTACTAAACATTTGTGAAGACAAAATCAAGAGGCAATGTAGAGATAAAAATATCAAAGTGATTTAAGCAAAAAATATCAAATAGATTTAAGAGAAGGTACACAGAAAGGTACCTGTTTAATATTTAACCTGCTAAAGAATGTATTAGTATTGAGTTTTCTACATGTCTATTCTTTGTAGTATAGTAGTAAATCCCAACACCTGCGTGTGAGCCTTCTTACAGTTCTCTGGGTTATGAGATGCCATGTGTAAGAATAGGGTCAAATTAGTATGATAAAAGTTTATTTTGGTGTTTTTATTGTTAGGAGTTGATTTATCAAGTATTGCCTTTTTAAAAATGTATTTCACAAATGCAATAATAAAAATATTTTTTAACATGAAGATTAATTCAGGCTAAAAAATATCTACTGTGTAAGCACCTTCTCTATGGAAAATCAGATGTATTTTCTCATTCAGTATCCACAGTATTCCCAAAGAATTAGTGACTTGCAGTACCAACAGGCCAAAGCCTAGCAGTGTACAGTGATCAAAAGACTTGGAGAGAGAAAAAAATGTTAAAGAGTAAAGATTTTGAATATTTTTAAATTTATTCTCATGTAATCATGTTGGCTTCAGGAATTTTTTCTTTCTTACCAAGCAAAAAGTGATGAACCATTTACATTTGCTGTGTACTGTATTCTGCTGTTCCTAACTCGGAAGATCCAATTTGAAAGTGTGTTTGTTTTTCTATCATGCTACACTTAAAACTCTGAGGAAACAGAGCAGCAGTTCATCATTTTCATGCACCACTAGAGGCCATCATATACCTCCTTAAATATTAGATAGTTATGCAAATTATTCTAGAGATGATGTGAATACCTGATGAATGTGCGAGTCTATATAAAAGGGCATGGGGAAACTTACTTGAGGGAAGGCTTTAATATAACTGATTATTGTGAACACCATGTGTTTTAAAGCTAATTCTAGTTGATTCAGAGCACCTCTGTCCTCTCATACATTCCTGGGTAACCTTTGAATAGATCGTGGAGTGTACGTGGCAAGTGAACTCTGGAGATGGCAGCTGTTCTTTGCACATGATCTACATCAGTAAATACAGTCGAGCTTAGAACATAAAGTGGGAATCTTTTAGGTTGACTTCTGTATGCTTAGATTAGAAATTAAATTATTTTTTTCCCCTTTATCTTCCCATCTAGAAAATGGGATATCATTCTTGATCCCTCCCACAGACTACATATTGAGATTCATTAACGAGCTAACATATAGTTACTACTTTAAGTAACTTCCTGATACATAAAATAGACTTTGTGGTACACAGTTGTACTCTTTTGAATTGTGGAAACAAATGACTGAAATTATAGAGGAATTACAGGTAGCATGATTTTAACTGTGGAAAAAAATCAAATTAGCATTCATCTTATACAATCAGGAGGTGCTACCAAGAGTAGTAAGACAAGAAAGCGGTAAAAAAAGGAATGAGTTTTACAATGGGTTTGGCTGAATTTCTGAAAGGGCTATGGTGTGACAAGGACACACTTCTATCCAGAAGATCTTCTCAACTGCCTTGGTTTTCAGTTTCACTCCTGGCAAACAAACCATTCAAAGAGATATAGCTTATTTTACTTTCTTTTTGAAGATTTGCTGATTTTTTTTTTTTTTTTAATGTAACAGCTTATTAATATGTGAGAGCCTTGCATATGTGTCTGGGAAGTAAATAATTAGAGTAGAAGTTATCTGAGTTATCTGAATCAGCTTGGTATGCAGTATTTCCTTATTGAAACATTGAAAGAGACGCAAGATATATAACAAATGTCAAGTACTACTGTAGCACATCCAAACGAATTTTTTGATAATACAAACAACAATCTGCATGTTCTACACGATATTCAAGTATTTTTTTAAATAAGAAAAGGGTGTTATATCATACGTAGCAAAAAGAAAAAAAAAAAAGAAAAAGGGTATAGCAAAAGTGATGCTATATAATTGCAATTGTGACAACATGCTGATTTCTGGGTTGAGGGGTTTTTTTATTTTGTTGGGTTTTTTTGGCGGGAGAGAAGGAGGGGAATGTATTTCGTATCACTTAGTCATTTTATGAAAATGACCTTGTGCTTCAAAATTATAATGTAGGACTTCTCCAAATTATTGCAAAAATCTCAAGATATCCTGGGGTTACCAGCAAAAAGAAGTCATGCAGAAGAAAGCACTATGGAATTTTATTTTTCCTCAGTAGATTTTGGAAAAACATATGCAAATTTTACAAAGCTTGAGATCATTAGTCTCCTGATAAAAGAAATAAAGTTTAATATGCTGTTACTCAGATGATAAAAAAAAAAGGATAAGAGACCAACACAACATCATATCTCAGTATGCAGTAGCCCCTCAACAGATGAATAACACTGAATGTTATTCATTCAATAAATAAGTGCAAATGTAAGTGAGAGGGATGTCACTTATTAAGTATAATATCACTTCAAAAAGAGAAGAGAAATCTCTCACTTTTGGTATAATAAATAGGGTCATTTAAGAAATACATTTTTCCTCAGAGGACATAAAATTGCATGCAGTTTTCATAGTTTTAAACAGGTTACAAATATTAGCAAACTGAGGCACAATAAATATTTGGCTTCACTTTCAGATCTTTACTATTATGAGCATAGGGATTTTGTGCCCATGCTTTGGAGTCCAGATCAAGTGGATTGCTGAGAAGGCGAGTCTGTTAGAAAGGTCCACTTCCCTCCTTGGGGACAAGCAACACCGTAAGGAAGAGTAAGTGGCTTTCAAAGAAATCTACTTGACTGAGTCTTGAAAAATTTATATTTTTGCATTACCTGCTTTTCATGGGCACCTGTTCAGTGCATCCCAGGCCACCCAGACCAAATGGAAAATAGAGTGTGGTGTGGACAGCTGCATTGGTCACACTAATGCAAGGCCTGCTCTCAGGGCTTGTTGTCTGGGCCAAAGTGGTGCATGTCTGGTCTGTAGGGCTTCTGCACACAAACTGGCACATCAGTGTGTCTTTCTACTTTGTCAATTTATCAGTTTAATGTTTGCTAACTCCAAAAGGACTGAACCATGCTTCACTGTATGGTGTAGACATGTGATTTTGAGGGTGTTGCTTTCTGTCTTTGTAACTCAATTTCCCACCTGGGAGATGGTGATAACAATGCTAATGTGTCTCATTATTGTCTTGCCTATTTAAACTGTAAGCTCTTCAGGGCAAGGGCTGTCTCATACCATATGTCTTCACAGAGACAGGCAGAATGAGTCACTGATTGCATTTGGGGTCTCCTGGTGCCACAATAATTAAAAGAGAGACAATAATATTAAAAAGAAAGAAAAGGGAGAAGGTAGGTCTGGTATCAAGAGGCTTTCAGATTTCCTGGTAGCAACCCAAGAGTAAGAGAAGAGCTTATCTCTGAAGAGAATCCTTGCTTTTTCAACTTTCTCATCTCTAAATATCATATTGGATTTCAGAGAAGTACAGGAGGAAAGCTTTGAAAACAGGGTAATCCAGAAGCTAATGGAGATCCAAACTGGAAGACAAGGGTTAGTAGTTTGAGTTACTGCAAGTGGATGGGTTGGAGAACAGATCAACTTTTTGACAGGAGAGCACTTAGAAAATTAGAGTGTTGCCTCCTTCCTCATTAGAGAATGAACAGATGTTTCTGGGTGTGGATGAGGTTTTTGCAGTCATAAGAGGAAAAAGTCAAACTGAAGTGATGGATACTCATCCACATTCTGCTGGAGTACATCAGTCGCTGACAGAGTTGTATTCTGTCTCTGGTAATGGGAAGAATCTTATGCAGTAAGATAAGAAGACTAATGAAACTGGTTACTAAAGATGACTGCTGAAATAGCTATGTATGCTAGTAACTTCTGCTGTGAGATTGCTAAATCTGAGTTTTGTTTGGAAATGTTTGTAATGTTTGTAAATATAAAATTTTTGTAAGATTTGGGTCCAGTACCCTTTTTGTGTGTCAGACTAGGACTGGTCTGCAGGACTAAATTTCCCTTCATTCAGGTTTCAATGAAATACACCCCACACAGTAAATCCCTATTTACTCTTCGTCCTTCTTGTGTAAGTGCTCAGATTGCTTCATCATGGTCTGCTTTATCACTAGTAGATGCTTCTGTAGCTGATCGGAATGTTTCCCATGGATTCTGTACAGTAGGCAACAAACTGGGGTTTGCTCTAAAGGCTTTTATGAATTTCTGTCTACACCCCAGGTTTGAATTCTGGCACAGAAAGAGAACAAAAATATATCATTAATACTTAACTAGTCCATGAAGTTCGTATTTTAGACTCTTATTTAATGCCCCCCACAATGTTTGCAAAAAGTGTTAGGACCTTCGTTATAAAGATATCCTGTGCTGAAATGACACAGATTACAAGAGGCAAAGTTTCTCATCATTATGTCCCTTTTACTACTCATAAAATCCACATACTTAGGTCAGAGTTTTGAGAGACTTCCAGTCTGAAATATAAACCAAAGACTGTTGGCTTTAGTTGAATTTAGTTTTTTCCAAATAGGGTTATCGGGTTAGTAGCGTAATGAGTACATACTTATTCGTCCCCCTGCACCCTATTTACACAGAATTGAAAAACTCCGAAATTTCTTTTCTGATGCAATGCAGGTCTCAAGATCTGGACAGGAAGACCTCTTAGCAAAGTCAGATGCCTTTGCATCTGAGATGCAAATTGAAGCAGCCTGTGAGAGAGCAAGCTTGCTGAAGGCAAATTTATTAAAGTATCTTTGGGTTTATTTCCCTGCTTTTTCTTTGTGTATTGAGCCTGTCTCTGTCAGCAACTTTATATGGTACTGGTATTCACTTAATCTTAACATCTTCATTTGCGTTTGTATCCTTATCTTTTCACTGAAGTGAGAATTTTGATTACAGGCCATTAGAAATATCCAGAGCAAGGTTAAATTACTGAATGTACCTTTTTTTCCCCTGACTTGGATAGAAAATTTTTCCTTGTAGAAACAATTATTAAAGAAATTATGCTTAACAGAGAGAGCTGTAGAACTGTCTCTGTTCCCTGCTGGGGCTGTGATTTCTTAAAGCAGTGAGGATTCGTAATGGCTCTGGTCTTTCCTTCCCACTCTCAGCGGTGCCTGGGCAGGCAGCATGTACTACTGCATCCTGCAATACTTTGCAGCATAGCTTTTAGCTTTAAGGGTGCTGGCATGTAGTTGCTTTCACACCCCTCTCTGCTCACAATTTATCTTCTTTCTGGAAACTCTGCTTGTAGCTGGCTGCATCAATGACTCCATGATTTATGTTAACTTATTTAACAAACGCCTCCATGCTGTTGGGAATTTGTAAGATTTTTTAATTGTCTCTATCACATAATTTTTTCCATTTTTTTTTTTTTTTAGATTTCAGTCATGCACTGGTAAGACTCAAATGCTAGAGATGCAAATTGTAAGCAAGTTTGGTTTCTCCATAAAAAGTTTTATTATATTGTTTGATATTTATTCAAGAAGCAAAATATTTATTTCCCTATTATTTCAAATGAGAGCAAGTTCTATTCATTAACCATTTGCCTCAAAACAAAACATTTACTGATTAGCAGTAGAAGCTCTCCTCTAGTCTTCAATGTTCTATCATTTCCTCTTTATTTTAGAGAAAGAAATTTTCTTCTTAGGAAAAATACTTAATTTAGCAGAAAGATATAACTGAGTAAATAAAATATAACTGAAATAAAAGCAAAACATATGTTGAGTGGGAAGGGAATAGATACAGTATAGATGCTGCGTTTTTTGTCCCCACATTTACAAAAAGAATGACAAGCCTTTGCAAGTGGAGTGGATGTAGGCTGGGAAACAAATCTTCAGTCATATACATGTTCTCTTTGTTTATCTATAGGTTTTGCTTTGCGTATATCATCACTATTATTTGAGGATCTTATTGATACTTCTTTAATCAATAATAATATTTAAATTTTTATTCATGACTGTAAAAAGAGAATTCTTTATGTCAAGTTATATGGGACTATAAGTGAAGGGCACATGGATTTAGCAAAGCACAATAAGACCATCCCTGCCTCCACTAGCTATGACTAAGATATTATACTCTGGATTTCACTGTTCATAAAGGGCACTAACTGCTTTAGATCTGAATGGTTAACCTGCAGCCACAGCAAGAAATACCAGTTATTTGCTGACTCCATTCTTTTGTAATTTATCTCCTTCTCTAGATCATTATTGCTTGTTAATTTTCAAGATAGGTTTCAAATAAAAAATATGGTCCAACTTATTCACAGATTCTAAACACATTAAGTTAATATTTTACTTTTATGAGAATTTCTATTGATTTCAATAGAACTACTTATTATGCCCAAAGGTGAGTATTTTCTGCATCAGGGGCTAGTATCGCATAATTCTTAGGAAAAGGACCACATTTATTAGGTTCTCTCTCTTTAATAAGGCTTAGTTAAAATTTCTCTGTGAAGTTTAGATTAGCAGGCAGATTCAAATTTCACCAGTAACTGGGATTCAGTAGTTTTGCTGGAGATCATCTGTGAAATAAATTTCAATTTTTAAAAAGCATCTATTATCATGCACATCTATTTATCTAAAAAGATCCTCTTTAAACCTGTAAGAGCTTAATGTCATAATTGCTTTTAATGTCTTGGCCAAACGTGAATTAACAAAACCCACTGGAAAACGTGATTATCTGCATCCCAAATTGCAGGGTGACCCCTCTTTGTGAATTCCAAATCACCTCATTATATTCAAGTCCTACACAAATATTACCACAAGGTAGGGTATTATGGATCTCCTATAATAAAAATAATAATCAACAATAATCAACAATAATTAATAATAATTAATAATAATTAATAAAGAAGGGACTGGGCAGCTTGGGATGTAGTCAAGGCACTTCTGTTGGATTAACAGGGGTTTTTTTTCCATTTTTATCATAATTTGTCTTCTGTGCTTAATTGCTATGTTATATTTTACCACATGATAATAGGTAGATAGACTTTGATAGCATGTCCATCTTGTGTGAGAAAAGTTCCAGCTAAATCCATAGAATGAAAAGGTAGGGCATGAAGGACATAGGAAGGCATCTGGCTTTCTTTACTCCATTTGATCCAATTTCTTTCTCTAATGAATCCTTGATTATCCTAATAGACTTTCACTGATTGACTGGGAAGCCAGGATATGAACCTGCATGGGTCAAGATCAAGAATTTATGAAACTTGGTTTTTTGAAACACAGTCCTAGGTTTTGTTCTGCTCCTATCCATTTAGTCCAAAGCAGTGCCAGATTTTTACCAAAAAGCACTATTTTTTATCCATTTTTATGGATTTTTATCAAAAGCACAATTAGAATTTTAGAACCATTTTTGGGAATCAATATTCTAAGAGTGTTGTTAAATACTTGGCATCCTGATAACTTGTTCAGACTGGACCTGGAGCACATCATAGTTGTCCCTCATCCTCCTAGTCTGCATGAGCTATCTTCTCTTGAAAACTCAGGTTTAGCAGAGAGCCAGAGGGGGATTTGGTAATTCTGGTAATCCTCCTTGCTCTAAACAGAAATTCGTTCATGATGCAGGAAGGATAAATGCCTATGACTGGGTGTTCATGTTCTTTCAGTTGTATACAGACACCAGTGACCTTCAGGGAAAGTGACTGGTTTTTGTATGTTATAGTTAGCAGCTAAATGCCACACTGACTAATTAATTTTAGAAAGAATCATCAGGAAGAACAAGTGACTGTTAGGGTGGGGAACTGCAATAAGTAAGGGTAACATTAACGTGTTTAACTATGAAAATTACCAAAGCAATTTACCCAGAAACTGTAGCCATTATCAGAATTCTTAACACTCCGATTTCACATTCTCTTTTGTAAGCATTAATCATATTTTATTTTTAACCAGAAACCTCAAAGCAGTATTAAATTAAGTGAAACTTTAATAATGAAATTGCATGTAGTACTATTCAAAAGTTATGCAGAGAAGCTTTAATATACTCCATTAGGCAGAGAAAAATGTTGAAAGGATATGGTTAATGTTCATCTGTATTCAGTTTCTCTTTTTACTACAAGAATTTTCCTATTGACTTCAATGGGAGGAAAACCAGCCTCTGCTGCGGTGGTGCGATAGTGTGGGTTAGTCCTCTGAATCTCTGGAAAAGCATTACGGAATAAAGTCACACTGAAGGATGGTGCCTCATATCACACAGGAAAGAAGATACTTATTAAAAAGGGCAGATGGATGGTTGTAGGGGCTGAACTGGGGCCAGCATTTGTGTGGTGGGTCTCAGCATGGAGAGCAGACAACGGGGCTGGGCACTCAAAATCTTGTGTCAGCTCTGCTAGCCCCAACCAGGGTGTAGCGAGGGCACTGCTCCCTCCAAGTATCAGGTCAAAATAAAGGTGGTGGTGAGGCTGGGTTTAGCCTCTCTTCTCAAGCATTCTGCACAGGGTTCTATGGAAAGGGAAACAGAAGGAAATGGGTAAAAATTAAAAAAAAGGGAATGAGTGTTCTTGCTTTTCTGAGGATTCATTAAAGCTTTGGGCTTGGTAAAGTCTTGAAGTTATTGAAAGCACAGAGATCAGCGGGGAAAGTGAGCAGTTCCAAGAAGCACTGTGTCTGGGGAAAAACTGTATGCTCACCTATATTTACCTGACTTGTTTGTTTATGTGTTTATCTGGTTACTGCCGAATCTCTCATAGAGAATGTCTCAAACAGAAAGGGTACAGAAAGAAACCACAGGAAAATGCCACACACAGGCCACCCTTCCAGTAGGGTGGCCTTGGAAGTCTGCCTTTGGGGCTGAGACAATGATAGAGCTGCTCTTCAAGATAAATAAAGATGCTGTCCCCTGTCCACTGATTTCTCATTGCAAAGCAGAGATAAGACAGAGTAAAGATGACTTTTAAGAGGATGAAAAGAAAGAAATTAGCAAGATTTTGAAACATTACATTTTGCAAGAGGAAGAAGGTTCTCCACAGCTACTGTGTGAACATATAGGGAAGAAGTTAGCAGTGTTTGCAGCCACAGAACACTGGAAGGACTGGGAGAACGTGTTTCCCAGAATTACTCTGCACAGCAAGAGGTGCATGCAGGGGACAGATGACGCTCTCCCACTGAGTTGTTACTGTCAGAATTCCTTACTCTCCCACTTTCTAATAGCAGTAGAGTTCAGATGACACCAGTAAAACTGCAGAAGTTAATGGGGAAAATGTGATCTAAGCAAGTAATCTGGGCAAGGCTAGCTTGTAGCTGTACTGGCAAGACAGTAAAACTTTGGAAAATCTAAATGTGTGTCCAAGGCATTCTTCAAATTTCAAAGATTTGATGAAAGACATTAAAAATATGTGGGTTTCACTCTTTCCCTGCCTCAAAAAATTCCTTAAAAATAGTAAACATTTTGTAAGGCAGCTCTGTTCCTATGACGTAGATGAATAAAATTGATGTTCTAGTGTTCAGAATGGTGAAACTCTAATCACTTTCTTTCCCTGTTATATTTCTGGTTTCCCCAGCTGCTGGTTTTCCCTCCTTTCACTCTGGGTGTGATATTAAGAAAAAAAATTGAGATGTTCAGTGACAACTAAAGAATTAACAAAGCCCCTAAGAGGTAGAATTCACAAGTCAGCTTGAAATGAACAGGAAATCCTGAGTTTCCCAATAACATACGAGCCTGTTTTCTTCCAAATTAATTGAAATCAGTGTGAAGGAAAAGCAACTGCCTGGGAATAAGGAGGCAACAACACTTCATTTTCATATGAAATACTGCTACTGTCAATAGCCCAAGCAGTGATCAAGACAGGATGTTGGAACTGGGAAGAAGACTAAAAAGAACTACAAGAATTTTTTATGTGGAAAATGAGATAAATTAATAATAGAAAGTATGGTATAACACAATGATAAAAGGGGAAAAAAAAAAGTTGATGTTCCTGTTAAACAAATTGGTAATGTCACTATAGTAGTTACAGTACCATACTCTATATTGTTTTTAGACTTACTAATAATTCCCTGCAACATTTCTCACTAAATTCTGTCTTTAATTGGTACCTTAGGCAGCATGTGTATAAATTCTGTACCCCAAGAGAACCGTTCCTTTTATTAAGTTAAAATGAAACATCATATTCTTGTAGCAAAACCAGGGGTTGACTTAAAACACTCCTTTTTGTTCAAATGAGAGAAATTGCTTAAATAACACCCTTGAACTATTAGACTGCAAAGGTTTACTTTGAAGGTATACAGTGGAAGAAAAAGCACCATCTTTCTATCTCTCTCTAAAGTTTTAAATACTTATTTTCACATATAAACATACAAAGACTTTGAGATTCCTTGTTGGCATCAGGACAGTAACCTTGCCATATTTCGAATATGCAATTTATAGGGAAGCTCTCTTTTCAAATGGTTTATGGCTGTGAATTTCCAGATACAGCTGTGATTTAACACATCAGCTGTTACACAGATGTCTCATGAAAGGTAAGTGTCATTGCTGGGGTTGAAGGTTAAATATCTTTGAAGTCCCAAACAGCAGTAACAGTGGTCAAATAATATATGCCTTGTGAGACGTGGTTCTTTTTTCTAGATATCTTGATAAAAATTTGGACTGCTATACAAATAGTGCTGCAATATGAAAGTATCAAGAAATCATCTTGTAAAAAGTTCTACATTTCTGTTCTGGAGTCCTCACATTTACGATAGGCTGCAGCTGGTATCCCTTAATATGACATTAACAGATACTGACTACTTTATTTATGTCCAGAATGTTTTAGAAATTTTTCAAGGGTACAATTAAATTATATAATGTAAACTGAGTCATTTAGCATGTATTCCACATGACATGGGAGGAGACTATTAAAGTAAATGTACCTTTGGAGTTGAATAAACCTAGCGAGAAGTATTTGGCCTTAAAATTTAAGTAAAAGTAGTTTTAATACTGGTGAAAATTGAGTTCTTAGGACAAAATAATTAATGTGCAGATTTTGCTGAAATCATACTACTTGTTGAAGAAATTTTTCACTGAAACTGTTCCACCGAATTGGAATTTTTACTTTGGCTTTATTTGGTGGGTTGGGTTTTTTTTCTCCTGAAAATTGATGAGAAAAAGCATTTTTTCTTGTGCCAAGTGGTAAAATATGAGTACAGATAGGCATCTGGTAAAACTGTCATTGCTCCAGAGAATTCTTTGAAGCTGCAATGGTGTCTGGGTCTGTCACATTGCTTCTTTCCACCGGTAGTTAGGGGTTTCTGTAACGATCAATTAGTGTGCATGCAATATGTGTGATTTGGCATGTGCCCCATATGGAATTATGCCTGACTTATCCTGTAGATTGCCCTAGAGTTGGCTTCTGAACTCTGAAGCTCATTTTTTGGCAGTCAGAATTGTAGGTTTCTGATGTTACAAATAAATGCAAAGTTCTAAACACCAGCACTGCATTTTCTTTTTTCTTTTTTTTTTTTTTTTGAACAGTGAGTTTAAAGAGTGACTCCTCTCAATTGTCCATCTGAAAAACAATGATTTGCATCACTGAGAATACAATTCTTCTACCAACAGGCTCAACTTTCTATATGATCAAAAAGCAAATGCAGTTAACATGCTCTGTAATAAGATGAAAGTCTTGAAATAAAACCAGAGGAGAAATTCCTCTAGTCACATGTGTAAAGGAGGGAAGCATATTCACACAGGTATACACAGAGGTTGCAGATACAAAGTTATCTCTGTGGGTCACCTCTAGTATATTAAGAGGTTTTTAATTACATTAGTTTCATTACAAGTCTGTATTTCTCTACTGGAATTTAAAGTAGGACTTCATACTACTGAAATAAATTTCTTACTGTTATTTTTTTTTATTCACATTCTTCTTTGATTCTGTTGTGTTTTGGTTTTTTTTCCAAGAGCAAATATGATATTTTTACTTTTGATGATTTTTAACATGAGTAACTTGAAATATACAAAAATACCACAAGGCTTTTAAAACCTTTCTTGCTTTCTTTAGAAAGAAAAGCATACATGCTTCCTGTTTAAACATCACTGTGTTTGAGAACAATTGAGAATACTATGGAAGGTCTAATTTTTGGGAGCAAATTAAGTTACCCTTTAATTTTTGTCCTGGTAAGGTCAGTACTTTCTACTGACAGTCCATTAAAAGTCTTATTTCTATGCCTCTTTTCCCAGAGTAGGGACCACACTCTTAGATGTTTGAAGTTGCCATGCCCTGATCTTTGTCATGCTACACCTGCTACCACTTGCAACTGTGCTTTATCTAAAAAATATTTTCTGGCATTTAATGTGTCTGTGCATATACATACATGGACTCAAGATCAAGAGACTGTAATAGTGGTACCACAATCAAGCTAGAACTGTATTCTTGGCATGTGTGCCTTTTTTCTGTGTTAGTTTTTGCACCTGTGATTTTCATATGTCATTTTAAATTTATGTTTTAATGTTTTATTATCCTTGTGCTCATAAGTCTCTAGATGAATGTGTCTGTAATCAGAACAGCCATCTTAACTACCATTTACTGAACAGGAAAGCTTTACAGCTGCAGAACTTTGCACTATTTCTTTGAGTATCTTTCAGAGTCACAGCAGGGTAAGTTTGTCCCTCTATGGATTTTCCATCAGCAAACTCTCACCCACAAATAGATGCTGCTCTGGCATAGGAGGACTGTGAGCTCAATTGCCATCTGCTCTCCCTCTTTCCAAGCAGCTCCATCTCTGGCACTTCTTCCATCAGAAGTTTGTGCAGTCTTAAAAAACATCCAGAAACTATGTTCTTTATCCAGAAGATCTTTCATGATTGGTTACCCCCTGGAGAAGATGATGAGCCATTCTTTTGTATCACAGGAGGCAAAAACTCTGTGAAGAACTTGGAACACACTGTGGAATGATGGGATATAATGTGTGTTAGAAGGATGAAGAAGATTTAGAGAAAATATGAAAAACTTGCTTTGAGGTTCCAAAGGCTACCATGTGTACTACTTGCTCCCCACACTGACTGTAGAAACATGTTTGGTCTCTTAGAGCCCTGCATCTTGTTTGATGCAGTGCATTTGGTAAGTTGTGAGGAATTTTTCTAAGTGATTTGAAGTCATCTGGTCATTGCAGTGGGAGGACAGGAATCACCATGGGAAACAATTCACAATCCCGCTGGAAGTCATTGACTGAATCAAGGATAAATTGAGCTTCTGCAAAAGAGAGTGAGTTGCTCAACAGGAGACTGATCGCAGGGTAAAAAGGAAGTTTGAGACCAAGGATTGGAGTAAGAGGGCCTTCAATTATTTGATGCATTATGTTTGTGTGTTTGATGTGAAGCTTTAGCTTTTTGCCTTTTTTAAATCACTGTAAACCATGTGATCCTGCATAACTACATTAAATGCAATACTTTGATTTTTTTCTCCTTATTTTTTACCATGTTGAAAAAAAATAAAAAGTCAGCCTTTCATTACCATTGGCTCTGCTGCATATATGTGGTATATGTACAAAAAAATACCCTAAGGAGGCAATCCTCAAAATAATGTATTTTCAAACTAGTGCCCAGAAAACTATTAAATGTCTTAAAATGCAGTTATCTAAGAAAGTTCCTAAGTGACTTCCACATTTTAAAATGGAACAGTGCAATGCTTAGCTGTTACATGTACTACATTTGTTTTTAGATACACAGAAATTTTGACAGAATCTACTAAATGTGTGAAAATATAAATGGCTTTGTAAGTAGGTTTAAAAAAAATGTTGAAAGTGGAAAGGTTCTGTCAAAATGAAAAAAAGGCAGTAAATAAGAGAACAAATATTACACTCCTCTCACTTGTAAAAAGAAGCTAAATTGTAGTTACTAAGTTCCCATTTGCCTCACAAACATGCATTAATGTTTTTTGAGGATATTTCAGTTCCTTAGTTTACAAAAAGAAGTACTTTGTATCACTGACAGCAGTCAGAGACAGGTTATTTTTTATGCTCTTGAGATGCACTTAGCTGGATTTTGAGGTCCTCCTTGCCTTACTTTGTTATGATTGAAATGTAGTGTAGAAATAATTCAAGGGGTACTACCTATCCAGACATGTTAATGAACACTTTAATAGTGCACTTGAAAAAAAAATAGAAGAGATGGGTAAGGGTAAAAAGAGAGAAAATACTTGGAAATAAATTGGAATTCAATGTGATTATGTATAGAAAATCTGTTAGAAAATGCAGCAGTTGAGAGACAGTTTCCTGGATGATGGGGAGAAAGTACTCTACAGTTCTACTCATCTGTAGGGTCAATGTAGCAGAGAGTAAAAAATTCACTTCATCCACAGTTCCATGTCCCTGCTGGTTTTCTCAAGGAAACTAAAAAGTCTGAGAATTGACATTAAAGTAGGTTTTAACTTTAGGAAGTACCAGATCTAGACTGAAGAGAACTTTCATCTAAAGATGGATAGTTCCCCGTCTCATTATCTCACAGCATTACCTTTTAAGCTCTGACAGGCTTTTACCAGCCTCAGTGACCAGTGTCTCAGACTGGTTCTTCATTCTTGTTTCTGGAAAAAAAAAAAAAACAGAGAAAAATATTTAAAAACCAATCCCACCGGTTTCTTTTATATCACTATGACATCTCTAGATGGTGAAATAGCTACAAGTAATACAGCTAGATCTGAAATGTGTCCAAACCAGAAGACCAGGTTCTAATTCAGATTTTGGAAAAGACTGCCTTAGAAAGAAGCCATTTCTTCAAAACTGAATGCCTCAAAAATAGCCATTTACTGATGCGAGCTGGCTCAATAGGTCGAGCTCTGGCATGCCCTCGGTCAGAGGAAACACAGCATCACCTCCATGACATCCTAAAGGAATGCCTTTGGTGGAAAGGCAGGGCGCAAGCTGGATGCGCGTGCTGCTTCCTCCTCAGAGGAGGCACAACAGGGAGCCGATGTCTGGGCTTGTGTCAACCCAGAGGTAAAGGAACAGAGAGGGACCTCTGGTGTGGGTTCCAACAGGTTGATTGCTGGAGAGTCCAGGGACCAGAAGGGCCCCGAGGAGGGTTGTGCATGCCCTTTTACAGGGGGGTGGAACAAGGCGGGGAAAAGGGAAGCAACCAAAGGGGTACAGCCAAGGGGGAGGATAAAATTTAACAAGAACCAATAAGGGAGACAGGGAGGCAGGAGTCATAACAGAGAACCAATGAACAACCGAGCAAAAGAGAACTTTCCAGAACAGGGGGAGGTAACTTGGGCCCGGGAACCACCCAGGGGGATGCGGCTTAGACGTCCGAGCCGTCCCATGATCCACCCTCTGACCCACTGTCCTGGGCGGGGAAATCCACCCAATGGATGGCCCTGGCTTGAGTGGCATTTAACAATTTCAGCTCATGAGTGGGCTGAGCCACCCCAACAATATACTTTCCAAAGTGGGATAGCACATATGAGGTGATTAGTTACTTAACCCCAGCATCTTCCTGGGCCTCAACAAATCCAGTGCAAAACAAATGAAGGCTCCTTTTTACTCTTTTTTTTTTTTAATTCAAACCTAGTGAGGAACAGCACTAGGAGGCAGAATGCTTGGCTTTACAACATAACGTATTTCCTCCTTAAAAATACAGAAATCAGAAAGGGCTCTGGGATTACTGAATTCACAGGCATCCATGTCATTAAATACTTCTCATAACCTATTTCTAATCCCTCATAGAAGTAAACGGAGGATATTTATTTTTTCTCATACCAGTGATCATACTGAATCCCACACCTCCCTCTAATGAAGACTTTGGTTGTCAGACCTCTGTGGTAGACTATAAATTTGTGTCTTCAGATCCTCAAAATGGTCAGAGAGATGGAGCACCTCTTGGATGAGGAAAGGCTGAGACAATTGGGTTTGTTCAGCTTGGAAAAGAGAAGGCTTTGGGGTGACCTAATTGTGGCCTTCCAGTACCTGAAGAAAGTTATGAGGAGGGAGAACGAATTTGCACAAGGTCGTGTAGAGACAGGACAAGGGGGAATGGCTTTGAACTGAAAGAGGGCAGGTTTAGATAAGATACTAGGAAGAAATTCTTTACTGGTGAAGGTGGTGAGGCACTGGAACAGGTTTGCCCAGAGAAGTTGTGGATGCTCCATCCCTGGAAGTGTTCAAGGCCAGGTTGGACGGGGCTTTGAGCAACCTGGTCTTGTAGATGGTGACCCTGACCATGACAGAGGGTTTTGAACTAGATGATCTTTAAGGTCTCTTTTGACACAAACCATTCTGTTATTCTGTGATATTTTTTAGGTCTGGTAATTCTGTTGTACATCCTTAAGAAACCCCTTCTAAACGACAACAACATTAAGAAAAGAAAACAAAATCCCAAACCTTTTGACAGTGGTATGCTCGATATGAACATATGTATGATAATTCTTCAAGAAAAACTGAAGTCAAAAAAGTGTGATAGTTCATGGAGAAAATATAATACTTCATACATTAATATTTTTTTTTTGTAGTTTCAGGCCACAGAAAATAAAATAGAGAGCACATCAACTCTTTTGTTGATTAAAACCCATCAAACCAGCAGACGTATTCCCAAGGTTAAAATTCAGGTGCAGACTTACGTACTCTCAAGTTTACAGGTACTTGACTGAATAAAGGGTGCTTATTTCGACCTATAAGTTGAAAATGGAAAAGGCTTGATGACCTTGAACAGACCATGAAAGGTTTCTGTTGAAATCTGAGTAAAAATTTTTATTGATTTTCTCTTTTTTTTTTTAATCCAATTCAATCTACTGGAAAATAACAGTGAGCTATTTACAGATCCTGTTTTTCCATTTTTCATAATGCAAGAATTGAAAATAACTTGAGAATAACTGAGGCAGTGCCCAAATTATATTTTATTTTCTAAGTGGATAAAGCACTGAGAGCATTGTTTCTTCATTTTCCTATATGTCACACAAAAATTAATCATATTTTTACAAGATTGTGTGTATTTGCTTTTGTTTAAATGTCCCAAATTTAAATGTGGACTCAAATACAGAGTAGCAATATTCCAAAATTAGCATGAAAGGAAAGCAATAGTTAATTATCTGCTCTGTTTCCAAAAGCTTGCAAGAAATAGATTTTCTCTTTAGGACATCATAGTTTTAGAAAGCAGGAAGAAGCTGGAAAACAGCCATACACATGACATAATTCCCTCAAAGACTGGAGGGTGTCCAGATAGGAACATCAAGAGGCTTTTAGTGCTGTTAAATTAGAATTAATTTCCCTTCTGGGAGGGGGCTAATTTGCAAGCAGAAAAGAAAAACAAGCTGCAGTAGAGATTATACCTACTAGGTATGGCGTAGTTGATTACTGAATTTCTCCCTTTCCAATCCTTCTCAAGATACCACTGCTATGAAAGAAAAATAAACAAATCTTTAATTAAACAAGTCTATTTCAATGCACTTTTTGGTTTGGTTTTTCTTTTTGTTTGTTTGTTTGGGTTTTTTATTTTTTATTTGTTTCTTGGGTTTGTTTTGGTTTTTTTGTTTGTTTATTTGTTGTGTTTTTTGTTTTTTTTTTTTTTTTTGACCCAATAGTTGACTTGGACAACATAATAAAAATGGCAATAATTATAATAAGTTTTCTGCAAGTATATGCAGTTAATTATTTAATATGGATTCAGGAACATATCTTAGAATCAAGGAGAAGGATGTTTCAAGAAAGACTTTTAGTGGAATCAGAATATAGTATGTATTTTCATTGCAGAGCATGAAGGTTAAAAGGTTTCCTTCCATATCTGAAGGATGAGATGTCATCCAGAGGGACCTAGAAAAGCTTGGGAGGTGACCCATGTGAATCTCATGAAGTTTGTTTAGCAAGACCCGAGTGCAAGATGCTGCACCTGGGTCACAGCAACCCCTGACGTCCATCCAGGCTGGGGGATGAACAGATGGAGAGCAGCCCTGCCCAGAAGGACTCGGGGGTGCTGATGGAGGAGAGGCTGGACATGCCCTGGCCATGTGCACTCA
Organism: Corvus kubaryi; assembly: GCF_017639235.1. Lineage (NCBI taxonomy): Eukaryota > Metazoa > Chordata > Aves > Passeriformes > Corvidae > Corvus > Corvus kubaryi. The sequence continues at coordinate 1,299,903 of NW_024582055.1, forward strand.
CAGCCCAGAAAGCCAAACATGTCCTGGGCTGCATTCTGAGCACCATGGGCAGCAGGGGAGGGAGGGGATTCTGCCCCTCTGCTCTGGTGAGACCCCACCTGCTGTGCTGCATCCAGCTCTGGGGTCCCAGCATAGGAAGGACATAGACCTGTTGGAGTGATTCCAGAGGAGGTCTCAGAGATGATTAAAGGGATAGAGCACCTCTGCTATGAGGAAAGGCTGAGAGAATTGTTCAGCTTGGAAAAGAGAAGGCTTTGGGGTGACCTACTTGTGGCCTTCCAGAACCCTGAGGGAAGCTACAAGAAAAATGGAGAGGGACTATTTGCAAGAGCATGGAGTGACAGGGCAAGAGGGAAAGACTGAAAGAGACTAGATTTAGATTAAATATTAGGAAAAAATTCTTTTCTGTGAGGATGGTGAGGCACTGGAACAGGTTTGTCCAGAGAAGTTGTGGATGCTCCATCCCTGGAAGTGTTCAAGGCCAGGCTGGATGGGACTTTGAGCAGCCTGGTCTAGCAGAATGTGCCCCTGCCCATGGCAGTGGGATGGAACCGTGTGCTTTAAGGTCCCTTACAACGCACACCATTCTGTGATTCTATGAAGATGCTGGCAAATTAGTCATGAGAATCTCAGTTTTTGTGCCTGCTAGCTAAAGCCTGACTGGGGTGTCAAAGTTAAGATACGCTGGTGTGAACATTTAGATCTAGAGGTCCTTTGTGTCCTTTCTGTCTGAAGCTTACTAAGCAGATTCACTTATATGGTGAGCTGCTAAAGGTGCATGTTGAACCATGCAAAGGCTGTGAATGGAGCAAACCAGATAATTGCAATCAAAGGATTTCCAGGATCTTATGGTCTGTGTTAAATTCTCCTTTCCCCAAACCTCTAACATCTTTCAAAAGTGTGAGAATGAAACACGAAAAATAAGACTCCTAATAATATTGATTTCTCCTGCTTTTATTCCAGTAAATTGTTTAACTGAGGATGAAGATCTACATATTGACTATGTTTTGTATAGCTTTGTATGGTTTCAGTTACCATCCTGTCACCTTAATTCCTTGATATAATTCACTTAAGGTACAAAACCAGATGTTGGCCTCTCCTACATGTGACCACGTATTGCCCCAAAATGCAGTCTGACTCTGGTTTCTCATGTCACCATCTTCAACATTACTAATAAAGTGTCTGGATATTAAATGATGCATGTGCGTTTTAAAAGCTCTTCCTTAAATTTATGCTTTTATCTACCCATGCAAATCTGTCTGCTTCCAGCACATTATGGGTAAAAATGAAAGTTTAAATAGGAGATGACATGATTTTGTAAGTGTACTTGTGGATGCAGGGCAATATAGCATCCTGTATTTGGCAGGTGTGAATGATGAGTAAAAAAAATATCTACCTAGTAAATATTAACAGAAAGTGTGATACTCTAAAATTTACTTCTGTCTTACTATTGACTTCATTACTTGTGTTATTTAGATTCAGAAACTGAGTAACTTACTACTTAGTGAAAGAACCGGACTCTCAGATATGTAGGAGAGTTTCATATTTTGATTGTGACATATGACAGCACTATGTTTTAAAGGTTGTCTGAAGGAGACAGGAGAAAGAAGAGGAAAAAAAAAAAAGAGTAGAAATCAATGTGAATAAAAAAATAATATCCTTGCTCTCATCAGCAGCTAATAAGGAATTAAATTTTACTTTCTTGATTTACAAACAGTCAGAATGTCATATGTGTAAAGAAAAAGCCAAACACTTCCAGCCCTCAATCTCTACATAAAATTACTTTGTGTTGAGATAAAAGAAGAGGGGGATTCTACATCAAAAAGCCATTACACATCATCCCTGGTGTGTTACAAAACCAAGTTCCCTAATTATAAATCAGAAAGCTATGTTTTCAAAGATTCTTTCATTTTTTTTTCCTTTCAGTCAAAACTGAAGGGATGAGAAGATGACCCTGGCAGCCTTCAAGAAGGGCTTCTAAGTAAAACAAGACTTGCATTTGTGTAAATAGGATCTGTCCTTCAAAATTCACTTCTCAAAACCAGGTAGATATTGAAATGAGCAGGTTGACAATATGCAGTCTATCGAGTAGTTTCTGATATTTTTCTGAAGAGGTAATGGCTGGGAAATCTGTCTCTATTACAGAACCCATCCTCAGGAAAGCCAAAATTATCTGAGACAGGATACATAATGTTTAATGCTAGAAATGAACTCCATTCATTGGAAAATACCTATCAGCTCTGTATTTTGTTGCATACAGTAATTACAAAGTTAATTTTGCAAATCTCATAAGCTGAGCACTTTGAAGATTCATTTGAATTCTTTAAATGCTGCGCCTAATAATGTTGCAGATATTTTGAACAACTTTATTAAACTGAAGGAAATTATTCTAAAGACCTTAGAGACAGAAAAAAAACCAATTTAAAAACTATTTCTACTTTTCTCTCACTAAAGAGAATAGATCTAGTGATAAAAATAATAAAATTTTGCAGGAAATTAATTCTGTCTAAAATTGATAATACATTAATGGATCTTATAATTCCTGTTGTCTACCTCTTCATTTATGTAATAGAAAATATTTTAAAATCTATTTTGTTTTCATTCTTGACCCTCAACAGAACTGAGAAATGTTGCTGAAAGATCTTGGAAGCAAGAAAGGTGATTTACCTTCCGTAAAGGTAAAGGAAAGGAAAGGATGCAAAAACCTAAGTCTTGCAGCCAGAGGAGATTAGGATGTCAGGTTTAACATCAGCCATTTGGGTTCTGGTACCGAAGCAATTGAAAGGAATGCAATAACTGAAAATGGGTGACAAGATCTTTGAAAATACTTGCATCTATGCACAGAAAGATGAAAGGCTGTTTCCTTTAGCTGCTATTCAGAAAGTCTTTGAGATTTAGGTGACATATACATGGGCAGAGAGGTATCCAGGTTAAGAAATAAATAAGCCTGAACGTAATCTTAAAGTCTATGCTAAAAATATCTTTTTATTGACAGAGATTCTCAAGTACTGATTGACAAATCAATATTTGTGTTGGTATCACCCATAATATTGATATATGAGCAGAACTAAAAATGAACTTTTAAAGGCCATGTATTTTAAGTGACATGAAATTATTCCTGAATTGAAATAACTACTTGAATATTGTAGGTCTGCAAGCATTTTCACTGGAATTCCACAGCTAAGAGCTGTAACATTTTCTGATTTATTGTGTCTTCCCTTGTAGTATATAAGATGGAATTTTAGATCTGTGGAGAAGCTTAGTATCTCAAGTGTATTATCAGAAGCAGAATTTATGAGGATACTTGAAATGCCGTATAAAGGATGTTACAGAGGAGCTTTGAAGGTTTCCTCCAGCCTTACTGATGCAAGACTGGCCCAAAAAAACTGGATATTGAAGCACCACAAAGTTGCACAGGAATCAAAGCTGAGGAATTAATCTTCAGATGGAACTGTCTAGTTCTGATCAGAGATATTCCATGAACATATAATTAGGAAAATGCTAATTTCTGTCATGTTGGTGCTCACTAACTATTGGAAGACTTGACAAGGTTGATATGAGTATGAAGGAGGAGCTGTTGAAAGAGACACTTGCAAAGAGATCGGGTTCTAAACTCAAGAGCAAGAGCCCACTTTGAGATGCAGCAGAGCTGGTAAATGGGTTTTGCATTACTCATACAGATCAGAAAGCTCAAGGCTATAGGTCCACTTTTTTTTCTGTTTCAGTGGCTCTTTCTTTATGACACTGGATCCCATTAAGAAACATGAGAGCAAGACAGTGCTGTGCATTATCTGTATAGGCCGGGAGAATAATACCGGAATTAAATAAAAAACTTTCTCAGCCAAATGTTATGACCTCTGGGCAACAAGGAATCTTTTTCAGAGAGAGTTTTAAGAGCATTTTAAATTTGTTTTTCTAATGAACTCTGACCCCAAGTTTCACAGTGTTTGCCTTTTGAGAAGCGTGATTTTTTTTTTTTTTTTTAATGCTTTTAAAACAGGTTCTAATCTTTCAGCACATTGGACCATTATGGCAGTCCAGCCTACACCATGGGGTATGCTATACATCCTAATATTCTTCTGTTCATCCCCTTCCTAGTCGAGAGTTCACAGCTTCCGCAAGTTGTATGCTATGCAGGAATTAAGAATGAAAGAAGCAGAAGGGGTTTGAGATTGTATGATGGTACCAATATTCATGAGGTCTAGCCATCCTTAAGGAACGATTTCTAAAGTAGTAATCTCTTCTGTAAATATATATATGTATATATATATATATGGTACATAAAATTTCAAGTCTGTGATGGTTTGTCCAGACCTCTCTCAGAGCCAAGACATGCAGAGGTTCTTGTCTGTCTGTTGTGGTCATGCTGGGAAATATGGTGTGAGCAAAGCCACACAGCCACCTGCAGCCAAGCTCGAGAGAACCTCTAAACCTTAGAGGCAGCAGAACTAAATCAAACAGAGCCATGGTTATCCACTGAGAAACTGGTGATTCTGTCATGATGTTGGGGAACGGCCACTGCTAAATTTTTGGCTAAGAGTACATGAGATGCACAACTATAGAAAAACTGTGTACCAAAGACATAGGGTTTTACTTAACAGGTATTTAAACAAATACTGCAAACTCTTACTTATGTACACTTATAGAACAGCTTTTTACCACTTCCTCTGAATTTTTTCTTCTTTTATTTTTTTTTCTCAAAATCCTGTCTTATTGCCTTTCTCTCATGAATGGCACTGCAGTTCTGTAAGAATTTTGAAGTACACCTTTTTTTCCTGAATTTTAAATTTGGTTGACAAAGGGATAACAATCTCCTTAAAAATAAATAAAAAAAACCCCCACCAAACCCTGCCACTCTGCTTTGCTATATCAATTTTAATTTAAAGGTACCAAAAGGTGTTGCACTCCAGACTTCAAAGGAAGTTAATTTTTAAATACGTTCAGCTCAGCATTCCTCTCTCTCTAAGAATTCAATTACAGATATTGTCAGGCTGAAACATTCTTTCCTGACAAAATCTTGCTTTAGTGTAAACCTAATTTTCATTCTCACAGTGAAGGGAGACAGCATTACATGTCGTCCCAAATGGAGATGAACATGTGACAAGCTGGGAAATAAGTGGAAATAAAATCAATTTTTCCCTGTTAGTGTCAAATTAAAGGCAAAGTAAGCTGTAGAATTTGCAATAGCAGAAGTAACAATTGAAACAAGTGTTCTGAAAAAACAAACAAGACCAATTTCAATTTTGTTAGGTAAGGGGAACTTTGTTGTTGGTCATCTTAAAATGCACAAAGGAGTGTCTATTCAAATTCCAAACCAACAGCCAAAGATTTGAAGCTAAAAAACATAAAAATGGTGAAAATTAAAGGAAAATTATTTTTACAGAATTTGAGCTGTTAATATGGCCCAATATAAATGTCATTAATATTTGCATTTGAGGGTATCAGTAAAAGAATAGTGCTTCTTTGCTTTGATTTGAGCTTTCTTACCTTTACACAAATTCAAAGTATTTACATGAAAAAGAAATAGCATAGAAACCTGGTTTCTTTATTTTTCTTCCACCTTTCACTTTCCCCAGCTTCTTTCTGCTTCCTGTAATTCTCTTAATTCCCTCTATGTGCCTTGAAGACATTAAACACCTTTTTTTAACCTCCTTCTTTCCATTTTCTCTGGATCTTTCCCTGTCTGTGGTGCCTGATGATCTCTCCCTGCATTAATTTCTCTTAGTTGACTGCTTTCTGCACTGTGGCTCATGGTTCTGGCTGATGCCTTCAGTCTTTTACTGAAAAAAAAATTAATTTCCTGGCTTTACTGAATACTTATCCAATTTAATATAGACTATTTTCATAAGGTATTCTTACAAAACTATAGAAAAGATTGGACCAGTGGTTCTACACTTTTAAGCTATCCCCCCCCACCCCATTACATCTAAAACAGAAAAAAATGACAACATATGCAATGCAAAATGTTAAAAATTAGGGAAATTTTTAAAGTGCTGTCGATGACTGAAGAAACTTTTCTACTATAAATGTAGTTGTTGCATAATTAACAGAAACTGACATAACCAACATTTTGTAATTAGATTCTTTATTAATAAATTCTAATTGTAAAAACACATGGATTTAATTGACATTTAACATGTTAGCTATTGCAAGCTTGATATCAATTAACACACTTATCAAATGTCAATTACCAGTTTTTCAGTTTTAATTGCTGTGAAATTGACTTGCCATGGGCTACCTTTTTAAATGTTAATGTATTAACAGTGTTCACAGATTTGATGTAATAAATACAACATCTAATGTGCACTTATTGCTTATGCAATTTGACTACAGTATATGAAAACTTAAGTGTATTTTCTTCATACTTATTAAACAACAGTAAGAAGCCTTTTATTCATTAATTTACCATACAATTAAACTTATTCCACTTAGAAATAATTTTCCCATTATATATTCTGAGTATAAGTATTCAGAATAGCTAGCTAAATAGGCGGGTCACCATTTTAAACCAGCATTAGATTAGAACTATTATTAGAACTATATCTGAACAGTGTGTTGTGTTGCCAACTTGCTTTTTAATAGGGAATTCTCCTTACACCTCCTGTGTTTCCTTGTGTTACCTGTATAAATTAAGACTGGGTTATATTCTGTGTTCATTTGAAAAAAGAAAAAAAAGCCTGGTAGTCCAGCTACCGATCATCCTGTCAAGTGAGCTGAATAAATGTATCCCTTCCCCTACTTATGGCCCTGCTGATGGCATGGGGCCACAGTGCTGATATAAGATTTTGGCTGCCAGGAGCAGTTTTGGCTTGACAGCTTTGTCATTGGCATCGTCTTAAAGGATGAATTTCCATGGTGTATAGAATCATTGTACTAAGCTCATGCATTGCATTTCATTTTAATCTGTAGAACTGACATGCTTTATGAAGCCAGGCACCATCCTCATTTTAATGGAGAGGAAAGTGAAATGCAGCAAGGTCAAGTGGTTTGCCTAAAGTCCTGAAACTTGGCAGTAGCAGCAGTAGGGAAAATAAGTTCTGGTTCAAGTTACATTTTTTGGAGTGGCAAGTGGATCAGGCTTTCCCAAAGGCAGTGTATAGTGGTGATGGATGAAAGGAGCGTTAATCAGAGGCCTCCTGGAAAGGAGGGCTGCTTATTTAGCAGAATAGAATGAATATTTAAAAAGGCCTTTCAGAGTATTGTAGAATAAATGCATATATCTGTAAGTTATTATGGCTTAAGGGCTAGCTATTAAGAGAGAGGATCAATGCATCAAATAGTAAATGCAGAACTTTTCAGGACTAGAGCTATGTGAATCACGATCTCCCAGTCTGCTAATGAAACACACAAAGTCAGGGATCAAACTTTGCATCAGACTAAGCTGGGGGGTTGGAGATCTCTTCCTCCCTTCTCCCTGCAAATAAGAATGATCTGCACTGCTGACAAAGATATGTTTAATTATTAATGGGAGCAAACTCCCTCCTCAGCCAGCTCCAGCAGGAGCAGCAGGCCCTCAGCATGCCCTGAAAACCATGAAAAAAATGAGATGTTTTTGAGGGGTCAGGTAGAGTATATAGATCAGCACTTGGCCAAAAGAGGTCACTTCAGGGCTCTCTCCTGAGTACCCATTTGCTGAAGGATCCTGGTTCCTTCATGGATTGTAGCTGTGTTGATATCAAATGAGATAAAAATCCCATTTTAAGCACCATATATGAGTTGGTGGCCCTGTTGAGTCTAATAAAGATGCTTCCTTGTAAGAGTCAGAAAGTAATCCTGTTCAAATATATTCTTTAATTACTAAAAACTAATAATATGCTAAAATGCACAAATTTTAACCTCATCATTTCCTCATACTTGTGGGTATTTTTTGTGCAGGGCCAGCAGACTTGTTCCCCTTCTTTATGTGAGGATGGAGTCACTGGGGTGAGTCTGCAATAACTGATGATATCTCCTTGTAGACTTCCAGACTATTGCCCCTGCTGACAGGAGGATCCCACCACTGCATTTCCCATTAAAATCCAGAACTAGTCTGCTAAACTGCTGACAGATCATCTCCCTTGCCGTGCTTGCCAGTGAGAGCCCGTCCCCACCCTCCCCACTAAAGAAAGCATCTGTGGGCTTATAAGGGTTCAAATACAAAAAGGGAGGGAATTGGGTAAATCAGAAGTGGCATTTCCCAAAGATTAACAATTCCTCCCTCTACTGATAAAATAATATCTTAAATGATCTCCCTGCTTTCTCACCTGTTGCTTTCACATGTGCTGTACCGTGACTGCATGTGAGCATTATGAAAGAGGAATGCAATGAATTAATGAAAGAATTGTTTCTAAATTAATGTATTTCCTCCTTGCCCTCTTAGGAGTCTCTGGGTGCTAATAGAGTTTCATTATATATATTAGTTTACTATAGCAGTTGGATTGCTATTACTTTATTAAATATATTTCAGGGGAAAAAGTATTCCCCAACAGTGTCAAGTCAAAGAATAATATTAAACCAGAGCTCTATAGTGCTCTTGTGTCTCTGATTATTAAGAATCATGTTTCATCTGAACTTTTTTAGTGGAGTTATGGAAGTGAAAATGTTGAGTTGCCATCGACAATGAGTACATTTAATTAGAATGTCTCTCTTTCCCTGTTCCTTCCAAAAAATGTCTCAAAGACTAGTATCATTTAAGATTTTGTTTCATGATAATATAATAGAAAAAGTGGAGGGTACTACAGTAGACTTACTGTCTGGAAAAAGGATTTCATATCAGGCAAGAATTCGTGACAAATGCACTTGGTGTAAGATGATATTTGTCATTTGAGCGGTTTATATGGTATTTTTGTCTTTATTAAATATTTTCATTAGGAAAAAAGAAAACAATACTGTCTTTACATGAAATATAACAGAGTATTCATACTGCATGCATGCCAGTAGTATGAAAAGAAACATATCTATATATCATCTATATGTATTAATCTTTATATCTCTCTCTTTTTATATATATGTATCTACGTATATATTATGATGCAGGATTTTAAAAACAATTGCAACTAGCAAATGACATACTGGGAAGCTCTGTGATAAGTTCTCAGATCTTATAGGGTAAACCACTTATAATGTGAACTTTTGATTGACTCCCTGGCATTCTATCATCTAATCCATCTCTCCTGAGACTTAATTTCACGCTCCAAACACTGAACAGCTTCAGACAGCTGCCATTTAAAAATAAATGAACATAAATAAGCCATCAGTAACAAAGTTCTTCCCCTCTCCGGACCACCACACATAAGCTCACCCTGATGACAAACAGCTGCTTTTTCCTTCATGGACAGAATTTCTTCCCAAATGTAAGCAAAATCCAGGCATATAATATCTTCTGCTCATCTCATGCCCATGGTCTGTCACTTAAAATGTGCATAAGCATCTCTGTTGCATACTGCAATTATGTAAGGGCTGCAGATTTGTGAGACTCACTCCTAGGAAAGGAAGATACTGACAAAGGGAGCACGAGTGATCTTTGTTATCTCTCAGATTACTTACATCTTTAGAAGGTCTTAATTCACTGTGCAACTCACCAATTTTCTGATCTTCACCTGCAGCTTCCTTTGCCCTTCCTCCTCTCCTCATTTTTACTATCACATGTTAACATGTACAGATTGTGAATCACAAAATGTATGTTGTGAGACTCCAAGGTTTCTGGTAAGACAAGCAGCACTTGTCCATGAAGTCATCTGAGGTGCCTTTCTACAAGTCTGACACAATTGTAAAGCTGGTTTACATTCCTTGGGGAGGGTCAGTGAGTTTCACTGTGAACACAGAGAAATGCTGCGTCAAGGATAGCCATGCAAGTCATAGTCACAATGACCTTTTGGAATTTCAGGCAGAGTAGTGACTTGGATGGAAAGAGTGTCATTACCTGTTTTACTGAATTCCCTGTAAAACCTGAAATATGTGATTGTTAACAAAATGTCACTCTGACACGAGCATGTCTTATCGCAGGACTGAGTATCCACCCATTTCAGGATGGACTTTTAGAAATGTGCTGCAATAGAAATGTTTCTATCAGCACTAATTAAAGACAATAAATATCTTTGATTTTTTTCTCTGGAACAAAATTGGAATGAAAAGGAATAAATGTCATAAAACACCATTGTCTCTCCTCAACTTGATTTACATATAAACATTAGACACCTGAAAGCCTGTTGGGTATACAGTCATGGAGTATCTCACATCTTTGAAATTTCTGTGAGCAAGTGGATATAGGCACAACACAGTTCTATTGTACTTATGCTGAAAATTGTGTTAAAGTGTGTATGTTTCACATGCTATATGAAATCTGCAAATATTCAGAAAAAAATCAACTTATAATTCCAAGATAATTTAATACTTCTATTTATTAGAAATTTCTTCTCCATTCTTTTTCCAGTGAAATAGGACATAGTTTTAAAGGAATGTTTGGAAACTGCAATCTTCCTTTTCTCACCTATCTTACACAATTATAGACAAACTGTCCATTCATGTTCATCAAATAAATAGATTTTTCTCTGCCTGTTCTCAGTATATGCAGTTAGGATGGCTCATATGATTCTTAAATTCCTGGCCTTAGCACTAAACCAGATGAGGTAATTTTATCCATTCCTTCTACACATTTTTATAGACCAAATAAAAAGTACATAAATTTTGTTTTGCTGAAGATATAATCATAGCTATAAAAAAAATTATTGCTAGACTCAGTAACATAGTCCAAAGTGCTGGGACTAGAGAAAGCAATAATATACAACAAGCAACCCTTCTTTACTTTTACTATTTATTAATGTTGTTGCCTAAGTACTCATGGTAATTTTATTAGAAATAGAGCTATAAGAATGGCAGAATGTTAAAATGAAAGAAAGCAGAAGTTTACATCTTACTTGCAAGTATAATCTTGGGCACGTTGTGGTATCAGGTTATCAAAATAATAATAACAACCATACATCTCAAGTATTTTTTTAATTGAGGGCTTAACTTTACAACAAAGAAAGAAAATCTTTAGAAAATATAATGCTATGTACAAAGCTTTTGTACAAAGCTGACTTGTTAAAAGATGTTTAACTACTCAAGTGTTGAGCAAGAAATAAAATAATTAGAGCTGAGCTCTAATGAAAGATGTCTTAAGTGGTGAAAATGCAGATATTGTAGAGAATGCTGATTCCTGGTATTTTGTAAAGAATTTTTTGGTAGTGGTTGAAATTATTTTCCTAAGAGGCTAATGTGCAATGCCACTAATGTGTTATTGTTTCAGTTAATGATCAATCTTTGAACAATATTTTCTGGGTTATTTACCATTATTTATATTAGTGCCAATGAGACAAATACCAGAAAATGAAGAATCCTTTGTTGTATGATCTGACTTACACAAATATTACAAAGGTTTAGACATTTCATGTCTGTGTGTCATTTTCACTAAAATAAGGTGATTTGGGGGAGTTACCAGAAAGAGAGCATATATTTTCATGAATACAGCTGTAGCTAACACAGATGTGTGTTAAAGCAACAAAATTCTGTGAAAATGGAAATGAAAATGGTAACCATGAAAGTAAGGGTGAGAAGTTATTGTGTTCTTGCTGCTGCCCATAGGCAGACCAAGCAGAGGCTCTGCTGCAAGTCTGGGAACATTCTACTTCAGTGCTAGAAAACTCTGTGTGTGTACATATTTATGAAAAATGTCCCCAGTCCAGAGATTTCAGCATGTGCTGTAATATTTAAATTATAATAGAGAGATGGTCTTAAAAGCTTAGTACTTTTTAAGTACTAAGAATTGGTTTAAACTTTTTATATATATGAGTAAGAAAATAGATACATTAGCCATTTGCATCTAAACTGTAAATATTTGTTACGATTATTTCAGGTTATTTTGTGTCTGTATTTAGATAATGTAATTTTTTTTTCTTCAAATGTTTAATCACTTTCTGCCCCTTCTTCCACCCTTCTTTTAGTACTTCATGCATGCAATTCGTATGTGGATAAAGGAAGTAGAAACATGAGGGAAAATATAAATAACGCAAGAGAAAAACTTCCTTAATCTAAAGAATGCATGACAGAAATCCGTGCATTTTTTCTGAATGTGTGTCTTCATTTTCATGAATTCTGGCTTCTTCTCTAGTAGCAGTCAAAAATGCATTATGATAGACAACCTATTACCACGTCTCACTTGAAAGGTATGTAATTATAGGGTGCTAGTTTCCAGCTGAAGGGGGCTGCTTGAAGAGGAATAAAAGTATGCTTCTGACCATATTTATCAGATAGAGTAATATCTGATGATATTTTACCTTTTCAATATCTTACCTTCTAGAAAACACTGCAGGTATCTTGGTGGTGATCTGGCAGAAATTTTCTGACCAAATGAAATATCCTTTTAGGCATAATGCTGTAAATTGCAACTATTTAGTTTCATACACCTGATCATGATTTGTTCTTCCTTTAAAACAGCTGGTCTGTAACAGACTACGTCATTTGAACAGTCATATGTAGATTTAAGTATTTGCTCTTCCTGAATCAGATTAAGGGGAAAAAAAGGTAGAGGGACATTCATGCATATGCTCCTAACTATATGTTCTAACTTGTGCTAGAACAAAATCAATAGTCCTTGTAGGTACTGGTATTGTTGGTTGCATATAAAAATTTGACTGGATCATGGTGGTGGATGCTCCTCTTTGGATCTCAGAAATATGCAGTTACATTTTCTTCAAATCAAATCTATTTCATAGAACTTTTTAGTTTCAATGTCTCTTTCTAGTTTCAATAAAATGGCTATTTTTTTTTTCTCCCAAGAATAAACTCCATCATATGTGCTTCCACATTTTTAGAACAAAATCCAGACTGATAATTGTAATTTTAGAACAAGGATGAGGGCAATATTTTCAGTTTAAATATACTTCACTTTGAAAGAGGACAGAAGACATTTCACTTCATAACTAATTATTTTTTCTAAGAAAAATATGAAACTTTGAGATTTAATTGTAGAAATTTTATATATACACATAGATACATACTCACACATGTGTGGACAAAAAGAGGAAGATATATTCCTAAAGCAGTTTCTTATGTTTCATTTTATAATGAGAAATCAGTCTCATAAGTTTTCATTTTCATTCCAGAAGTAATAGCTATAATTTGTAGCACTATTTTCTCCTCTTAACTACTACACTGGAAAACTTAACATGTCCTTTTGACCCACACTATGTTACTGGTGGAAATGCCTATTGATTACCAGAATCAAATTTAAGACTTTCCACCAACATTTGGTTATTTTTACCTTTGGACATGATTGGGGATTTCTTTATCTGCTTTGTGTGTTTTAATTTTTTCTTCTGTTTTCAATATTTCATGGTCTTCAGAGAGAAGCAATAGCTACCATCACAAATGTGAGTACACTGTCTTGTCTGGGGAGGAGGTGGAAGGAAGATAAAGAGAGGTAGATATGGGAGAGGCAAGCAGATATAAATAAGACTAGGCAAATGTTTCCCTGGTGCCATTGTTACCAAATCATTAACAGCATATATTGCAGTGTTAAAAAGATAGTTTTACTTGATCCTTTGAGGCCCTAGTGTAGGGAGATGTAAGAGAGGGAAATACTGGGACCTGGTCACCAGTCCCTGGTGTGAGTGGACCTTCTGTAATCTATAGGATTTGCTAGTAAGTGTCCCATGTTTCCCCACTGCATGAAAACAAGCTTTACCCTTGATGAAAATCTGAAGGTTATTTTTGGAAAAGCCATTCAGAATTTTATTTCTGCTCCAAGGATCTAAAAATGAGAGATATGGCTCAATAAAGTTTTGACTTGCATGACAACAGATTGATGGTCCTTTATGAATTATCAAATAGATCTGATAGCTCAATTATGTCTTATTGTTGTTTTTATACTGCCTAATTATTCTCAGCTCTATGAATCAGCAGCAATACCTATTGGCATATAAGGGAGAGAACTCTACAATAATGTCCCAAGGCAAAAGTAGGATGTCATGATAATGATCGCTGTAGCATCACACATTATGGTCATCACTATGGTGCCCTTTTCTATACATTAAAATTGCCATTGCAGTTGCCGTCTTGGCTCAGAATTCAACGGCTTTCTCCTCTCTTGTGCACAGCCAGTTTTGTGTTTTAATGAATTACTAAGATTGTGCGATTTATATGAAAAAGCAATTTTAGAAATATTTTCTTGTCTTCCTTGTTTGTTTTTTTTAATGCTTTAAAGAGTACATCAGGAAAATTTCAGAATTAACATTGATCAGTGTAAAGAAGAGGAAATAAAAGAGATTTAGTGCATCAGAAAAAACCTGTTCCTTTTACTATTGTCTCTTAATACAAAGTTGTATTAGAGTCACAGCTTGATGGAGGAAAAGGAGACACACATACAACAGCTCAAACACCGTTGTTGTGTATTCTGGAGTCAGGCTACATTAGTGCTTACAAGTCCAGGATTCCCTCCCAAGTATTGAAACTAATGTGGCATGGAGCTCCTGAGCTGCCAAACCCAAATGACTTTGTGCAGACTGACAGTGGGTGTATAGCCTGTACTGCTCAGGCGATGAAAAAAGGCCAGGAACTTTCTGGGAGAATTCTAGTTGACAGGAGCCAATTCTACACCAGGGAGTTTCTCACAATTCCAGTGGTATGTGTTTTCCAGTCTTTAGCAGTAGTCTGTGTCCTAGGAATGGTCACTGGCTAGTACGGCGTAATCTTCATGCAGTATCCATGACACATCTGCTCAGGGTGGGATCCTGAAACTACTTCTATATAAAATCTTGTGATTGTGCCAGACAAACTCATGCATCACTCTTATGTCCTCTATTTAGTCCTTATTTAACAGCTTTTTAGTCACACCAGACACATATCAACCACTTTCTTTCATGCTTGTTCTTATTAGATTTTCTCTTTTTTTGCACCTCCTTTTTAGGGTGATGGCCTGAAATACATTATGGTACCAATAAATAAAGTTTAAAAGACTATGAGTATAAAGGAAAAGGATTACATTTGAAGTTAAATTTAGCAGATCATTGACTGGGCTGATTATTTTGTTCCATTTAAGTTCATTTTTCTATCATTCTATAAATATTCCATTTCCCTCTCCTGCTCTGTTCTCCCCTTTTCTCCCAAATATACTCTGATCATCACCCACTGCAAATTTGTCTTAAGAATTTCTAATACTTTGGCTTCTAATCTTCTTCTATAGACATAATGATTCCATTTCAGTTCTTGTTCTCTGTTCTCTTTCTTAATACTTCTTTTGAGTTAATGCTGTTAATTAAGAGTCAAATTGTCTATTTCTTCCAAAAGAAAATGAATTATTTCCTTAAAAAAATGATTGATGCCTTTTAGGAAGAGATTGCTTTTTGAGGTTGCATTTTTTAATGTCTCTAAACATAACTGCTTTATTCATCTATTTTATTCCTATTTCCTTTATAGGGAAAGAGTTTGAAATTTTCATACTATTTCTACATAAACAGATCTGATCTGATCCCACTGTTTTGTTGGGTTTTTTTAAATTAACAAATATATTGGGGAAAAAAATATCCTACCTCTTGCCCAGCAACTGCCAAGTTTCTCCTATTGTTTAACAGTAGTCAGGAAGCATCATGCTGACACCAGTAACATTCTTTCTTCTCTCTGTCAGTCTCAGACTTAATTTTTTTGATGTTCTTCTGTCAATGTCAAAGCTGGTAGCCACAGCAGAGTGGTCTGATAACCCTGGAAGTTGGGGCTTAGGGGAGCACTACCTTAGAGAGCCTTCACATTTCATACTGCTGCTTCAAGATACGAGAGAATTTATTAATTTAAGATTTTCTTGTAGTGTAAGCTTGTCTCAACCCTTCAGCAGCAAGTGAAATCCCCTATAGAAGTTGTAACATGTAATGAACAATTACACTTACCTGTCTTTATTAGGCTGTTTCACCTTCTCCTGCTGTGATGAAAACAGGGAGAGATCTGCCAAATCAGTACTGTAAATCTCAAAGGTAATTAAAACTTAAATTTTGTAAACGATTTGTGCTACTAAAAAAATAAGACAGCGAAGTTTTCTTCACACAGTGTTCTGTATTGAATGTTCTTGCCCAGAAAATCTTGATCGACAAAATGCTCTTTAACATTTTCCAGCAACCTTTAGATGGCAATTGGAGGTGTACCCATACTATCTGGCAGAAAGCATTAGTACTTTGAATATGTATCACTTGTTGTTTTCTTCTTTTGTCAGAAATGTTCATTTTTAACTCTGAAGGAGTCACAGATGCCTCACTGATAGTTATGAAATGTCCTAACAGTCACCAAAAGCAGAAAGGGCTATATTTAACTAGGGACGTGGGCCTGAAAACAACCTGATGAGGAGGTGGTAAATAAATAACAGGCTTTGCAGAAGAAATGAAGGGACTGCAATAACAGTGTAATTGTCCTTCCTGGCATTTATATCACATTACAGTGAAATAAGGGAATATTACTGGAATCCAACAAGCCAGTCTAGAAAGTTTTATTTTGCTTTTGTCTTCCATGTTCTACTACAAATAAAAAGACATCTCTGCCACAAGAAACACCAAACTCCTAACATTGTTCATAGAAAAGAGTGTACAAAATATTTAATAAGGTTATATAATGCTCATATAAGGGATACAGCTGTCCATGCTTCTGCTTTCTTCAATGTCTTATGTTTATTTATATATATGTTTTGTTTTCTCCCTTTCATACTGATTGTCTTCTTCCATTTTAGGTTTCGTTATAGTTCAACACATTTTTTCAAATCAAGGTTATTGATACATACAGGGACAATCAATCCTAATAATACCCAACACTCTGCTACATCCCTCAAATTAAACCATTTCCATTCAGGATTAGCCTCTGCAAGTGAAACCTTTTCTTCATAAACGGAGGTTATGACCCTGATTCAATTCCTACACATTTATGTGACAAAAGCAAATATGTGGTCTTCTTTTTATTTTTTGTTGTTGTTTGATTTTTAAGAGTTTGAGCAATATTTATTATCAATGAGAACTTTTTTTGTTACTGGGGAAAGTCATTCTGTGTGGCAAATGTGCCCTTTTCTGCTTGGTTAATCAATAAATACCACATACTGTTTTGGGCTACAGAGAAAGCAAAGCAGTAAAAGAGCCAATATTTGGTGATCTAGTGGCATGTAAATATCCTGCTTCCCCTTGGAAACAAATTTTGTCCCATACAGACCTTCTTGGATATACATAAGAAGATGCTACTCTGAAACATTTTGTGATTACCACTGAAGGAACAAGGGATAAGTGAAACAACCTGGTCTGTGCACTTGCAAATGCAACTTACTATTATGCAAAATTTATACTGCTTATTTATCCTGGGTATAAACAAGCTCATCACTTAAAAAACCAGGACCCTCTGTAGGAAAGAGAAACAGAGGTAATAGGCAGTTGTTCACATAAATATGCCAGCACTGCTTTTAGACAACATTAATCTATTTCTGTTAAATGATTTGGCAAATACTCCTCTTCAAAAGTTTAGAAATTAATGCATATATATATATATATATATAATAATTCCAAGCAAGCCACAGGAGAAAATATTTCTATTCAAATATTTTGGTGTTCAGTTGGCATCCAGTTAAAATGTCCAATTCTGAGCAATACACAGAAAACTGTGACTTCCCCTAGTAATCCATTTCTTTACAAACTCTTTGGATTAACTAAGAAAGAACATTTTTCTTCAGGGGGTCTGTGCACTATACCAGAAATTTATTAAGTGTATGGTAGCAGTAGTTCACTGCATTTCTGGAAGTGGAACAGTCTAAAGAGAACAAGATAATCACTTAAGGTGAAACTTACTAAACTAAAAATCTTCAGTACATTCTTCTCACAGAAATTCCTCCTGCCCCCTCCTGATTTCAAGACAGCTTTTAGTCTCTCACCTAATGTTAATTTTAATCACATTTTCTGAAAGCACATAAAAAACCCCCCTGTAGATCATCAGCTTTACAGAGAACATTGGGAATAGAAAATATTTGGTGTTGTTTGCACACAAGAACAAAGGTCTCCCACCATTGTCCCAGTTACATTTTACCCAGTTCAAGTTTTTACAATTTCTTCTTTACTCTTTATTTCTCCTTACTATTTGTAGAGACCCTTCTCAAGAACATTGCCGGTGTCGGGATTATGACAATTTTGCAACAGCTCCGTTTCTCATGAAGGAAAGTTCTCCCTCTTTGGTGGCCGGTAAGCACTACCTGAACTAGTCACCTGATGTTCAGCTTGTGCATTTGTAACTGCTTTTCAGTGGTCATAAATCCCTTATTAGATAGTGAATTATTTACAACTTATAAAAATAAGTAACAAATAAGATCCTGTAAATGGAAAAAAGACACAATCTTGGGTTTTTTTCTCTTAAAAAACCCACAAATATTTAAAAAGAAACAACTTTACATTAAATTAGCTTCCATTTTTATATGACATTGCGAAAAAAATAATAAAATTCTTGTATTTCAATTTAACATTTAATTTTTACCTTTAGAAAACTGCTTTTTTAAAGCAAGTAAAAATCTGGTAAATTTTTCTCTCAGCTCCACTATGAACTTATGTTTTTTTGATTAATTATTTTCTGTTTTTACATAATTTCTCCTTCTGTGCCTGATTTTCTTATCTGAAAAGTAAGATCATAAGGAAAAAAAATAAAAAGGACCTGTACATCTGCAGTTTTCCCTGGTGGGAAGCTGAAATTCTGCTGTGGTGTCTGCATTGGGAGCCAGAATCTGGAATAGTTTCTACTTTCTGGACACCAATATTGTCAGAATTTCACCTAAAGGCTCAATTAATAGGAAAAGGCATTGTCTAGGGAGCAAATATTTTTATTAATGCTAATACTGAAAGAAAATTATTTGTAAAGAGTCTTGTTTGTTTGCTTGTGCATTTTTGTTTTCTAGTGCTATTGTATGAGAAGAGGAAGTACTGCTATACTGTGGTCACTTGGGAACCTTTGATTTCTTTCAGCTCCAGTCTTCTGGAGTGGCTTTGAAACATAAAAGTCTAGATATGTTTCTGAGTTGTGGATAAATATAGAAACATCTGATATGCTTTAGCCATTTTCAGTTTTGTTGGTAGTAAACACAGTAGCTGTGATTGTGTCAATGTTTAAAATAGGGAGTTACATTACAATGGAAAAAGAAAAGCTTTGGTTTCCATTACTTTAGGGTTTGTGGCAAAAAGGAAGATATCAATAAAAATATATATTTATAGAGATCATAAGATTTCTAATATGAGTGTTTTAAAAAATTAAATCCACGCATTTAAACACTGTCTGCTTTTATATTACTTATGGCATCTGAAGAAACTGGAATGGGAATTGTCATGGCACCTTATTTTGTTGTTCCAAACAGCTTTTGACAATCTTAATAACAGTTTTAATGCAGCCTAGCAGGTTTTCTGTTTTTGAAAAAACATGCAATGTGTTCTATTCTTGGCTTTATTTGACTCTTATTTATTAGGACAGTCCAACTCTTATTTAACTCAAAATTAATTTCCAGCCCATGATTTTCTCATTTCCAGATATTAAAAAATATATTTCTCTTATGTCTGGTACATTTTGAGAAACTCAGATTTCAATTTCAGCTTCATTCATCCTTATAATGAGTAGGACTGTATAGAGAGAAGTTCTTCCCATCCCTTCTAGTTCCAATGCAGAGGAATTAGAAAAGGGGACCAAAAGAATTTGTTCAAGCTGAAGAAAAATCTGTAAGCACTGCAAGAAAGGCAACTGTCATTATCCATCCTTATTATTTCCAATGTCTGGAAATACTGAGGGAAGGGCTTTACCTTCCTCAGTGAAATACAGGATATCTACTCATCTTTGTGGCAGAACTAAATGTTCCGAGGAAGATGTGTTATGCATTTTCAGAACTGTGGCTGTAAAGGTTTCTTTAAAGGTAACAGATTCTTTCAAATGCTAATAAGTAAATTCTTTGGAGAGTCAGGATTAAATAACAGGGTGATGTATTTCAAACTCTTACTGAAAAGTTTAGTGGAAAATGCCAGAGATGATTTAGACAGAGATTTCTGAAACCAGGGAGCTGTCTAACAACTCTTTTAATAGGCAGATGCATCTGAACAAAAATCAAATGCCAAGAATATCAATGACTTTTCTGTGTCACAGCTTTTGTTTAGATGTTGGGTTTTTACTATTTAAACATGTAGTTATTTCTCTCTGTAGGACTCTGTGAAATGGGAGAATGATGCAGGTGAGAATTGGGATGATGAAAAAATAATACACAAACAGTATAATGGGGCCCTTTTCATGCACATAGGCGAAAACTAGCAGTTAATAAAGAATACAGAATTCCTCAATAGTAGGAATTAACCCAGAAAAATCCCAAATTGATTGGTTGGTAGGTTGGGGTTTTCATATCAGAAGAGAAAAATACATCTCACTTTTTTTTTCCCAGTCAAGCTTTGTTTTGGTTTTTTTGGTTTTTTTTTGGTTTATTTTGGTTTTTTTTTTGGTACAGATCCTACTCCAAGGATCAGAAGAGAATGATTTTTACTTTTCAGTTCCATACCTCATCTTGGAGTTTTCAGGAGGGAAACAAAATGTTCCTCTCATTCCTTTGTCTTTTAGAAACACGTAGTAGAGGAAATAAGTTTAATAATAACAGCAATTTTATTTTAATTTTCATTATATTTTTCAAAATGTTTTCAACATGAGGATAAACGAGGCTTTGTAGCTGAGGTACAGTGGGATTACCCAGTATAACACAGGGTCAATACCAAAACAAGGTTTGCAATTTTGGCTCTTATTTAGCTGTTTGATTCTTTGCACATGAGCCTACATGATGGCAGGTTCAGTAAGAAAGGAATTTCACTTTCTCCTTCACTATTTTCAGCTATGCCTTTTGTGTCCCAGAATTCCTACAGCGGGTTTCTCTTGTGCTTTACTAAGCTCCTTTGTTTAATTGCTTGTTTGCTTTAATAGAGCTTCAATTCTCATATGGTACTTGTGCTTTTTCAGGCATGATGAACCAGGTGCTTCCCCCGGTCTTTCAATGTAATGACACAGTAGTTGGGAAAATTTAAAAAAAAAAGAAAAAAAATGCAGTACTAAGAAGGCTTGGGAGTTTCCAGATTATCAGAATAAATGTAATTTATCAGAAAATGAGAAAGATGTATAAAACCTTGTTTAGCGCTATCAGTATAAACAGGATGTTCAAGGAAACAAGAATGTATTTACATGTTATTCTCTAAGTCCAAAAACCAGAAAATCCCCCCAAAGCACCTGCAGAACTTCAGCAAAGACTGCTGATAAGTATTTACACTAAATCTGCAAGGAATGAGCCTTAATCTTAGTACTCTGTGGGAAATAAACAGAAAAGTAGCCAGGTTCTGTACCCTGACCTGGAAGAGCTCCAGATCTTGGGGCTTTGTTTTTGCAAAAGTTCCCCAAACAGCTGCTGGCATTTCATTTCTCACAGGTAATGACTCACCTGCTCACAAGCACCATTTCTCAGTCTGTATCATTTCTCTAAGAACTTATTCAAACCATTTTGCATGAATTCCTTCCATTTTTAGAGACCACTGGTAAGATTATCAACAGTTTGTAGCAGAGGAAGAAAGGAAAAGAGATATAGCAAGGTGATGAGATACGAAGAAAATTAGGAATAGTTGATTAGAACTTGAGCCTAATTGCTTAAAGCCATCTCTGTGTAGAGATAGTTTGATATTCTATGTAAAATCTCTGATAGTCTATATAAAATGCATTTCAATCATGCTTTGTTCTGCTTTTCATGATAAGAATCAATTTTGTTTCTTTTTTTTTTTCAAAAGGTATCTCAGTGGGGTTGAAATATTGACCATTATTTTACCTGGCCTTCTAGGGGTTCAGGAGCAAAATGTGAAAATTTTGTTTTCCTGGAATAAAATTATTTCTGTGTGCCTGCAGATTATTTGCCTACAAATAAATTTTTATTCCCAAAACTTATTATTTACCTTATAATAATTTTTTTTCTTTTTTCCTTTTTATTTTTTTTACTAATTCTATAAAGCAGATGATGAAGCTGTTTCAAAGAGTAAAAGCAGATAATGGGGTGGTTATTTATTGAAAGATGGATTCATTTATTTCAATAGATAAATTTTTATCTCTAGACCAAATTTTTTTAATACTCCTTTATTTTTATGACATTTTCATAGAGTAAGGAGGAGCTCTCCTCTCAGATTAAACTCTTGGCATCAAATAGATTTGAATACAGACATGTTTTTCCCATCCTGTTTTAATGAACCATGCTTCAGCTTTCCCAAAGGATCTGCAAAATGCCTTATAACTAGTTTTGATTAGCTGCTTGTTAAAATGTATGTCTATTTTTGAGTAATATTTATAATTTTTTATTGAATTTGGATATGGTTTAGGACTGTTTCCTGTGATCCATGTCACCAACCTAAAAGTAGAAAATGTAGCTACCAAACAACTCTTCAGCAAAAGGTATTGATGCCCTAATGTGCAATCTCAAGTGTCTTATACAAGTAGTTAAAGAAAGTAAAAAAACTAAACGTAAAATATAAGTCTGCATTTCTTCCAGACCACTGTAACAGTGCACTTGTATACTATCTCTTCAGCCTGGGCGAAATTAAAGATTACTCCAATTATTTCTAAGGAGTCAAAGAATCAAGTTATTTTTTCAAGGCTATTTTTTCTTTGTTGCATTCTGTACTCCTATTTTTGTGAGCTAAGTAAATAGACTCTATCTAATAATCCCTGGAAGCATGAAAACAGCACACCACAAAGAATTCTAAAATGGGTGATTTGGAGAGCAGCTCACTGCGCTGTGTTTAGTGGGAATGTTGCAGCTCCTGGCTCTAAGCGAGTGGCTCCAGCCAGGGCTGATTCACAGGAAAAGGAGGAAATAACTCTTTATTTAAGTCTGAAACTGTCTGGTATCAGACTACAGCCCTAGTTCTCTTACTCACTGTGTGAAATGCTGTGTCCTAGGACCCCCCAGCCCACGGATTTGGTCCTCTGGCCCTGCCAGGGTGGATGATGCCAGCATGAAATCCGACCATAGTGAGATGTCTGAAAAAATTTGATTTGAATGAAGTTTCTGTGAAACTTGAAAGCCAGTCACAATTTTCTGATACAAATTCTGCTTTTGGTTTATACCTAACAAAGAAAAGATTTAGCCTTCCCAAGAATCGCCTTAAGTAGCACCCACACATCTATATATACCTAAGTATATATAGATATATGTGTAAGAGGAAGATATGATTGGAATTATGTAAGTTACGGTCTTAACGTATCCCTAAGGAATTCAGTGGGGTTTTTTTCTGACTTTAAACAAGTATTTTTCAGTTCAGCTTAAAATAAAATAAATCAGGCATGCCATATGTCTTAAAATATTGGTATGACAGTTAATATCCAGAATTCTTCCTTTTATAACTCTCAGTGGATCCTGGAGTTTTTGTTCATAAGTATTATTGGAAATGACATCTAATATTAAGGATATGCATTATAGAGTTTCTACATATTTTTAGAACTTTTGAGAAGTTTGACACCCTTCATCATCAGTAAGAGGGGTATTTTCATGCATTTGATTTATCATACGGTTCATGTGGTTGCAGTATACAAGTTTCATAAAAGAAATTCAGGTTTTAGTATGTGTAATTCCTTGTAACTTGAGTGTGAACTTTCCATTATGGTTACATTGCAAACCTCTTTTCATGATGCATAATCATATGTTGAAGTTAGAGACTCCTTATCAAAAATATCCTGTTATTCCTCTCTTTAATGGATTTTTTTTATCCTTTTCTTGGTAATCTGGCGTGAAGAGGGAACAGATTTATCAGAGCAGCTCCTCTGCTAAATTAAGCTCTTGGACATTTAATGCTTTGCGAACTAACATAATTTGACTTCTTGACAAACTTTTGTCCCCTTTAAGTCCTATTTCACTTGCAGAGTCTGATCCTTATGCAAAACTACTTCCTGTGTGCTGTGCCTGATCAGTGTTGGAATGTTTGCCCTGTTGTTCCATGTTACTCGCTTTCATCTAATGAGTCTGGGAAAAGCAACTGATACCACCCCTTTGAATCCAAACTATTAATAAGGCAACACAATTAAGTGTTTCACTCAATTTCAGCTGTAATTATTGATGACATCACATCTTCAGTGAGATCCTAATGAATGGGGCCTCTGAGCTACAAGAAACACCCATAAAATCAGCAGGGTTACATGCAGAGTTCTGCTTTGTACACTGCATTTTGATATCAGCCTCACTTTTTGTCCTGCTATATGTAAAAATAGCCAGTATATTTCTAGGAAAATTGCAAACATGACAATCTTTCTATCCTGAAAGACTTTATACCACACAGCAACCTACAGCAAACCAATTGTTCAGAAATACAATTTTGAAAAACGGGACTAAAATTAAATATATCCCTCCTTGGCTATTAAGGCACAGACAAGATGAGAGCTAAAGGTTACTAATTTTCCTGAAAGGTGGTGGGGAGCAGAGTTAAAAAGCTTCTCTAAATGTGTTGTATGGGAACTTGATTTTTGAAATAAAATTTATAGGAGCTCTACAAGCTGTTTTCCCCTCAGGAGTCTGTAGAGCATTTCATTAGAAATGAAAGGTTATAGGCAAGCCAGTGCTCACACCATTGACCTTTCACTAGATGGCTTTCTAAAGCAGTGTTCAATGTCTCTAAAGGATGCAAATGTTCTTTCTTCAAAACACAGCAACTCTGAGCCTTACATTAAAGGAGTCTAATTTAGAGAATTACAGGATTGTTGAGTTCAAGCCACTGTACTGACAAGCTCTGTAAAAAGAAGTTTACCTTTTCTAATTCTGACATGGTTTTTTCATCCCTCACTTTGCCCTTGACATCAATAGTGTTCCTCTTTCTTTAGCTTCTCAGTGTGGGTTAAGGGGACTGAAGCTGAGAAAGAAAGAGAAGTTTTCATCAAACATCTGCTTTTGATATTGATTGCCAGTTTGAGTTATAGATGATGCTTTAGTGGGTGAAAGACTCCAGCTGGTCCCCCTGTTCAGGGGGCAAAGAGAATTAAAAATAAAAGGTTTCTGCAGAGTTGCTATCTGTCCATGTATCGACACCCCAGGATTTGTTAATGCTTTCAGAGAACACCACCTTGCTTTTTTAGGTAAGCACTGAAAATGTTTAATGAGCAACAGCATTGTTTCCTTCTCAGGGGCTGAGAGAAGTTGGAGAGGATTTTATGTTTTCCCATGAATATTAACACTTAGAGGTACTGGGAGGGAATGTGAGATAAAATTATAGAAGTTCTAATCTTTCCTCTATCTCTTAGCTGAAATTCTTCCATTTCAAGAAAACAGAGGTTAAATATTTATTGTAAAAAGAATAACTTTGTAGGTTTGCAGTTCAGAAGAAACAGATATCCAGACATCCCAGCTAAATGTGTTCATCACAGAATCAACTGGGTTGGAAAAGACCTTTGAGATCATCGAGTCCAACCTAGTTACTGAACGGATGGACCTCCCATGAGATCAGAGTTTCAACTTTATTCATAAAAGGTAGGAGCTTCTGTGTGAGTTTGAGTGTCAACATGATGCTTACATCAGGCTTTAAAGAATCTTAAACATTAGATCAAATGAAACGCAAACTACCAATTAAAATATTTTTGTGCAGTCATCATAAATTTTAATTAGTTCATTTGGCTTTATGTACCTGTATAGAGTTTTTAAAAGAATTAATTATTTTAAACCCACAAATTTACCCTATGTAAAAGCTCAGCTTTTCTCCAAAATGGATACAATTATATATTAGACCTTGGCAATGGTGCCTTCTTGATTTTGTAGCAGAAGTACTGACATAACATTTGGAATCACAACTGTCTCTTTCATGAAACAAGCCTTTCAAAAAAAAAAAAAAAGCAAATCAATATCTATTTTTATTTTATAATTGAAGAATATTGAATGTATCTCAAAATGTCTATACTCATTTATATTTGTCTTCAACAATGCTTACTATAAAATGATATGCTGTATTAATTAAGATAAAATATTATGAACTTACTGGACTAAACTAGTCTAATTGGCAGAACTCTGATTAAACCGAATGCAGGAAGTCTAATGCTTTACTACTTAGCCTTAGGTAAATGCTTTTCTGAAAATGCTTGGCCTTTGGCAAATTATTTAAAGAAAGAATTCTGGTCTCTGTCACACTAAACTTGCCATCTGACCTTAAGCATGTCACTTATTTATTTAAAAATGTCTCTAAGATAAGGTTTTTTTTCTCATCTTGTTGCTTTCCATTATGACTTTCTTATAAGAACAGGTGTGGGGAAAACCAGCCAAAACAGGATAATTTCTTTAGACTTTCTCAGGGAATATTTTAGTTGGAATTTCATGAATCTCTGATTAACTATTAATTACATAATTTTTTAAGGCATTGGATATCTAGGAATGGTAGCAGTTCTTGTTCAAGTGTAATACCTGAATTGCCAGGTGTTTATTCAATGACTAAGTTTGATTTTCCAAGGCTCTGGAAGGCTTTGTACATTTAAAGATCAGATACAAGTAAAGATAAAGAGACCTAACTGGGAATGCATGGCAAGCTCTTTCAAAAGTTCTAAGCTTTGTGTTTGTTTATGATCTGTATGCTAGGTTCAGTGACTACTCTATTGGCTCAATTTATTTAATTTAGTAAATTACGTAGCTGTTCAACATGATTTAGTTTAATATCGATATGCTCTTTGGATGGTACGTTTCATTCAATCTGTGATGTATTTGATGTAGCAGGTGCAGTGATTTTGATTCAATATATTAAGTATCTGATTAGATAGGTTATGTATCTGATTTGGAATATGGCTTATTTAATAGACTGTGCATTTTTTTTCTGTGTAAGCTGCAGTAAATTCTCAATTTATTTAATCCAGTATGTGATATATCTGCAATATATGTAGTTGTAGTTAATGTTTTTATGGGAGTCTGTAATTCATCTGCAATATTTCTAAATTTTGAATAAATTGTATTTCATATATATTCTCAGAGGCTAGAAGGCGACTTTAAATCATAATGTGAAGAATACTGAGCAAGCTCATTTGTTGTGAATACCACTGGATGCAATCGCTCTTTATAAATGTTGCCATTTGTGAAGCATCTTGAATTCCAAATGGCCTTCACAGTGCCACAGCACTGTACTTTTGATTGCATGTTCCAAAATTATTGGCTAGATAAAAACAATCTATTAGAGACACTTGACAGCAGTACAGTAACCTTCTTGGAAAACACATTTGCAGCACTTCTGTTTCAATCCTAAGAAATTATAGTAGAGACAATAAACACAGTAACAGACAGAAGATCCAGGCCAAGATCTAGCCATGTTGCTTGCTGGGCATCCTTAATTCTGCTAACTGAATTCTGGAATAGTATGACATGTCTGTATCTTCCTATGGTTTATAAGGTAAGTCCTAAATGAATGTTTGACCTCTTCAGTGTGTAGGAAGCCAAACAAAACACACTTCAGATTTCACAACTCTAATATTGGCATCTATTTTT
Organism: Corvus kubaryi; assembly: GCF_017639235.1. Lineage (NCBI taxonomy): Eukaryota > Metazoa > Chordata > Aves > Passeriformes > Corvidae > Corvus > Corvus kubaryi. The sequence goes on from NW_024582055.1 coordinate 1,327,402, forward strand.
CAGGTGATATCAAAGAAAAAGGTCAAAACAAAGCAAATAATCCAAAAAGCCCTGTTTAAGACATAGCACTTGTAAAGAAATATTTATGTTTCCAAGAAAAGTCTTTCAGAGTTTATGATCCGTTAATGATATACAAAATCCTTGATCAGATATTTAACAAAAGAGCCAGCTACAAAAATAAGGGATAATTTCATTAAGAATTTAACCATTAAGTTATAGAATAAGGAAAGATAAAAAGATCATCTGAGACCTAATGAGACAGTAAGGCAAAAATACAATATTTGGAGCAGAAATTGGATCATCTTGTGGATTCCATCCTATATATTAGCGCAATTTCTGGAATTCTTTTCTTAATTGCATGATTGTGTTTAAACTCCTAAACAGATTTAGGTAGTTGTAAAATTTCCATAAAGAAGAAATTTACATATTCTCACTGTTGTAAAAATATTCAATCAGATGTGAAGGTGGAAAATTATATAAATCGCTACTTTTTTCAATTAAATTTTAAAAAATCCTAAGGGAAATGGGTAAAATCATTGCAGTGACTCAAAACCAGAATTCCATATTTCCTTTTGTCAAGAATATTTTATGTTACCATCTCTTACTGTGTAGAAGGAAAAAAAAAGAAGAAAACCACCTTCATACTTACAATTCTTTTTGTCCATTAGGAGGAAGATTTAATCAGTTACAGGTTTGATCTTTTTCTCCTCTGAAAAAATCCAGTCCTGTCTGTCACTTGCTGTGAATTGCACTACATGTCTATCTGATGTAACTTATGAAAGTAGGAAATGCAATTCTACCTTTTAAAGTGTGAAGGATCCCTACCTACTCCTCCAGTCAGTTGATAGGATACTGAAGTGGTTTTAGTCTGTCAAGTGCACAAATTTATCTCCATCTACATTTGATGCCAAGATATAAAACCAGATAGCTAGCAGATAATTAATTCTACTTCACAACTAATAGATGCATTCTAAACAGAAGAGTGACAGATGAGTACTACTTTCTCTTTTACTTTGCAATTCTAAAATAGTAGTAAAATGCTTAAATGTTTGCAATGAAAAAAAAATGTGTAAAATAATTTAGATATTGTCTGACTTGTAGCGAAGAGATTTAATACTTACTAGTGCTTTAAAACAAAAAGGTAGCTGTGGCAGGAGACAGGAAGGAAAACAAAATATACTTCCTGGAAATTAATGGTTAAAAGGGTCCAGAAACTCCCTTCTCTTCATCCAGACTAACTGGACTGCTGAAAGAAAATGTTTCATTGTACGTTTGTCACCAAAACTGATAAAATTTCACTTCACTAAAGCTGCAGTTTAAGAGCATCTTGGCCCATATTTGTGTGTATGTGCCCACCACCCCTCAGAATGGGGTGGGACAGTCAGGTGCAGGTATGGATTCATTACCTGTCTGAGTCTTACTGTGCTACCTCACAGGTTGTAATCGCTGCTTTAACACTGTCCTAGTTCACAGTGCACTATTCCCATCTTTCATAGCTGAAAAAGGGTTGCTGAGGACTCTCACTTACAATGAAAAGTTTAAATTTTCCCCCTTCTCCTCCAGGTATTTCTGTAGAGTGGAAGGTGAAAGATGCGGAAGCTGTACCTTTAGCCATGAGTACCTTAGGTAATCCTGATTTTGTGAATCAGTCTCAAGGGAGCCATGACTGCTGATGCAATTTAACTCAGCATTAAGGGCTAATCTAAAGATAGGTTTGCTGTAAAACTTGCCAGCATGGCTCTGTCAGGGGTCTGACAAGTTATCTCTGACCAATGTGGAACTGCTGGCAGAAGTTAAATTTAGATGTAGTTAAAAAAGACAACTGAAGAACCCAAACTGGCTTTCTCTGGTAAGACTTTATATGCCCCAGGAGAGTTAGCATAACTATTTATAAAATAATAATTCTGCTGATGGTTGTTAGGTCTAGAGGAAGGGTGGCAGTTCTCTTGTCTGGTGATTGGCATTCAAAAATTGCTGTCAAATTCTGAGACACTTGCTTAAGATTCTCCTAGAGTCAACAGGGAGAAATAGGCACCATCAGGTAATAATTCTAGATATTTGGGATGATTGACTAACTGTTAAACCTTTAGCCTCACATGAGAAGAAATTCATCTTGGTAACATTTTGCTAACAGTGCATTTCAGAATCGAAGCATTGAAAATTAATTACAAGTGTATGTAAGGCCTAATTTCAATTAGTTCAAAGTACAGCTGACATTTTTATTGTCATACATCATCCAAAATAATTCCAGTCATCCTCAATCTTTTAGTTTGAGGATTTTATTATGAAGATTGAAAAAAGTCTTGTTTTGCATTTCAGTTGAGTAGCTTCTGTCATGGCTACAGTGCTATAAATTCCTTCAAGTTCTAAGAAACACCTCAGCAAACACCTCAAGCAACAAGTCAGTTCATTATAGTGTGAGTTTACACAAGATTCTGAAAGAGATTTTTTTTGTTTCTGTGTTTTTGCAAATAATTAATTTGTGTTTAATTCTTATTTGCACTGTAAAAGCACTCTGCCTCCACTGTTCATTCCTGGAAACTTGAGCAAGATGAGACAGATGAGGCTGCCGGACACTGAATGCAAACAGATAACTTCTTGTTACTGTTCATATCATAATCAGGTAGTGCTTCCTTATCTGATTCAAAATTAATATAATGTCAAATTAATGATAAATAAAAATCAGATTTCATATAATATTTAAGTAAAGATATCAAGTGCAATTTGGATTTATTTTCTTTTAAATATCTCTGAGTGATTTTTCACAAGAGATAATTTGAGAACTCCAAGTTTTGATAAATTCATTAGCAGAAATATCTGAAATTCACTTTAAATGCATTTGCTCAATTAAAATTTACTTGAGGTTGTTTCTGCTCAATCTCTTGGCATGTAACATGAAGCCTATTTGAACTCTATTAAAAATCCCAGGAGTTGCTCTGTTGGTTCACTTCTAGTTTTCAACAGCTGCCCTGAAAGTTCACACAAAATCCATACTACAAGATATCCAACACTACTTCTTGAAGACTTAGAAAAGTCTAAAGGGGATTCTACAGACCTATTCAAATAAATGGTAAATTAGTAACTTTCAAAGTATTAGCAGAACATGCTTAAAATTATAATCAGCTTAATTCAGAATTCTGTCAGCTAGTTTTCTTTTAAGAGCCTGGTAAATTAGGCAAGCATATTTCGTTAGTATTTTTTCAAATTTATGTGATGCTGTATTTCAACAATTGTGCAGATACAGATTTTACTTATTACCTGCCACGAGTAATGACAGTGTTTAATGTTTATCCTCTCCAGGCTGTGATGCCTTCTGACTTTGTAGATCCATGGGCATAATGTCATTGAAAATCCAAGTATTTACCATAGATGACTGCAATTAATGTTAAAGGGAACTGAAGAATTATACGTGCCACTGCCATTATCACTAATGGAAATTTCACATGTAAATTGCCATGCATGGAAATAATATGCTTCTTAGTAGGCTTTATCTAAAAGTCATCTGTGCAAGCAGTCAATTTAAATCATTAATTCAGTCCTCTTACACCATGGCAAATATTTCTTTTTAAAAATCAGGTTACTGATTTTAATGTTAAGAATTATCTTTATGCTATTTAAATTATAGAAAATTAGAGGCTAGTGTATGCATGACTGTGACATCAGCTTTCATTGATTTCTTGAGGTCATAGTCAAACACAGCCTTAAACACAACATTGAGAATTCACCTCTTCCACAGCTTCCTTGGTGTACATGCTTCCAGCAAACTGGTTTCCTGTAAGTGATGGGCATCAAGAATGGCCGAGCTTCAAAAGATAATTGCTAACCCATTAGCACCAAAATGAATCCTTGAAGTGGTACATGGATAGGGCATCACTGAAAGCCATTCATGAGGAAAAAGCCAACCCCATTGACATGAGGGTATGAGCCAGTAAGGTCTTACCCAGGGATGTTATTCTTTCCTCTGGAAATAATGTAGGCAATGAAAGGTAAAGAAGTCAAATTAGAATAAGCAGTGCTCTCTATTGTCTGGGAAAAATGCAAATGTCCTTGCAACTGTGAAGAGCACACAATCCCATGACAAGTGGGATAAAAGATCACCCAACTCTCATCAAATAGAAATGCAGGTCAGCTGATTTAGGCTACTCTTTGCCACAGTTGCTTTGAAAAGATAAAAAAGAGATGTTAGTGCAGAGTTCAGAAAGTCATCTGAGATACACATGATGGGGTTTGGCACAGCAAGGTAAAAGGAGAGTGAAATAATTGTACACGTCAAGTCCAAGTCTGCCAAACTGCAGTGCAGGAGCATCTGAACTGATCAAAAAGCAAATAAGCCACTTGCATTGGTAAACTTATGGCTGAACTGAACACGATTATCAAATGTAGTATAGATAGATATAGCTATTGAGAAGAAAGAGCTAGGAAAATGAACCTGGGAGCCAGGTATCTGAAAGGTCTGAAAAAGAAGGTTTCAGTATTACTGGAAAGTCCTTGTTTGCAGTCTTTCTTCCAGAGCCTTACCTGTATTTTATGCAATGCTGGCAGTTATCTTTTCCACATTTGCGCCTTTACTTATCCAATTCAGTCATTTCCCCACTTCTCTCTCAGGAGTTCCTCTTGTTTATGATTTCCTCTTGCATTTCACTATGGTACAGCTTTTGAAAGCATGAATTAGCTTCTTTCAGGTGTATTTAAACAGCCTTACAATTCTGCATATGAAAACTGTACAACCATACGTAGTTATCTTTATAGTTTTCATTTCCTTCATCTCTAAGTGTCAGAGATGAGCATATTAAAATTCTTTGACCAGGATTCTTAAGTGGCATTTGACTGCTTTAGTGCCTTATTTCTCTTTTGTTCTTGCAATGGTGAGGTCTGTGATTTGCAACTTTTATTGTTGTTTTATTGGGAATTTCATGGACTGCAGTTTTCCTTGATTACATTATATAGTGCCACATATCACTTTAAAATGTAAACCATTATGAGAGTCTAAACTAAATGTTCATTTAATTTCCCAGTCTAAAATGAAGCAATATAAGACTAAGAACTGTGTATTAAAGAACACATTTTCAGTGTTCCAGTGTATAGTGTAAACATTACAATGTATTTTCATGTCCTGAAGTGCTATAGGTAAAATTTAACAGAGAATAGGTTGTACTCAATTCATTAAGCACATTTATGAAGACATTATCTTTTAGCTACAATGGATTTAAGTAACTCAAACCAGATCTTTTTTAAAGTTTAAATAATTCCATATTTAGGAATAGTTAGAAGTTTCAGACAAACCCACACCCTTTTCCTTTCTGTTTTTCAGCAGCTTGTGCCTTTGGATGTTCGGAAACTGTTTAAAACTCTGACACTGTTGTATCAGGATTAGATGATACAGTTAATTGTTCTGTGTACTTGCTCCAGGTCAACATGCTGAGAGCAGTAGTAAAGTAAAATGCTCTGGTCAAGTTGTTCTTTTACTTTAATGATGTAAAAATCATATTTGTTTGATTTACACAAAGTAAAATTATCTGCTTTAACTTTACGTTCCTTAATTAAAAATTGGCTGCCTTTCTGTATTATATTTTACATAACTCTTAAATTGGCATAGAATTTTTAATGTATCCCACTAATAAAGTATATAAGGCTTAGAAAAGTTCTTTTAGAATGAAAAATTCCATTTCTTTTGTCCTAATCAGTTTTCTATTTAGCAAAGCATATGTAGAAATTACAGCTTTTTGCACAGATTTATTTTAGCCTAGTGAAACAATTTAATTAGGCAAATGGTAACTTCATATATGGTTATCAACTGATATTTTCAACTTTTGATTTATTCCAAGTGTTTCATACACAATCTCCCTGATGCTGTATGATGAAGCTTTGTAATTTCTGGAGACAATGATACTATACTAAATTACTGTTTAAGAGGTACGGAGATACATTGTTTATAAATCTAACCTTTCTTTTAGTCTCCTGTGTCAAAGGTGCAGTGAAAGAACATAAACCTCGTACGATGATGATGGTGAAAGCAAGACATAAAAAATTATAAAATGCCATGAATTGCATTCCTAAATCTCTCCCACTGTCAAAATCTGAGAGATCAGATAGAAAAATAACGTTATTTACTTAATTCCCTTCTCAGGAAAAAGATCTATATATTATGTTTTGAGTTTGTTTTACACTGTTCTGAATCTTTCTTCATGCCCATTTTATCAAAGGTTATGATGAAAACGAAATGTTTGTGTGATTTTTTTCCCCTGGGACAGAAAAATACAATTTTGTGTGTCCTGTGCATTTCCATAGTAACGTTCAATTATTTTCACAGCAAACCTTCTCTTTCAAGCACAGAAAACCAAACGCAACAAAAACCATTTAGTAAGGGAAGCCATTTGGAATTTTGAGGAACCACAGTGTTTCTTGCCCAATGGATTTTGCGTTTATTGAGGACAGTCATAAATAACTTTAAAATATTCCAGTGTGATAGGATGGAGCTGCAGATTAGGTCATCATGGAATTATAGTTCCCTTGCTTAATGATTTTATAAAATTGCCTGGCAATCCAACAAAGAGAAGGAGCACGACGTGGTGAATACAGGCTAATTAAACCAATAATTGCTTCTTCTTGTGTTCCCAGATAATGTGCCCCTGATAATTTTAAACGGCGTTTTGAAGCTGACTTCTTGAATGAAATGCTGTGCTAGTTAAAGCTCCACTAACTCTCCGTGTGCACAGAAACTGGCCTACTTCTCAAGGTCCCTGGCACTGCTCAGACAAGTATTGCCACAGCGCACAAAGTGTACGGGAATATCTTTCCTGTATGTCTGGTAATGGGGCCCTGAATTCCTGTGTTTTCCCTCTTTGCAATATTGTGACTAGATCATCTGATTTCCCTGAGCAATTCCAAAATTAGAGGCTGCAAATTAAGTCTTTGATGTTTTTTAAGACTTAGGAAAAGATGCAAACTTCTGTGTATCTCAGGAATGCTAGTGTAAATCTAGAGTAACTCCGTCGAGACTTAGGAGGACTTTTTTTAGTTATATCTGTGTCAAATGCAAGTACATGACTGTTGACTGGCAGCTATGTTTAGAACTTGGGAAATATTTCACTAAGTCCCCAAGACTTTCAAGGTGATCTTCAAAGAGTTATAAGGAATAATTTTGAAAGTTTTAATGTTAAACTTAGAGGAAGATTCTTTATCAGTTAATCAGGTAAAAGGACTTCTGCAGATTAATTGTAAGTATGAGCTCTGCTATGATATATATGTTCATCATGCTATCTCACATCTATGTATCAACACGTTGTTAAACAATATGTATTTCAGGACACTTATAGTCTGACAGAACATCCTTTCTAACATTATTTACAATTTTATGAAATCAGAGAAGTGAAGGATCTACTTCTTTATCTCAATGCTATTTGATACTAAACAATCTTGGGTAAATAAGTTTCTTTTCTCCATTGGTGCTTAAGGATTTTTACTAAAATCTTGAACTAATGTGTTTCAATTTTTTTTTTGTCCTAAATCATTCTTTCGTTATCTGAGTGGAATGGCATAAAAAAACCAGGTAGGTTTTCAAAACAGTTTCTCAACTATTATCATCTGGACCTTCAGAGTTAGACAAAGTATCTACTATTGTGAATTGATTATGTTTCAGTATAAGAGGATTGTGTGATGTATTAGATTAATCTGAGAAGTGCAATTCATGTTTTTGGATGTATGATTGCATTTTAGGCATTACACAAAATGACTTCTTTAGGGGATTAACCAACAAAATAAAAACATATTTGCAATTATTTGGTAGTGCTGAGAACCTATATAAAACCATGTCTTCTGGAATTATAAATAGAGAGGGAATTATCTGTCATTACTGGTACCAACCATATCACAGAATGCACATATGATGTGTGCTCTGAAATCTGCTGTAATAGCCTGAAAAAAAAAAGTCAGGGTCTGTTAGATCTCATGAGCTGAAATTCCCATTGGTGTTCACAAAATAGCAGAAGTCAAATCTGGCAGCAGATCTTGCCAATAGTCACTTTTCCATTAATTCTTACAGTAAATGTTCATGACTGAAATCTATAACTACACAATTCACAAACTCACTCCCAGAATTTTTAGTCTTGTAAATTGGTAATACACTCAGGAACTGTGAAACTGCATCTTTTTGTTGGCTTTTTAATGAGAGATAGGTTTAATATATCTTAGTTGGCAGCAACCGGGCAATGAAAAGCAATATTGGTAGTGAGAGTTTTATTTTTGTTTGCTGTGTCTTGTTAAGCTTTACTGATATAAAACCATCTGTTTAAAAAGCTGTAAAAACCAGACTGCCAACACATAAAAGCTAAACACAACAAAATAGTCTTAATATCTACTGGCTGATAACTCAGTGCAGTGTTAAAATTGGTGAAGATGGAGGCATGGATGGAGAGGAAGACAATTAGTTTTATGTAGGGACAAACCTTAGTTTTCAAATAAAGGACTTCACTATTTATGTTTGATGGTAATCACTTTTTTTCCCCCAGGGAATATTAATTTGCACTCTGATATTATACTCTTATATGAAATTGTCTTGAAATAGTTTAAATATTACATACAAATACGGGGTTTAGCTTTGTTGGACTATACAGGGCCAAATGTAATGCAAGCCAGAAACAACTTAAACTGATAATACAAGCATTGTAAGGAGGTACATATAAGAGCAACAATGTCAACCATACCAGTACAATGAAAATCTCAGGGTTATACAGGATGAACCATCATTTGAATGACTATTACCACTACCTCAGAAACAAGCTGAAAAAATTTTCTGTCAGCAATTTGTCAATAAAAAGATTTTTCAATGTCTTTATGCCCATTAAATTTTGAAGTAATATTGGCAAAATTAATGAGGTACTCTGAAGTTATATGCATGACTTTTTGTGAGTACTTTATTTAAATCTCATTGTAAATTGAAAAATTATTGGTACTGGCTGTTAAATTTTTTCACATGACATATATCTGTTTCAAAAAAACATAAATAGACAAGAAAGTGTTGTATTATAATTGTAAGATCTTAATGACATGCATTTTAATCATGTAACAATTACATAAAGCTAATATACAAAAATTAAAATTTATCCAATGCATATACTAAATATAGTAAAGAAATTGTTTCCACATGAGAAGATGGTTTACTAATCTACTGAATTGCTCACAGTGATCTCTAAGTCACAAAATAATCTATAAGCAATAAAGATTCCAAAATTGACAAAGTACAAATTTAGATTCATCTCTCTTCACTGTGAGCTCATCAACATGTAGTAAATAACTTTTTTGAGACTAGGGTGAAAATACACATTTGGATTTTTCCTAAATACTATGATATATTATTTTGCATAAAATATTATCTGCTAGGAAATTTGGTGTCTATAAATATAATACCGAGAATACTTATGTACAAAACTGTGTGAGAAAATATAGACACCCTTTATGAATAATACCAATAACTGATCGATAATGATGGACTGTTAAACAGGTCTTTATATGATCTCCCCAAACAGATCCATTGCTGTTAGTTAAAAGAGGGCAACATACCAATTAAGAGAGGAAACAAGAAAAACAGTAAAATAAAAGACAGGAAATTATAGTACAAATCACTGTCAGAAAATGTGGAAAAATAATTTTCAGACTAGAGCTTATGAGGTGAGAAATTTTAATTATGACAGATGCTCATGATTAAAAGAGTTTATAATTAAACAAAGGTATCCAATAAAGGACACATTTTCAATGCAGAAAGAATTTAACAGCAAAAATAATGGATAAATGGTGGTAGGAAATAAAAATATACCCGAGCACAGCTTTGAGATATAATTATTAGAGTATTGTAACTACTGGTGGCAATACGTCATGAACAACAGAGATTTTCAGATAAAAAGAGCTGCATGAATCATTCAGTCTATAAAATATATTTTGTACTAAAAAGATCAATCTATTTCATTTTTTTTCTGAGAGAAAATGAAGAGACTTGACAGCCTATAACTACCTTTCTCAGACTTCTGGGGGCAGCTTTCTTATCTTTCAAACAGAAAAGACAGAATGACACCTGGAGTCAGACTAAAATATAGTGACAAAAGTTGAGGTAATTAAGCATTAAACATTTGGATATTTATTTATAAGTAACAGGATTTAGAGATTTGTATGATTCTTTACAGGTACGGACCTTAATCCTGTGTTTAATTTTAACTTGGAACTGCATAGATTCTAAATACATATCTTTAAAATATTTTACATGAGACTTAATAGCATTAAAATAAAGCTTAGTGATAGTTTTATTCATTCAATTTACTTAGTATCTCTTTTTAAAATCTCTTTTTAAAATCGGTGAATAAACACACACAGGCTTTAATATTTACTTGTATTCATTTTTAATGACTAAGTAGCAGATGGTAAGACTTAAAGCACCATTCCCCTGGGGATTTAAAATAGGCAAAGGTATGAGAAGAAATCAAAGGGAAAAGAGCAAAACAGATGTTGTGAAGCTGCTGCTGATGGTGAGACATGGGAAGATAAGCAGATGCCTTCCAACTTCACCAATCAGTTCTGCAAAGGTGTTGACCACTTGTGAGAGATTAGAAGATGGCGTTTGTTTCTCTGAACATGGATGAAATATTTCTCTTGGCTTTGAATGTAAATTGAAAGGAAATGGGCTCGCTGGTTCTTTTTCATTCCATCTTGAAACTACATTAAAAATACTCCCACCTATAGTTCCAAATATATTTTATATCCATAAACAAGCCTTCTTGCTTGATTCTTTGGAAATTGTTTCTTCTTAAAACTGCCAGCAATACTTTGGACTTTTAAGAGTATTTTTAATGAGACCATGATTGATAAACAGCACATAATAACAAATAGGTATGACAGTTTTAGTGTACTAGATGAGGATATTTGATAGACAGACAGCACGGATTCATGTGTTGGCTCCTAAGAATTCATACCTAGAATAAGAATATATGGTTAGTTTTGGGCAGTTGCTTGTTTATGTCACTGACATGTAATGTTTGGTTGTATTAAGCCAAATCTTGAATTTATTTGAATAATTTAGTATACTAAGTTAAACCAAAACATCAATGGACTTTCTAGTGTGGGCACAATCTCACAGTTTTTCAGCTCCAGGAAGGCAAATTACCTCTTCCACCTAATAGGAAGGTGACATAATACTATCATATACAAGAGTGGTCAATTTTTCATATTTCAGCTGATGAAAAAGCACCTATCACTTAGGCTTTGCAGTACTCACTGGTAAATTCCAGAATTTCCACCTGTGATTCCAGTCTTTTCTAAGAATTGCCTCTCAAACAAATGCTCCATGTGTAAACCTAGATGGCTGACAGTTTTAGAAAGTCTTTATTGAGAAATATTGTATTTGCAAGGATGGTGATTAGTTTTGCACTAGTCATCATAATTTCAGTGAGAGTGTCATGGTTTGACGCTGGCCAAATGCCAGGCACCCACAAAAGCTGCTCCCTCAGCCTCCCTGCCTCAGCTGGGCAGAGGAGAGAAAAAAATTAATGAAGGGTTCATGAGTTGAAATAAGGACCAGGAGAAAACACTCCAAGGACAAAACAGGCTCAGCTTATTTATTACTAACACAGTCAGAGAAGGAGAATGACAAGTAAAATAAGCCCTTAAAAACACCCTTTCTTCCCCCAACCCCCTCCCTCCTTCCCATGACAGCACAGGCAGAGAGGGTGTGGAGGTTTGATTAGTTCATCACCGAGATTTTCTTCCGCTGCTCAGGGAGAGGAGTCCTTCCCCTGTGAGACCGTGGGATCCCTCCCACGGGACAGTTCTCTGTGAACTTCTCCAGCGTGGCTCCATATCTCACAAGCAGCAGTTCTCCCAAAACTTCTCCAACATGGTTCCAATCTCATGAGCAGGAGTCCTCCCAAAACTGCTGCACCTTGGCTCTCTCTTTCCATGGGGTGCAGTGCTCCAAGGACAGGCTGCTCCAGCCTGGAAGCAGGGCCCTCTCTCTCCACCGGGTCTCCCACTGGATCACAGCCTCCTCCAGGCATCCACCTCTTCCGGCGTGGGCACCTCCCCCATGGGCTGCAGGTGGATCTCTGCATCCCCCGTGGATCCCCATGGTTTGCAGGGACACAGCTGCTGCACCATGGTCTGCACCACGGCCTGCGAGGAACCTCGGCTCCGGGACCTGGAGCACCTTCTCTCCCTCCTTCTTCACTGACCTTGGTGTCTCCATGTTTTTTTCCTCACATGTTCTCACCTCCTCCTCTTCTCTGGCTGGAAAAAAACTGCGTGCACTTTGTTTTGATTTTCTTCTTAAATATATTATCAGAGAGGCATTACCAACTTCTCTCATTGGCCCTGGCTTGGCCAGCAGCATGTCCATCTTATGAGCCATCAGTCATTGGCTCTGCCAGACATGGTGGAAGCTTCTGGCAGCTTCTCACAGAAGCCGTCTCCATGGACCCCCCCGCCCCCCAGCTACCAAAAACCAGTCCATGCAAAACCAGCACAGAGAGTATTTTCCTAAAGTCTTAAATTGTGTTTTGTATTCCAAAGCATTTAATTTTAATCTTTTCACTGCTTGTAATACAATAGAATTTCTGTGTGGTTTGTTGCAGTTCATGCGATTTGAAGGTGAATATATTTTAAAATAACATAACCACTGTAAAAGCTTTTCAGTCAAGTGCTTTGTACAGATATTGGTAAAAAGTTAGAAATATCAGCAGGCTAAGGTGAATGGATTCACCATTGCTTATAACCTGTTAATTTTTTTATCCGTTATGTATTCTGAATAAATTCTGATCAACCTACACTTTTCTTGCAACGTTTATAAGTATTTTTCCTAAGTGCTGAAAAACTGCAATCTGTTTTGTGCAGCTCATAGATTAGTGAACTCTCCTTAATAATACCTTTTTGCTAGGAAAGCTTTAGGTCAGAGCTGAACATGGCCCATTGAGTTGTATCTTTTCTGGACCCTTTAAATGTCAAATTTAGGGCACATTCCAAAGCTTTGTCATTCAGTCATACACTGTGCATACAAAACAAAACTATAATAAATCTTTTATAACTTCTCTGAACCGCCATCGAACATAAGGTCTGGCTTCTGGTCTTTCCTGCTCCATGTATCTGCAGTTAAAGCAACTGCTGCAGCAGTATTTGCATTTTTCAAATCCATCAGCTCCAAGGATCTAGTGCCACTTCACTTTGTACTCAACAAAGAAACTGTAAAGCTAAACAATAGATGCTTTGAGGAACATTATCCCCTGCTATAATTAGTAATTTACAATTACTTCTACCAGTGTTACAAAATAAAATGGACATCAGAAAAACTCTTAGGCACCTCCAGTTTTTCAGAGGAGGAGAAATAACCTTTTGCAATTTACCCACTGAATGATTGTGCAGACTTTTTTGCCCTACATGATTTCAGTCTAAAAAAGTTTCGGTGGTTGTTATCAAGTCAGTAAGAAATCCATAGATTCAGCTTTTCTTTAAGGTTTTTGAACTTTGAGGTAACATCAAAAGTATTGTCCACTACAACGTGTCTTAATATAAAGAAAATCCAACAGCAAAAAACCCCTCAAACCCCAGCAAAACACAGAAAACCAATCAAACAAAAAACAACACAAAGATATACAAATATTCACCATAAACTGTGACAGTAGATTGCAATAGCTCTATCGAATATGGGCTAGATGCTAATGTCAGCAATAGAGTTTCCTTCAAAATTAGTGTGTTGGTAGATGCATTGTCATGGGAGTGGTGACAGCAAAATAAGAAAAATGTTCTCCAAAGCACAGTAAATGGAAACAATCATACCATTTGGAAGTTCTTTTTTATGGATATATGTTTATGAAGATGGGGCATTGAATATTAACATAGATTCAGAAAAATCTAGAATGGAATTGTAGTATTTGTCCTCCAATAGTGCAAGAAAAATAGCAAAACAGTGGTTGCCATTAGTCTATCAATAGACTTTCTACTTGCTTTTTCTCTTCTTATTTCATTTTTCATCTTCTAAATTGAGAACTTTATGTAGCATGGGTTTGCTTAAGTCTGACATATATTATAATAATGAGGTGTCTCTCATTTTATTGATGGTTGGACTCTTGCAGTAGCAAACAATTTTCTATCAGTTTTAAGTTCTTTTAAGTCCATAAACAATTACACGAATATTTTCTTTTCTGATGATTTCTGGAAAGCAGTTTTCAATTCTTATCCACTTGATTACAGTGTTAGTGAACACAATAACTCTGCTTTTGACATAGAAGTTGTCTAACACCACATACATTTTTTCCCTCCACAGGAAATTTTCAAAAACTCTCATGCCTCTTCATTCAATACTATTGGTCTTTTTTATGTGTTTCTTTGTCGTTAACATCAAATTTTTACTTGATAATGATGCAATGGTTGCAGTCCAAGCACAGGAACTTCTATACCATGTTACAAGAATTCTGTTCTGTTCTGTTTGCTCAGGGGATAAGGCAGCACAGTAAGTGACTACCCAGAAGAACTGTGGTATCTCCATCCTTGCAGTTTTCAGTTACTTGGATGGTCAAAGCCAAGGCTGACCTGAGCTGCTGTTGATCAGAGCACAAGTTTTCATTTCCAACCCCCATTTCTGTATTCAACAAATTATATAAATCTAGCATTGTAATTTCTGTCAGGAATCTTAATAAGTTTGTGTATTTTAGAAATAAAAACAGTTATTGATTTTTAGAGCATAAAATCTTTTTCATTTTTATATTCATGAGTCCAAAAATAAATACCATTTGTCCGTGAACTCTTATTACTGTAGAATGCCCAAAAAAATCCCACCCAAAACCACAAAGCTTTTTATTTCTGAAAGAAGCTGGTCCTCTAAGATTCTGACAGCTAAATTTTTTTTTGCCATTTCTACATGAGTAAAATCTTGTGCCAAAAACATTATGTTCTCTGCAGAAAGATAAGCATATACTTAGCTTTGTACTTATGATACAATAAAAAAAGCTAAGTAGAAAATAGGTCCAGGCTGGTTCTTTTATTATTTTCAGTTTTTACAACTTTTGTAACTGCTGCTTATGTAGACAGTTATTTTTCTTAAAACTTTGTGTGTCATGTTTGGGAAAATATTACTGGAAGTGATAAGATGTGATTACATTTTCCTTTACCCAAACCCTTCCAGGAAAAAGCTTCTGAATATTTATGTTCCCACCTCCCCCACCCTTTTTTTTTTTTCTGGTATCAGTGTGAAAACTAATGTGTCAACATTAGATTTTTCTTGTGTGCGTGCTGATTCTGTTTTGACTGTATGGACATGAAAAGCTGGGTGACTCAACATCTAATAATACACATTCATGCTCAGTGAATTTTTTAAAGTGTATTTTTTGAAAACTATTCAAATTATTTTCCACCTTTCTGATCCATTTTTCTCCCCAAATGGCCAATTATAATTTATTTTTATTATTATTGAGCAATATATACATCCTTTAGAATTAATCTCTTTCTGGTTTGCAGAAGCTGAGGCTGTAAATCTGACATTTGCTCATAATTTCTCTGTCAACTCAAACTAATTTCATAAATAGATTTAATTAGTTAAAGGTAGTGCAAAAAGGGAAAATTCCTGTTGATTTATAGTTATCAGGAAAATAACATAATCCACACAGAAAATAAGAAAAAGAATCCAGATTAAAGAGACCCATGAGGGATAGCAATTTGATGATGTCTTGTGCTGTAATTTTGTATATGAGTACAGAGAAAACAAGAGAACAGTAGTTATTTTCCCTCATGCTGTTGTCGAAGACATCAGCACTATTTGGCTCAGGCTCTGTTATGAAGCTAAATATTTATTTCTAAAACAAAAAGGAAATGTGGGGAAATACCATGTAAGATGAAGCCTCGAACAGATTCACTTGTCGTGCATGCTTTCCTATTTAGCCTTATGGACAGTTAAGTAAAGTTCAAGCAACCTGAATTTACATTTCTGAGAATAGAATTAGGAGACAAAACTGAGCTTTAATGGAGACTATAAGTAATCTTCATATTGTCTGAATAGGTTTTATTTTTGACAGGATCATTCAATTCAGAAGCACATTTTTCCCCAAGGGCTTTGGTCCTCACGCACAGCTGAGGAGAAGGATACAAGTATACTTGGCTTCTCCCTCTTCTTAACTTCCTGGTTTACACATGAACTTTTGCTGACTTTAGTCTACTTTTTCTCTCCTTTTGTGGGCAAAAATAGAGATGTTTTCACTGTGAGGTTAAGAGCATTTCTCTAGAGGCCCCCAACATTACACTCCTTTCTTATTTCCTGCCTGATCCCTTCGCAGGGGAGGGTTCCCCTCAAAAATAACTTTCCTTTCCTAAAAATTGTTCTTTTGAAATTGCTCTTGTTTAACACAGTAATAATAATAGTATTTTCATGGGGGTTTTTTTCACGGTGAGTACTGAGAAACTCTCATGAATTGCATGCAGCACTTATTAAAAACTTTATTGCAGAAACTTCTATACAATAGTCTTCATACCTTACACTGAGCTACATGACTAGTTCTCATCTATAGGACTGATAAAGTTTTGTATATATCTAATATACTACTCTATTAATATTCTGTGGTGATTTTGTTCACCATTTATTTATATTTCAGTCAGTTGAAGTGTGACACTGGGGCATGATTTTGATGCTGTGGTTCTGATCAGGACCTGTGGTAGCACGTGTGTGCATCTTTTCAGTTTCTGCTATGAGTATTCAAGTCTACTATATCAAGTTTTAGTGACCCACCAATCTCTGAAATTGCTAACACCTAATACAAAAGCAAAGGGAAACCTCTTGTCAGGAGTCAGAACAACCCAATGACCCACAGTGAAACACTGCCTACACTTCAGGAAATGACCAATAGGTTTAGTTCTGTCATTCCTTTTCTATTACTTTCAACACAGCTACAATAGTTGGAACGGTTTATTTAAAATTTACTTTAGGGAATAAGTCCATAACTGTAGAGAAAATGTAATGTTTGGCATGCACTTACTCTTTGCAAGCTTTATTATTATGCATTTTTTATTGCTGCTTGTACTATGCAAAAGTACTAAACTTCTGTACCATCTATTTTTATTTAGTATTCAATTCTACATAGTTAAATCAGTAGTATTGTGTAAACATAATACAGTCTTCCATCAATTTTTAAAATCTATGGATGTCCTAAAGATTTATTTTTAGTCCCACCTAGTTAGGAAACATAATAATAAATATAAACTGAATTTATTGGCAAATAGACTATTTTCACATAAGGTGGAGAAACATAAATCTGATTATTTGCATAATTATAGAACTAATTTTTATGTAATGACTTCCTTCTGTTTTATTAAAGAAATCAGTTTAAGCTTATTCACTTCATCAGTCATCATTCAATCCCATTTTTTAAGAACACACAGTGCACTATTTTTCCAGTTCTACCTTGAATGGTCATATTATTGCAAATTGCAAAGGAAAATTTCATATATGTCACCAAGTGTGGAGACCTTGCTCACTTTTGTTAAAAAATAATAAGTCGTTGT
Organism: Corvus kubaryi; assembly: GCF_017639235.1. Lineage (NCBI taxonomy): Eukaryota > Metazoa > Chordata > Aves > Passeriformes > Corvidae > Corvus > Corvus kubaryi. The sequence continues at coordinate 1,344,922 of NW_024582055.1, forward strand.
AAGTTTTATAGGCAAGAATTCAGTTTATGAGATTTATGGTTTCTACAGGAAAAAAAAGACATTTGCTGGTTTATATTATTTGTGGTGGTTGCCTACACAAAACTTAAATAAATATCCCTGCCCTTTTATTTAGTCTGTAGAAGTCCAAGCTAAGATTTAATCTCTTTGGTTGATAAATAGGTAACTGCAATGCCAGTCACAAGTTCTGGGAAGAAATTATTACACCGGACTGTTAGCTTCTTTTTTTCCCCTTCCTGAGTTTCTCTCATTCCATAGTAACATTAGGGAAAATAAGAAATTCTCATTTCTAGGGTATTTCCGTGTTTACTTTTCTTCTGCATTGGAATATAAGTGGAAAATTTTATAAAGAGGAAAATAAAAAAAAGGAAAAGGTCCAACCTCTCACCAATGAATTCAGTAGACTGATGGCACATTTTTTGAAGGAAGCCGGGAAGTGACTTTATGGTAATGTATGGATATGGTATTGAAAAGGCAAAGATGGTCTAAGGTTCTAAAGAAGCTCTTCATTATGCCAGATACAAACACAACAAAGGCTGTGGCTGGAAGATGATACAAAAAAACAAAGGAAGAGGGAAATGCAGGAGCAGTCATAGGACTCTCTTTGCACCTTATAGGAAGGAATGTGACCTACTTATCAGAAATGGAGTTTGGGGATTAAGTGGAAAAACTGCCTGCAAACAGGGAAGTAGGTTTGTATGGGACCTAAGGGTTCCTAACAGAGAGATGAAAAAATTAAATGGTATTTTCTGAATGTTAAGTTCATAAAAAAATTGAGGGAAATATAACCTCACTTCTCATTTTTATTCAAAAGTGCATGTAATTCTGCAAAAAATGTTTGAATAAGATATGAGCTATTTATGCCAGTACATGGGCAAGAATTTAAAGGATGTCAGATCCATCATCCTTTCAGACCTTAAAACAGACATATAATGCCACCTAATTGGAAGAAGTCCAAAGGAGAACAAAACCAATCAGAGCTCCAGTTAATATGATTTACATAAATCAATTAATTCAGAGTTATTTGGTATAAAGAAAATGGTGGAAAGAGGGGCAGGAGAGGAGTACGGAGTACTCTAAGAAGTAGATGATATCAGTTCAGAGCAGGGGAGTAGTGCCATCCTGGTATCAACCATGAATCAGGGAAGAACTTTCAGGTGGAAAGTTAGACATTAAAAAAAAAAACCCAAAATCCTACAATGTAATTTAAAAAGAAAAACAGAAAAAAACCCAACTCTCCAATGGCATGGGCAGTGAAACTTAGAGAGTTCTGTGGAGCCTTGACTTTAAGGCAGCTGTTATTATGAATGACATAGACATAGGAGATTTTCACTTTGGACAGAAGATGTAAGGTATGCTGGAGTCCTCTGCAGTTCTGACATAGGAAAAAAGCAGAAAAAAGCATGAGCTATTCACAGTTACCAAGAGAAGACTTGTGTGTCTATGAGTCTTTTCCAACCTAATTGATTCTGTATGATTCTGTGAGAAAAAATCCCAGTGAATTATTCCAATGTAATAATATTAAAAAGTAACAGTTTTCTGGAAATCCTTTGTGTTGTCTGACCTTTCTAGTCACAGCCTCATAATGCCATTATCACCCCTATCTTCCAAAGAGAAAAGACTGAGAAGGTAAAAGGTGAAGCTGTGGTTTTAAGGGAGAAGACATTCAGCTAGTTATCTTTTTCATTAAATTTCTTTCTTACTTCGTCCTTTAAAATGACAATAAAACAATTTTTTATTCAGTTATACCAAGTCTAGTTTTCCAAATTTAATGATCCTATTTACGCTCAGATGAAATCCACAATGTATTCTCGTTATTAGTTCCCCAAAGTAAATGGAAATAGCACTTTAAAATTTAATGCAGGGTATGTTTAATCATCTACACCATTCTTATTACTGGTTAATCCTGAAACAGTAGCATGTATAACATATAAAATATTCACAAGGTAAGGCACTACCATTAACAACAACAACAACAACAAAAAATTCAATAAATCAGAATCCTTGATTTAATAACAAGCAGCTTTGTTTAATTACTGTTGGGCTGGGTTCACTGAGCTGAGAATGCAATTATGTGTCTCGATGCAGCATTAGTACATCAGAATAAAAGGCCTCTTCTTTTTGTAGCATTTCCTTAAATAATAAATATTCTTAATTTCTTAAATAATGAGAAAATATTTGACCACTGTCTGTTATATTTGGCTTACCCTGGAAAAGAACTTTCATTTACATGTGAATGTTGTGACTGAAGGAAGAATCAAAAGGCCATGGACCCATATTTTCTTCACAGAGATTCCTGAACATGGTCTGGATTGTTTGATGGATTTAGTAATATTTGGCATCTTTTACATACTACAAAGTATTTTATCAGTTATTCTTTATATAGTATTTCCACTGAATCATAGAAGAACATAAAAGAAAAACAATTGTCTCTGCATATTTAGCAGATGAAGCTCTAGAGAGAATCCAAGATTCATGTGTTGAGTGCTTGGAGTAGTTAACCAGAATAGGCTTTGCTGGAAAACGAGTACATCAATAATGGCTTTTCCTGAGCACTGGTAGACCTCAGATGCTCATACCAGATGTTCCAGATAGGAAAATATGTCATCCATATGAACATCAGTCATTTTTTCTCATGACTGGGCAGTGAGAAGAAATTCATTTTTCTGTGCCCCAAAGAGGTAACACAGAATCACTCTGTTGATATTGGACAGCACAGTGATGAAGCCCTTTTTACTTATTGTTTAAGGGCTTCATTTAATCTTCCTTTTCAGGGGGGAAAAAAGCTACCTAAATGAATCACATGCATTATTGATTATTTGCTGAATTTAGGAGTCTCATAATGCAGATTGAAAAGTTTTAAAGTTATCATAACATTCATGTGTTATACATGTGGAGATTTGCTGATGACTTGGTACAGCCAAGGATTACTAAGGTTGATTATTGATGAAATTCACATGCCAGTGTTTTTATTGGACTATCTACGTAAGGTGATAAGTGCATACTTAAAATACATGTAAATTAAGCTTGTTTTAATTAAACTTTATATACTTTAAAGAAAATCAGATTAAAGTAACTGTGAAAGCAGAAACTTGATACGTCTTATCTCTGCTTGAAACATCTACAATTGCCTTAAAATAGTTGTGGATTCTTTGCTAGGGAGGGAGGATTGATTTAATGCACAATATTTTAATGAAACTTTAGTATTAGTAAACTAGAAAGGGATGGCTAGGGAAGGGAAAAGACAAATTACCTTCTTCCAGTTTGCATGTTAAAAGCCAATTTGAAGGAAGTGTCAAGAAATTGATGTATTGTCTTCTGTGCTGAAAATTTTGCAATTATTTAAGTGAAAGTGAATTTTTTTTGGTGTCTTTGCTTTTGGGATTGGGTAGCTATTTTGATTTCTAGCCAAATGTGTTGAATTATAATTATGCTCTGTCTCAGTATAGAAAATGTGCTTTGAATATCTTGTATTTACTGTGACATCCAAGTAAGAAGAGGAACTGTGTTATATTTCTTTTTGAAGAAACTTCATGGCAAATATGACGGCTCTCCTACAAATGAAAAGATAGTCTGCTAGCTGCAACTGTTTATGGCAAATTGATGTAGAAGTGACTGATATATATTGGAAATGCATATTTTCAGACATAACCCTCTTTCTATGTCATGGCAATGTACCTAAAATATATAGTATTTTGGCTGTTTCCTGATGGCAGCACTATCTAGTGCCTATAAGTCTGTAAATCCTAAAGAGCAATGTTAAAATTGTGAGTGGACCGTGTAGAGGAGGGGAAACAAGTCAGAGAGAATCATATTAATCAGAAGAATTGGCTGGCTGTATATATATATATATATATACTTTGTTGTCTAGAAATTCAATATAATTTGGGTTAGGATTATAGCTTTATTACCTTTAAAATTACCTTCAATATTTAGATACATACCTTCATAACTTTGATATGGCTTGAGATAGGCTTAAGAAGAATAACAATATTACCAGTAAATACTAGCAGTAACTACCAATCTAAAACTGGTAGTTTCTGATTCTAGATATTGACAAAATAGACAAGTAACTCCTGGCATAACATCAGTGCTTTGCTAATACAGTATTTCCCTTGTATCATTTCCACATCTCCATATGGGAAAAAACATGGTCATTGGTCTAGAGGTGTTTCAACCCAAAAATATTTCTTGTTTTACAGTATGATCTTTTCAAAAACTCAATTTAAGCTTATTAACCATGAAAAGAAAGAGTCCAGCATTCCAATGTAAGTAGACATTTTGCCTTTCTAAGCTATTTTAATATTACACGTATTCCATACTACTTACAGAATCACTGCATCTTGGCAGAAAGGTCTGGTCTATCAGTATGCAGAAGGACAGAAAGGAAAGATGAATACAGTTCAGAAATATTTGATTAAATTATCTTCAGTAGAAAATACGGTCTTGTTAAGTTCCCAGAGGAAAACATTTTTTTCAATTAGTTTTGATTAAACTCTGGAATGAGAGTTTTTCAAGTTAGGATGGAATCGTTTGTGGAAACCAAAAAAGAAATTTAATTCAGAAGGAATCAAAGCCTTGTGGGTTAAATACCTGTCTAAGCCCCCAGAAATCCAATTTCATGTATCTGAAGTAAACTGGCAAAAAAAAAAAATCTAACAGGATGAAGAGGTGCATTAATATCTGAGCTGTTGTTTATCCTGTTGTCTCAAGGCTTTAGTGCAGAAGAGAAATGTAGTCAAGCTTTTTGCATCGATGAAGAGGCAAAACACAGAATATAATATTGTTTTAGAAAAGATTTAGAAATACTTTATGTATGAGAAATTGTAGCTGTTATCACAAACACCTGTTCACCACTAAAGGCTTTGTTTTTGTCTGGTAAATTGTATTTTATATGTGGTAAAGAGAAAAATCTATTTGCAGATCAAAGAGAACACAGAATCACTATTTTTTTAAGCTGGATTTTTATACTACTACACAATTGTAATTTATATTATTTTGTCTCCATATTGTTTTAAAATACATTTTTCACAAATAGAATATGATGATGATAATAAAATGATACAGTGACCTAGTTGTGATGAACTCATTACAGCAAATCTAATAAACACATTTTATAAACAATGCTATGCCTATTTTGCATATTTATGCATAATTTGTCAACAGACTTGTGTTGCTGCCTGCTCCAAGCTTCCCCTCCCCCTCCCCAATCTGAACCCCTTTGTTCCAAAGCGCAGGCAAAACCAAATGTAACTCAAACTCTTTAGCAGTGTCTGATTGGCCGGTCACCCCGGGTCCGCCCCCCAGTCCTCCACTTTCCCCTTCTCCGAATAAAAGAGAGGACCAAGGCGGGGCCTGCCCTCTTTTGGCTTTGCAACTCTGCAAATATCTGTGTGCTTCTGTTTCTTTTGAAAGCTTCTAATTGCAGGAAATTAAGCAAGCTAAGAGCTATAATTCTTCCTCTTTGCTTCTGCTGGTGGTATTAGATTTGCAGCTACCATTTTGACGCTTTTAGAGCTACTGAAATGCCAGATTGCCTGTGCTACCTCTCTAGGCTGCTCAAGGCTTTCTAAGGCGTTAAACTACTAGCCTAGCCGGTAAAAGCTGTAAGTATACCCCCACATTTGGTGCCCAGTGTGCTATCTTTGAACCCCAGTACAGAGAGACTTTTAGGGTGTCCCAGCAGCTGCGTGTCTGCTGGAGTTAGCTCTGCACCTCCTGCCATGCCAGCTCTGTGTAGCAAGTTGCTACTTTTTGTGTAACAGCGAGCCCAGAGCCTCAGCCTGTACCCTCCCCCACACCACATGGCGAGGGAGTGGCTGGTAAGTGGAAGACCCATTTCACTTATTTTTTTTCTCCGGACCTGCTTTCCTGTGATAAATCCAGAATTCTGGTATTTCCCTGCTGTTTTAGGGGCTCCTGTCTTAAGCTGGTTCTGGTGCAAACTTTCTCTTTTTTTTTTTTCCTCCTTTTTGCGATTTGGGGCTGAGGTTTGTGGTGCTGCATTCGTAATGGGATCTGAGGTTTCTGCACACCATAGAAAAATATACTACCAAGTTCAAAGCTACCTTTCTTGTACTGGGCATAAATACCCTAAAAATCTAGTTCGATCTTTTGTACGATGGCTTTTTCGGTACTTTCCTAATCTGACCTCCGAGGACATGAGATCTTCTGAATTTTGGGATAAGGTGGGGAGAAAACTCTCCTCTCTTAAAGGTTCAGGAGATGAAACAGTTTCAAAATTTTTTCTTCTCCTGTTACTAAGTTATACTTTGCTGGAGAAAAAAGCAGTACATGAAAAGCCACTGCAAAAATCCTCTTTCAATCCCCTTACACCCTCTTCCAACCCCTGTGTCCCTGACCCTTCTTCCCCTACGCTGGAAAACACAGATAGAGCAACCTGCTTTTCAGCTCAGGAGAGCCATCATCCTCCTGGCTCACCCATGTTTCCTCAGCACCCTGCCTTGGATTGGAATCCGGAACCAGTACAAGGACCTTTCCAAAACCTTTTCTACACTCCTTTGTCCCCAGTTTCTAGCCCTCATGTTTCAAGCGTGCGCAAAAACCCCTTCTCCCCTGATCTCTTTGTTCCCAGGGACAGCCATTGCCATGTGCTTGCAGCCCGGGAAAAACCTGCTCCCCCCAACTACTTTTCTCTGAGTTTGTTTGTCTCCAATAATGGCGGATGCAATATTTCTTCATCTCCAAACTACACCTCCCGCAATCCCTTTCTCCCCCACCCCACAAATCCCTTCTTGTCCCCATCCCTGCCCACTCCAGCATCAGAACCTGACCCCACCCCTAACCCCACCCCCACAGTGTCATGTTTCACCCCCCCTCTGTTCCTGCCCATGACTCAAGTACCGCCCTATTACTGCTGGCCCGGGCCCTAGGGTATATCACCGTGTCCCGCAGCCATAGGGAGGAGGAGGAGAGAAGATCCAGCAGGCAGGAATTGTGCAGCAAGATTGATTTAGTTAATTATTTTACAAACTCTTTATAGACATTTTCTTCATAGTCTAATTGGACAAAGGATCAGCCACCCCTTGGGGGTGATTGGCTAAAATCCTAAAACATCCATTGTCAAAATATTTTTCTATTATACCATAAACAAGACTTTTCAAGGTTGCAGGTGGTGTGGGTGTTTACATAACTCTGCTACCTCTTCTGTGAGAGAGAAAAGTCTCTCACGGACTTAGAAAATAGCAAGGAAATCCTTGCTAGCAGCATTTTTGTATCTACACCGCCCCTGCCTCCCACAACCCCTCCCCCAACCCCTCCCCTCCTCCCGCCGCGTCCCTGCCTCCACTCCCCACCCCTGCCTCTACACTCCCCGCCTCTGCTTCCCATTGTCCCACCCCAGGTTCCCACAATCATGTGACTACCCCTCTACATCCAGGAACCCACTGCTACCAGGAAGTAACTCCAACTGCTTCTACTATGCTGTCTCGTACAGGAGCTAACCCTGGCTGGACACCTTTTCCTTATTCTAATATTAAGGATTTGTGCAAGGCAATTAAGGAGTTTGGGATGCATAGTAATTATTTTAAGAGCCTTTTAAGTGCTACTTTTGCAACTCACTTACTTGTACCTCATGATTTAATTACAATAATGCAAACTCTTGTCACACCTGGTGATTTTATGTTGTGGAAACAACGTTGGAAAGTAATTTTATCTGATTTATTGCAAATTTTGTGGCAAACTCTAGATAATTACCTGGACTTTGACAATTATATCACATTAGACCTTTTATCTGGTGACAATAATATGGCAAATCCTCAAAAACAAGCAATGCTTATCCCTCGTCCAGTTCTTACTGAAATCACACGTGCTGCTGAAAAGGCCTTAACATTACTACCATCTCAGACTCCTACATCTCATTATACCAACATTAAACAATTGCCAAATGAAAATATTATTCACTTTTATAACCGTTTGCATGAAGCTATCTTTTCCCAGGTCCCTAATCCTGACCTCCCACAAGCGCTCCTACTCGAACTGCTCCAAGTGAATACGAATGTTGCTTGCAAACAAGTCATCCTCACTCTCCCTTTGCACCCAGCTCTGACTGTTGAATCCATCCGCGACGTCTGTACAAAGAAGGTGCAGCTGAACACAGCTATTCCCTTTTTGAAAAAAGTGGGGATGGTTGGGGAGGTTGTGGAGAATGCTATGGGCACAGGGGAAACTCAATCTCAAGGTAACTTTATATGCTATCATTGTCAGAAAAAGGGACATGTAGGTCACAATTGCAGAGCGATTATAACTGCTGATAAAAACTCTCCAAAGACTGTTTCCCCAGGTCAACAGCAGGGAAACTAGCGACTCAACGCGTCCTAACAGCTCCACGTTCAGACATAAATAGGGCTGCAGACAAAGCAGCTTGGACTTCTGGACTCAGGTTTAAGGTAACCTGTGATGAAACACACCATTTCAACAACAACAAACAGACTTTAATACCCATCTCATTCCACACCGTGGACCACATGCCAGACTTTACATACCTTTTTGTTATTGGCGACACTCGGGAAACACCTGCTGGGATAGAGGTTACACCCACACTCATGAAAGTGGATCAGAATGGGTGTTCTAACCTAATTGTACAATGTATATATCCGCCATACTTTATGCCAAAGGGTCAAGTCATTGCACAGGCCATTCCACTGCCCAAATACCTGCCCACAGATGGTCATAGCCCAGCCATCTGTTGGACTGAGGTTTTGGGAAATGACAAACCTGTAATAGAATGTAAGCTCTGTCGCAGATCACATAAAATCAGTATAATAGGAATGATAGACACAGGTGCTGATGTGTCTGTCATTCCATTTGATAAGTGGCCTGCGCAATGGGAATTGCAGTCTCAGGACATCATACAAGGGATTGGAGGTACCCAAATTGCAAAGCAATCCAAATACACCATTCAAATTGAAGGTCCTGAAGGACAAATAGCGACACTTCGTCCATATGTCCTAGACACCAAATTCACCCTGTGGGGAAGGGATGCCATGTCTCAGTGGGGAACAAAAATTGATATCACCCCTAGACATCAAAATTTTCCCTTGCGGCTGCTGGAGCAGAGTGCCAACCACAAAAGCTAACTTGGAAAACGGATGAACCCGTGTGGGTTAACCAGTGGTCGCTAAAAGAAGAAAACTTAGAGGCACTCAAAACATTAGTAGCTGAACAATTGGCTAAAGGAAATATAGTTCCAACTAACAGCCCATGGAACACACCCGTGTTTGTAATACAAAAACCGGAAAAGAACAAATATAGGCTCCTCCAAGATCTTAGAGAAATCAATAAGGTTATTGAAGACATGGGACCCCTTCAACCAGGTATGCCGTCACCTTCAATGCTCCCACAACATTGGCATTTAGCTGTTCTTGATATTAAAGATTGCTTCTTTCATATTCCACTCCATCCTGAAGATGCCCCTTGATTTGCATTTTCTGTACCCTCTATTAATCATGAAACTCCCATGAAACATTATCATTGGCTTGTGCTTCCCCGAGGTATGAAAAATTCTCCAACTCTCTGCCAAGAGTATATTGCTAAAATTCTATCTCCCATCCATGCCAAAGCAGAGAAAGCCATCATCCTACATTACATGGATGATGTGCTGGTATGTACTCCCAATAATCACTATCTTGAGCAGACACTTAACATGGTGACTGAGGCCTAGAGGCCAAGGGCTTTGAATTACAACCAGAAAAAATGCAGAGAACAAGCCCTTGGAAATACCTTGGACTCAAAATCACAGAAACCTCTATCACCCCAACACCCATCACGATTAATAATAACCCAAAAACATTAGAGGAAGTGCAACAGATCTGTGGGACACTGAATTATGTAAAGTCCTGGTTAGGACTCACCACAGAGGATGTAGCTCCTATTGCAAACCTGTTAAAAGGGGAAGGTGGTCCAGTATCCCCTAGATCCCTGACAGAAGAGGCAAGGCAATCTCTCAAAAAGGTACAAGAGCTCATTTCCACCAGACAAGCACACAGGTATCAGCCCTCCCTACTCTTTAAGCTTGTCATTCTAGGGAAGGTACCACGCTTTCATGGCCTCATATTTCAGTGGGACAAAGAGCAGAAGGAACCCCTCATCATAATTGAATGGGTATTCCTTCCACTCCAACCTCCTAAAACCACCACACAGCCACAAGAACTAATGGCAAAAATTATCATGAAGAGTAGAGCAAGGCTCCACACCCTGGCAGGATGTGACTTTGCATGCATCTACTTACCTGTAACAACTGACACATTAGATCACCTACTTCAAAATAATATAAATTTACAATTTGCATTAGATAGTTACTCAGGCCAAATCTCCAGTCATTACCCAAAACATACATTGTTTAATCTGGCATTCTCTTTCATCCCTCGAGAGATTCAAAGTAGAAAAGCCCTTGATGCAATCACCATTTTTACCGATGCTTCAGAAAAAAGTAAATGGTCTGTGATTACATGGAAAAACCCAAAGATGCAAAAGTGGGAATCTGACATCAAGGTAATCCAGGGATCACCACAAGTAGCTGAACTAGCAGCTGTTGTTAGAGCATTTGAGAGGTTCAAAGAACCCTTTAATTTGGTCACAGACTCAGCATATGTAGCTGGAGTAACTGTTAGAGCTGAGCATGCTTTCCTAAAAGAAATCTCAAACAAAAATTTTATGATTTGCTCTCAAAGCTAATTTATCTGGTTTCCCACAGAGAGCATCCCTATTTTGTCATGCATGTGAGGTCACATACAAACCTGCCAGGATTTATTTGCAGAGGGTAATCGTAGAGATGATGCTCTGGCTATGCCAGCAGACATAGTTTTATCAGCCGACTTACCAAAGCTCCCCCAAGTTTTTGAACAAGCAAAATTGAGCCATGCCATGTACCATCAAAATATTCCTGCTCTTATCCTCATGTTCCATCTGTCGCAGACACAGGCAAAAGCAATAGTGGCAACATGTCCCAACTGCCAGAAGCTACAGCTTCCATCACTAGGCATGGGGATCAATCCCAGAGGCATCAATAGCAGTGAAGGGTGGCAGATGGACGTCACATATTTCCCTGAATTTGGGAGATTAAAATACGTTCATGTTTCTATTGATACCTTCTCTGGTGCCATGTATGCCTCTGCACATGCAGGTGAAAAAGCTAAAGACGTTGAAAAACATCTTGTCCAAGCTTTTGCTGTGCTCGGTATACCTGAAGAGATAAAAACTGATAATGGACCTGCCTACACCTCTCAGGAGTTTAAAAAATTTATTCAGCAGTAGGGATTTCGACATGTTACAGGTATTCCTCACTTCCCAACTGGACAAGGCATTGTTGAACGTGCCCATCAAACCCCCAAGCGAATGCTGCTGCAACAGTCAGGGACCACTAAATTCAACTCACCTGTCCTCAGACTCAGCAAAGCACTGTTTACCATAAACTTCCTGAATGGCACCTTTGAGGATCCAAACCCTCCCATCTATCGTCATTTCCAGAACACTGGGAGACAGAAACTGAAGGAAAATCTGAAGTCCTGATCCAGGACCCAGAGACTCAAAAAATCCAAGGACCATACAAACTTGTAACTTGGGTACATGGGTATGCCGCTGTATCTACCCCTCAAGGACTGAGGTGGATCCCAGGGAAATGGGTAAAACCTTATGTCACTTCCTCAAAAGTTAAGGAGGTTAAAACTGCCTCCTGGAGGAGACATCGTAAAAAAGATCCTGATTTTGCACCCTCATGTAAACCTCCTACTGCAAGTTTTGCTGTTAACCCCCTAAGTTAAGTTGCACTGTTTTGCACTCACATTTTGCATTGTATTTTGTAATCCTGATACCCCATACCGTAGATGTCCTGACTAAACCCCTGAGTTTTGACTGGGGAACTAGTTTAAAGACATCCTAGGTACTGTCAAGTTGTAGGGACGATAGATTCCAATTATGTTTTGCACTGTTGTTTTGTTACTGTTCTATGCACTTTAAGTTACTAAGAATTACAACCCAGCTTTAAAGGAAAAAAAATAGGGAATTGTTGCTGCCTGCTCCGAGCTTCCCCTCCCCCTCCCCAATCTGAACCCCTTTGTTCCAAAGCGCAGGCAAAACCAAATGTAACTCAAACTCTTTAGCAGTGTCTGATTGGCCGGTCACCCCGGGTCTGCCCCCCAGTCCTCCACTTTCCCCTTCTCCGAATAAAAGAGAGGACCAAGGCGGGGCCTGCCCTCTTTTGGCTTTGCAACTCTGTCTGCAAATATCTGTGTGCTTCTGTTTCTTTTGAAAGCTTCTAATTGCAGGAAATTAAGCAAGCTAAGAGCTATAATTCTTCCTCTTTGCTTCTGCTGGTGGTATTAGATTTGCAGCTACCATTTTGACGCTTTTAGAGCTACTGAAATGCCAGATTGCCTGTGCTACCTCTCTAGGCTGCTCGAGGCTTTCTAAGGCGTTAAACTACTAGCCTAGCCGGTAAAAGCTGTAAGTATACCCCCACAGGCTTGGATCAGAATCATAAAGATGCAGTGACATAAAGATGCATGGTAATGCACAAGAAAAAAATACTCAAAAAGAAAAATCATTACTTTGGTACAAGGTTGTTGTTTTATGAGGTCAACCATACCAATTCAGTATACCTCTTGTATTTGGGAGGACACTTTATTTGTTGGGGTTTGTGTCTGCAGAAAGGTTCTTAGGCTCAGGAATGGAGGATTTTTTCCATTTTTTTTTTTTTAGTTTCTACAATAGATTGTTTGGATCTATGGTCCTTTGATGTAAAGGGTATTCAGTTTATTTTTTAAGTGTAAAAGAAAGTAAATTCCTAAGCTAGGACTTTCCATACTAAATATTAGTGTCGTGCATGTTATTTATATTTCAGCTGTGCACAGATTCCAGGCATTGGCCATTGTTGTGGTTTGACACTGGCCAAATGCCAGGCACCCACAAAAGCTGCTCGCTCACCCTCCCCTGCCACATCTGGGCAGAGGAGAGAAAGAAAACTAATGAAGGGTTCATGAGTTGAGATAAGGACTCCATGAGTGAGAAAACACTCCAAGAGCGAAACAGGCTTGGCTTAGAGGTACAAAGTGAATTTATTACTAACAAAGTCAGAGGAGGAGGATGAGAAGTAAAATAGGCCCTTAAAAGCACCTTTTCTTCCCCTAACCCTTCTCTCCTTCCCACCAACAGCACAGGGAAAGAGGGTGTGGGGATTTGGTCAGTTCATCACCTGAGATTCTCTTCCGCTGCTCAGGGAGAGGAGTCCTTCCCCTGTGAGACCATGGGGTGCTTCCCACGGGACACAGTTCTCTGTGAACTTTCCCAGCGTGGGTCCACTCTCACGAGCAGCAGTCCTCCCAAAACTGCTGCAATGTGAATTCCCCCCATGAGCACGCAGTCCTCCCAAAACTGCTGCACCTTGGCTCTCTCTTTCCATGGGGTGCAGTGCTCCAAGGACAGGCTGCTCCAGCCTGGAAGCAGGGCCCTCTCTCTCCACCGGGTCTCCCACTGGATCACAGCCTCCTCCAGGCATCCACCTGCTCTGGTGTGGGCACCTCCCCCACGGGCTGCGGGTGGATCTCTGCATCCCCCATGGATCCCCATGGTTTGCAGGGGCACAGCTGCTGCACCATGGTCTGCACCACAGGCACCTGGAGCACCTTCTCCCCCTCCTTCTCCGCTGACCTTGGTGTTGCCATGTTGTTTCCCTCACATGTTCTCACCTCCTCCTCTTCTCTGGCTGGAATTAAAACTGTGTGCCCCACTTTGTTTTGATTTTCTTCTTAAATATATTATCAGAGAGGCATTACCATCATCTCTAATTGGCCTAGCCTTGGCCAGTCGCATGTCCATCTTATGAGCCATCAGGGATTGCATCTGCCAGACGTGGTGGAAGCTTCTGGCACCTTCTCACAGGAAGCACCTCTGTGCCCGCCCCACGACCAAAAACCAGGCTGAGTAAAACCAACACAGCCATAATGTCTTGGTCTAAAACAACTTGTAGTTCTTTGCCTTCTTCCTAAAAATATCCACCTTAGTGATGTGTTTGTACACATTGTTAGTCCTTTTGAAGTCATTGGAACATGCCACCTGCATAAAGATGTGTTTGTTTGCACAGCTAAAGCCTTACCCTGTAAACACTTACATCATCCAATCTGTATTCATGCAAAGAATAATGTTATATTTATTTAAAAAATAGTAGTGAAAGCAAAAAATCAGCTAGAGAATAAATTTTGTAATAAACCCAGAAAAAACTGAAAATAAGTTGCTGGAAGGTCAGCTGAAGCAGGTGTGTCTGGCAGTGGGAAACAGACTTCCTGCCTTGGAGATCATTACCTGTATTGCAGAAACTTTTAGAGGCTTCATGAGGACTTCATGCTTCATATTTTCATTGATATATCAACAATGTCTAAAAATCTCTATTCCCTTAGCACTATTAAACTAGAGAGAGAAAAATGAAATGATTGGATAGTTTGTCTGTGCATTGATTTTTTTCTACGTCAATGTGTATTACTGTGAAAACATTTTAAGGTTTTTCCCATGGTTAACCTTGTAGAAAAGTATAAGAAACCCTTAACATCCATTTCTAGTATAAAAGATCATTTGACCTCGAAATCTGTACACACATCCACAAATTTTGTTTTGTGTGTTCAGCTGAGAATACAGCAAAGGCCTGGGAAAATTAAAGGTTAATCCCTCATCTGAAGTGCAGAAGTGTTTCCTCCTGCCTGCAGGTGGGAGATGAATATGCTAATGGGGCAAGCCTGACTCTGCAGTGATTTGTAGGTGAAAATGTAACTTGTGATAATTAAAGGCTAATTACTTTTAGCTAGCAAGTGGGAACCAGGTGCTCTAAAGCAAAAGAGAAAGATTTTAGTTTGTGCTGGTAAGACTTTTGGAGGGGGAAAAGAAGAAGGGACTACATTTCTTTTCTTTTGCCTTGAATTTTTTTTTTGTTTTAGTAAATTAGAGAACAGAAATGAAATGGTTAGACGTGACATACAGTTTTCATAGGTTTTGGGGGGTTATTTTTATTTATTTTTATCATTGTTTACCTTAAGAGATGGCCAAACAGAGTTAGGCAGGGATTCTGGAAATATTTTTGCTGTTTCGATGTTAGTAATATTGCCATCACGGCAGTGTGTCTTGTTTCAAATCCTGTTTAAAAACAGCTCTTTCTGAGATGCTCACTAAAAAAATCTCTTTTAAAAGCTTCTCTCAATTATTGCTTTCAAAGGCACCCCCAAGCGTGAGCACTCAGATTAGAGCATTAGAGCTTCCCACATATTTCCATCTTGCTTTTATGGTAGGATGTGTTAACTTTCCTAGTTAGTCTTCTCTTTGAAGGCTCATGAATCCAAGGAAGTTCAGGCATTTACACCCACTTTCCTTTCCTCTTTTTCAAGACAGCCTTTTCACTATCACAAGTAGTCTCATGAAGATATTTCTATGTTAGATGAGGTGCCATATCACTTATCTGGGAAGTAAACAACTCAGCATCATGAAGGGGCAAATCTAATTCTTTTGGTGACTGCTTGGCATATTTACTCTTTGTACCACTCATGCACTGTATGTTTTACAGTAGCTTTACAATTAAAAAAATAATCAAATTGCTGTTTAGACAGTTATATGTAATTATTTACTGATTGAGTCTATGTATAATGAGAATTAATCACTTTGAATAGTGGGTGATGGATCTATAAACTCATTTCCTTAATGAACTTACTTTTCCTTGTAACGAACTGGGGTTGTAGTCACTCGGACCACCACAGGTGGTATCCACAATAAGCATATGGGCTTTGCAGTCACTCTGTAGATCTGTATTTAGGCTCTAAGTTATTTATAGTACCTATATGGCTGTTGATCCTTTTCTTGGGCAGGTTTAGAGGTGATAAAACCTTAAAGTTCTAACCAGGTAAGTATCTGATTTTTTTTTTAAGATACCCGATTTTTAAATGTGGTTTTCTTTAGCTATGTTACCCTTTTTACCTGGTTTGTAGACATGTTCTGCTTACATCAAATCTAACAGATAGAGGAAAGACCAGTGATACTAGTATTTCATTTCTAAGCAATAATTCAGGCATTAATATATTCTTATGGGCCAGGAAGTGCGAGAATTTCCCCAGGTTAGAAAAATCAGCTTTGACCTGAAATGAGTAGAGAGATATCTTGATCTGATTTTGCATGTTAGTATCTTAAAATCTACCAGCAGATAATTTGTATTTAAAAAACAATTATCCCAAAATGAGGCATTTCTTTTAACTCTTCAGGTTAATACTGATTTTGAAAGACTTTTGTGTATTTGATTGAGTGGAACTGCGGACTGTCCAGTTACGAGCTGAAGGTCGGGGGGGGGGCGGGGCTCCTTCTGAGGTCAGTTCAATTTCCAGCAAGTTTGTTTTCTTGTAATAATGGGGAGACCTTTAGGGGCAATTGGCCAGCACAAACTTGGGCAACAAAAGCCTCTGTGGGCAGGCAGGTAGGCCAGTTATTTTTCTTGGTTTTGCTTTTAAAATGTCAAGAGAATTGATGTGTCCTTTTGAACTCTTTTATTCTACTGCATCAGCATCTTTTGCACAAAAATGTTCCACTAGTGCATTTTCTTTTTATATTTGATCTAGTTATAATTCTGATTTCCTTTAGGAAGTGATTGTATGTTCTTATAGCTGTAGTTCAAGATGAAGGGAATTATAATGAGTCTTTCATTTTTACAGACGAGTATGTAAATTGAGTGGTAGAATCCAATATTGTATAATTACATTGATCACTAATCCTGATGTGGTTTTGTTCCTGTAAGTCTCTCCTGAACTGTTTTGCAGAAAGGAAGATAAAAAATTATTGGTTAAAAGCAGCAGCATAAATAGTAGCAAGGATAATTTATATGCATTTACTTATTAAAGCATTGAAACAGTCAGGTCAAATGGGCTCACAGGCCGCAAGGAGGACATCAGTTACCTTCTTCCTATTGTAAATACCTTACTCTATAAAGTGTATTGCTGTAATCAGTAGAGCAAATTATGAAGAAAATTGTTTTGTGAAAAATTAGCGCCATTCTTCAGCAGCTCAAGAACTCATATGTAAGTTTTATCTTGTCCTAAAGATATGCTTTATTAGTTTGTTCCATCACCCTCTTTTTGGACCCCTTATCTCTGGAAACACCCATGAGAAGAAAAAGAATAGGTGTTTATTTCTCACTAGCATTCTGTTTAGTAAATAATGAGTCAAATGGCTTTTCATCCACAATTTCTCAAAGGTGATCTATATAACAAGACATGGTTTGTTACTGAATTCCCCAAAGCAAGAACTCTCCCACAATCCCTGAATTTGTGCTTGGTGCCTTTGCATCCACTGGACTGATAGACAAGGATGTCTAGAAATTATTTTAGATTTTTAAATTTTCTTTAGAGCCTTTAAAGACGTGTGAATTTTCATCCTGTTGTTTTGCTCTATCATGGTCTTACTGGGATTTCTGTTTCAGGATGATACCTTCTTGGCTTAGATAATCTTTTGCATTTAATTATATTTTAGCTCTTTTTATTCTGTAGTATCTCCCTCCTTCCCACCTCTCATTTCCTTGTGGAATACTCATCTTTGATACATGCATGAAGAACAGGTAATGAGGAAAACTGAAAGAGCTGGAAATAATTTTACGAAATATCTTTTCCTGCTGTAGTACAGTTAACAAAATTCAAATATATTTCTGTAACAGTACAGTGTTATGGAAATATAATTAATAGCAGTCTAGAAACTATTAAATAGTTTTTTTTCATTTTATCAGCTAATATTCAGAAAATATTATGGACAGAAAGCTTTCCTCTTCCTCTGATATGTATGGATGTCCTTGAATTTCACTGATACTGAAAAACTAGTTTATCACACCTCAGTAAGTTCCTTATGTCCTTGTTTTCCAACAGTGATAACTTAATTTTCTCAGTGAACTGGTGGAAAATGCAACATTTCACAAAACAAATTATAGCAGAGAAATAGAAAGCAATAGAGAGGATCTTTTCTTTTTCTTCTTTACAAAAATGTTTTTATTATAATTGCTGATTTTAAAAACCCACAGAAATTGGAGGAGGGTTCTTTTGGTTTTGTTTAATATTTTTTATTCTCAGGTAAGGATGGAAAGGGAGAAATAAGCTTTGGCAGTTTAGTAGGTGTCTCACAGAGCTCAGTTGGACTGATGAAAACAGCAAGATGGAGCTAGAGGAAGGGAAGAACTGTTCTCTAATAATATGATTTTGTTATTCCTTGATTAAAGTTTGGTAAAACTTTTGAAATAATCCCATTAGGCAGCTGGATCAGGAGCATTTTTGCAACCTGTGTCATGTGTGTGAAGCATGCCTGTAAAGCAGCCAGACATGAGGCGTTTATCAGACTGAGAGGAAGATGCATCTAGATACTGTGGCTAGATAGACATGCAACTTTGATAGCTGGTGTGGGCTGTGCATTTATCATCTCTTGCCCAGAACTTCTATGAGCAAATTATGTAGGTGCATGCAGGAGAAAGAGAGACCTTGCTCATAAGGGAGGGAGGAAGGAAGAGGGAGAAAACCTGTCAGCTTTTGTCAGTGGTGGATCTGTTTTGGAGCTGGCTGGCACTGGCTCTGCTCAGCACGGGTGGTCTCCTGGTCCCTTCTTTCAGAGGTCACCCTTATAGTTTTCCCCCCTGCACCAAAACCTTGTCAAGTAAATCAGATACCACTGTTAATAAGCATGAGGAAAAAAAAAAAACCCAAACAGCTTCTTTGAAAGATTCATTTTTTCTGTTTATGAGGTGTATCAAATAGATGCCAACTTGACAGGGACAAGCTTTGCAACATGCCGTGGTATTATATGGCTGGTGTGCTGCAATGGGATGCTCATTTACATGGCTGATCAGTCCCTCGAGGAAAAGCTGTCCAGTCCATGCAGTACAGAGCAGATCAGGAAGACTTTATTAATAAGAACACAAAATAAATACAAATAAAAAGTATCACACTTGTGTATCCCTACAGTGAGTGGAAAACTTAGTGTATGTAAAAGACTGTTTGGGTAGTGGGGGAATGCTTCAGATTGGCTTCACTAAGAACATTTTCTCAGAATAATAAAATTTGCATCAATAAAATTATTTGATTTAGAACACAGAAGTAAAAAATTAGTCTGAATTTGTGTTGCTTTTAATCTGGAAAACTTTAGCCACAACCAAAGGAACTTTTCTATATGCCCATGAGTATGAAACAGGGGTGAGTGCTTTTTAATACATACTTTAGTAATGCTGCTATCTTTTTGTTTTTCAGTAAGGTAGCGCAATGATTTCTGAGTTGTCTTCCATTTGTCCGTGACCACCTATCTGCGGGAGAACGTTTCCCTCCTTTCATGCCAAGACAGCAGCATAAATTAGAGACTCAAACCTAAGTGGAGCTCGACCACTGCACTATAAACCCACAAAGCCGTGCACAACCTGATGAGTGAGAGGAAGAACACAATGTTCCTTGAACAAGGCAAGATTTAAGAATGTCAAGTTTCTGAGATCTCAGGAGCTCCTTACGTAAGCAGGGTACTTAAATAGCTCCCTAACTCTCTCTGCAGCTTCTTTTACCTCTGGGCAGTACACGGAGGTGTGTGAGCAAACTTGTGTTGCAGATGTGGCCCAGTCAGAGCCCCACTGAACCTGCTGCCCCTTGGGCACATTTTGTTCAACAAGGTATTACAAGGTCAGGTTGGTGTGTTTGGAAAAAAAGCAGCAAACCTGTTGTGTGTGTTCACAAAACTCAGGGTTGCCCAGCAAATGCTGACATTGATTTCTTTTGTGTTTACCTTATCTGCTGCTTTAGATACTGACACTCACAGACTCCCCACCGGGTCCACGGTCTTTGTTAGAGAGAGGTCGGAACTCACAAGTAGTGGCAGATGATGTCTTTTCCATGTTCCCATAGGTTATCCCTGTTCCCTTAATTACTGGGTCTCTCTCCCTTATGTGTGTTGCCAAAGGAGTTTATATACCTCTGCTATCAATAACCAGTTTCACCTCTAAAGGGAAAAGGTGGTACTTAAAAAAAAAAAAAAAAAAAAGGAATTAAAAAAGCACCTGAAAAACAAGTCTAATTGGAAGAAAGAGACCCAAAACAAACAAAGCCAACTAAACCTACAATAAACAAGCAACCCTCCCAGTGTGTTTGCAGAATTTAGGCAATAGAAAAAGGGGAGTGAAAAGTGTTTTTATTGGCATAGCCACACATTTCTAAATTTTTTCACATTTGAAGGTGCAGTCTATAGCAAAAGAATGAAAACATTTTTGATTTCTTTGAGGTGTAGCAGCTAACTCTCAGAAAGCTGTGAGCATTAAAAAGTGATGTTAACATTTTTATGCATAAAATTTATTGCTTATTGATTCAAATGAAATAACTTTTTACTTCTAGGACACGAGAAACAACTGTCATTTTTTTCTGTAACTTCTTGAGAAAAGGGGAAGATTTTTAATATTTGACATCAGAATTGTGTTCTAATTATGAGTCTATTAATTCTGGCAGTTAAAGCCAGTCCATGTTTTCAAATGCAGATACAACTAAGCATATCCTTTTAATCTGATAGCTCTTTTTGTGAATGTAAATACCACCCCTTATATCTTCAAAGTATTTAGACCACTTCAGTACTTTGCTATTGCTTACTAAATACTTCAGGTCCTTAAGTAATTAACAGAAAGGGTATGATTTTGGTTTGGGTTTTGTTTGGGCATTTTTTTGGTTTGTTTTAAATAACAGTATAGTCCATAGTTTCATTAAAAGTCCCTGATAACACGAGTACATGGTTACAACACTGCCACGAAAGCCTAACTGGGTTACGTTTGGCTGCAGCTCCAGTCTTGAGTGACTTCAGGATTGCTACACTCCGGTGAAAAGTGTATTGGAACCAAAACTCGTGCATCATGCAAGTGGAAATCACTACTATGTATCTGTCTTTCTGGGCTGGCTGTGCCTCAGTGACTTAGTTCATTGCCAGCAGACATCAGAGCTTCCAAAGATACATAGAAACATACTTTTATTTAGCGCTGATTATGCTTAATACAGCAGAACACATAACCTGTAAGTTATTAGTATGATTTTAGGAAAGTCCGTTTCTTTAGAGAAACAGTGTAAAACATTGAGAAAGATAAGATGCAGTTTAGCATGGAATAGCAGACTGTGCAATTAATTTCTTTCCACAGCTTTAGCGTGAACATGCGTACTGAGTCAAATCATTATAAACTACCACTTAATTTAGGCTAATTGCATTGTCTTGGCCATCACCCCTCATTCCCCAAGTGGTTGCCATTCTTGAAATACTGTTGCTAGCCCACTTCATTTAAATCCTTTTCTTTCAGTAGGTGCTTTCTGCAGGATGGCTGATATTCCACAAGCTATGTTGCTTCTCCTGCGCTCAGCTCTGCAGGAGTTATATCTTCGCAGCCTTCCAGCAGGGCTCGTAATATTCTTCCTGAACAAGGTTCTTCAGCTATTTTCAAAATAATTGTAAAATTGTACTAATTATACATTTTCATTGGGAAGAGAATGTGGAGTTAGAATTAAGATAAAGCTTTCCTGGGTTAAAAAAGCAAACCAAAAAGCCCACACCAAAATCCAAAATATATCAGTCTGATAATCATTTTAAATAGGTGGGAATTCATGATGTTCAATAAATACATTCAAGCTTTGAAGGTAACTCTGTTTCTGAATATTTTACCAGAATAATTTCTGCTTTGTTGGTAGAAAAACAAGCTCTTGATTTTAAATAACATTTTGAAAAAAAAATTTCTAATACGTTTAATGTATGAATTCTCTGATAGGGCTTAAAAAGGTAGACCAATATCCATTGACATGTCCATATGCCCATTGATTAGCACAGCTTATGTTTCTGCATGAAAACTGTTTGGAAATGTCTACGAATTGTCAAGTAAGTGCATGATGTAAGTCTTTGGTTTCTTTCAGGACTGAACATGGTCTTGTATTAGGGCCCTTGAAGAGGAGATAATTCTGTTAATGGAAGCCTAATTCTGACATTCTCACAATTTTTTTTCTGTCAAGGTTTGGTATTTCCACATGTATCCTTTCTTTATTTATGAAGATTGGTTAGCTTCAGATGCAGAAAGTGTCTGGTGTGGCCTTTTGAAGACCCTGGGAGCTCACAAAGGAGACAAATTATCCTAGGAGTTTCATTATTTCTATTCATATCTTTTTCTCAGCTGATAGCAATTTTACCAAGCTGCTTTTCATCAAAATGAAGACTGTCACTAACAAAGTGGGATGCAGAATCTCAGGATTTGCAGAGCTGCTGGTCTGACCACTGTCTGGTTTTCCTCCTGTAATGCCACATAAAACATCAGTGGCATTCAGCCACGTGCAAAAGGTTGAGAAAGGAGCAACATCAGAGCTTCCCCAAGATGGGATAAGTGCACTTGGTGATTAGCAATTATCAGGTGTCAGTCAGTCTTGGAATGCCAAGTGCCAAGTGTGTCAACATGGTCTGTGAGCAACTTTATCAGCATTGGTTTAGGTATCATTGTGCAGATTGAAGTCTGAGTGTCATGAACATCAGCTAAAGCCTTTTAGTGACTGTGTGGTGGTGTCATCTGTCTGAGGGGCTTATTTATACTGGGTGAAAGTTTTAAGAATGACTTTAAAGACATTTCTTTAGTAGCCCATAAGATCCAGGAGAAATTCAGGGGGAAAAAAGGGTGTCTCAGGGAAAAAAGAGGGTGTATCACCTTTGGAAAAAGGGGCAGGCAACTCAGGAAGTCTTTAAGGATGTAGTTAGGTCATGCGTAAAGAAAATTAAAGAGGCAAAAGCTCAATTAGAACTTAATCTGGCTACTTCTGTAATGGGTAATAAAAAATGTTTTTATAAATACATTACTATCAAAAGGAAGGGCAAGGAAACCTCCATTCTTTATTGGATGCAGGGGGGAGTATAGTTACCAAAGATGAGGAAAAGGCAGAGGTACTTAGCACCTTCTTTGCCTCAATTTTCAACAGAAAGACAGGTTGTTCTCAGGACAACTGTCCTCCTGGGCTGGTAGATGGTATCAGGGTGCAGAATAGCCCCCACTGTTATCCAGGAGGAAGCAGTCAGAGACCTGCTGAGTCACTTAGATGCTCACAAATCTATGGGGCCAGATGAGATCCATCCTAGGGTGATGAGGGAGCTGGCAGATGAGCTTGCAAAGCTGCTCTCCATCATTTACCATCAGTCCTTGCTCACTGGGGATGCCCCAGATGACTGGAAGCTGGCCAATGTTACACCCATCCAGAAGAAGGGCCGGAAGGAGGATCCGGGAAACTACAGGCGTGTCAGCCTGACCTCGGTGCCCAGCAGGATTATGGAACAGATCGTCTTGAGTGCCATCACATGGCACTTACAGGATGGCCAGAGGATCAGACCCAGCCAGCATGGGTTTAGGAGGGGCAGGTCGTGCCTGACCAACCTGATCTCCTTTTATGACCAGGTGACCTGCCTGGTGGATGCGGGGAAGGCTGTGGATGTTGTCTACCTGGACTTCGGCAAACCCTTTGACACAGTCTCCCACAGCATACTCCTGGGAAAGCTGGCAGCCCACACCTCGGACAGGTGCTGGTCACCTTTCACTGGGTTAAGAACTGGCTGGATGGCCAGCCCCAGAGTGTGGTGGTGAACAGTGCTGCATCCAGTTGGCAGCCAGTCACTGGTGGTGTCCCCCAGAGATCAGTGGTGGGGCCAGTCCTGTTTAATATCTTCGCTGATGAT
This sequence comes from Corvus kubaryi, assembly GCF_017639235.1. Taxonomy (NCBI): domain Eukaryota; kingdom Metazoa; phylum Chordata; class Aves; order Passeriformes; family Corvidae; genus Corvus; species Corvus kubaryi. Next base: position 1,368,658 of record NW_024582055.1, read on the forward strand.
CTGGATGAGGGGATTGAGCCCACCATCAGTAAATTTGCAAATGACACCACTCTGGGAGTGTGGATCTGTTGGAGGGTAGGAGGGCTCTGCAAAGGGACCTGGACAGGCTGGATAGATGGGCTGAGTCCAACAACATGAGGTTTAATAAGCCCAAGAGCTGGGTCCTGCACTTTGGCCAGAACAACCCCCTGCAGCGCTACAGGCTGGGGACAGAGTGGCTGGACAGCAGCCAGGCAGAAAGGGACATGGGGGTACCGGTCGACAGCCGATCGAACATGAGCCAGCAGTGTGCCCAGGTGGCCAAGAAGTCCAATGGCATCCTGGCCTGGATCAGGAATAGTGTGGCCAGCAGGACCAGGGAAGTCATTCTTCCCCTGTGGCACTGGTGAGGCTGCACCTTGGGTACTGTGTCCAGTTCTGGGCCCCCCAGTTTAGGAAGGATGTTGGGGTGCTGGAGAATGTCCAGAGGAGGGCAACAAGGCTGGTGAAGGGTCTAGAACACAAGTCCTGTAAGGAATGGCTGAGGGAGCTCGTGGTGTTTAGCCTGGAGAAAAGGAGGCCCAGGGCTGACCTTATCACTCTACAAATCCCTGAAAGGAAGATGTAGCCAGATAGGGGTCAGTCTCTTCTCCCAGGCAACCACAGGACAAGAGGACACAGACTTAAACTGCACCAGGGGAGGTGTAGACTGGACATGAGGAAGTTTTTTACAGAAAGGGTGACTGGGCATTTGATTGGGCTGCCCAGAGAGGTGGTGGAGTCCCTGTCCCTGGAGGTGTTCAAGGAAAGACTGGATGTGGCATTTAGTGCCATGGTCTAGTTGACAAGGTGGTGTTAGGTCACAAGTTGAACCTGATGACCTCAAAGGTCTTTTCCAACCTAGTTGATTCTGTGATTCTGGAATTGGTCTATTTGTGCATGTTAAGTTAATATATTCATAGAAACAATGTTTTCTCCCTGTTAATTCTAGTAAAGTTGTGAAGAAGCAGAGTTCTATATGCAAACCTTGGTGAGGACCATTTTATTACATAAAAACAGAGCTAATTACTCCAGTCTATATCAAAACAATTATTATTAATACCACATGAATGCTTAAGGAAACCTGAGCTATGAGTTGGTTACACAACCTAGACCTCTAGATGTATAGGTGGGTACGTGGGAAACTTTTTTTCAGAATTAATTTAAAGGTAATTAGGTTTTTGTTTGGATATGCTGTGTTTGTTTGGGAGGAATTAGGGTGGTGGTTAGTGTTTGTTTGCTTCAAAGTAAAACCAAACAACTCATTGAAGACAAGTTCTAATTTCTGAGGTTTACTCTATTGCTTTTTATTACCACTGTGTTATTCTGTAATTCCAGTGTCACCATTAAGCCCCCAAACCTGACTGGCACCAGAAGCTCTGTCACAGCTGAATGAAGGGTGGGAAATCTAATTCCATGAAATTTGCCTGGATAAGGGTCTTGGGGATAAAATATTGAGACACAAAGTAGTTGTTGACCTGTGTAGGCAAGCCAGCTATTACATCAGGTAATCAGAGTTGCAGCTGCTCTTGCAGTTTGTCAGCTTGAATTGGCAAAGAAGACTTGTAATTTTCGTTCTGGTGGGTCTGAGGAGTATCAGTCTGGCATAGTTGGATATGAGCTCATTATAATCTAAATAAACAATACCAATCAGAGTATTTTATTCTGCTATTTAGAAAATTTATTTTGCATATTGTATTCCTCTATTAGTGCTAAAAATCAGGAAAAAATTTAAGTACAATAGCTCCTGAATTTCTGTCTAAATATTCTACTTTTCATCAGGTTACTTATTTCCTTCTTCTTTAGATTCTTTCTGTTTCTTTGCTTCTTTCTTCCTTGAGACAGCTTTCATGCTGCTGATTAATCTGTGTTATTTCTGAATCACCTCACAAAGAGCTTTTTTTTTTAGCTCACTAATTTTTGCCAGTTCCAGTAAGAATATCTGAATAGTTTATATATGAATTAACTCTAGTTCTTGGTGTCTAGGGACATTCAATACAGTTTTCAGTACCCATGAACAGTCATAAAAGCATTTGACATTAATGCAAATTTAAATTTAGTTGACTAGGTAATAAATCACTCTGTTTCAGTTCCCCACCCCCCCCCCCATTTTATCTTTTAAATCACTATTGCATTAGTTATACAGCAGATGTAAATTTTGTTTCCTGTTACCATTCCTGCCTGAGGCAGCTGTAGCAAACCTGTTTACATTTGTTTTCATATTAATAACCTCTGCTCTGGTGATCAAAATACTTGATCTGAGACAGGTCTTTATTATTATTGTCACTGATATATGTAGGAGATCCTTTTAAAGATTTTTTTCTGGTTGAAATTTTTGCATCTTTAAAACAGATGGACTTGCTTCTGTGTACTCCTAATATTTTGCATTTGGGAACACTCCATTGAAAACAGACATGCCACCTCTTGAGGGACATAAGGTAGAGGTAGGCCTTTTTTCCCAGGCAGCAAGCCTGGGACAGGACAAGAGAATAGCTGTGCCAGGGGAGGTTCAGGTTGGACATCAGGAAGAATTTCTTCACTGAAATAGTGCTTAACCATTGGAATGGTCTGCCTAGGGAGATGGCGGAGTCACCCCATCTCTGTAAGGGTTCAAGAAACAGCTGGATGTGACAGTTCGTGCACTATGTGGCACTGAGTTGACATGGTGGTGTTTGGTCAAAGGTTGGACTCCATGATCTTGGAGGTCTTTTCCAACCTAAGTGATTTTTTTATCTGTCTGGGAACCATTTTGTTCACCCTACAGAAACAGGATGAGGAAGAGAAATTTCAGTTTGCTCCTTTCCCTCTCCCATGGCCGCTGAAGGTGGGAAGTGTTTATTCTGGATCAAGAATGAACCCTTCCCTGAAGGCTATCTGTTAGGAAAACTCAGGCCGATGCCCCACTGATGATGACAGTGAGGTCCCCTATGCACATCAGACACTTCATTTAAGAAAATATTTTGCTGGCTGATTGCTGCCCACCTGCTTCGAGTGGTGCCCTTCATGCAGCACTGTGGCTTTTCTTTCAAAGAGACTTCCAGAAGGTTCTCTAAGCTGGCTGGTCTGCTGTAACTGGGTTCAAGGTTTCCTTTTCACTTTATACACAGGAAGAACTCTTCACAGGAGGAACTCTTTCTAAACGTTTCTACAGCAGTGGTTACACTTTAATCTGGTTTATATTTGATGGGCACTATTTTAGTACACATGTTAATTAAGTGACTTTGAGCTTCTAATAAACCATGCCTGGATAGTACTTATTTACAGAAGAAATACTATTTACCCCCATCCTCTTATAGACTAGAAGATAGTGGAGATCCCTGACAAGCTCCTTAAAACTTCTGCAGCTGGTCATTTGAGTCAAGTAAATAACATTTCTAGCAGCTTCCATACAGAAGTGTTTCATTATGTTGTCAGGCATGAAAATTGTATTGTCACTACATAAAAATGTTTTTGGAAGAATTGACAGCTTTTTGATTTATGTGTCTAAGATTCTAGCTGATGCTGGTGATGATATGTGACACCCAAGAGGAGAAGAACTTACGTGCTGTGAGAATTTAGGAAGAAAAAATACTCTTTGTTTCTTCTCACAATCCAAATTAAGGTTTGTGTTGGGCAATATGAGACATATCTTAAGACCTCATAGAAAGAAAGGCCTGTTATAGAACCATCCAAATATGACACATCCTGTTTAAGAGAAATATTTGAGCTGTACTTAAAGGCTAGCTTTAGCTTCTTTGAACATGTACATGCTTGTGTTGAAAAGACTGTTGATAAGTAGAGAGTGGTTTTAGGATCCAAATTCTTTCCAGAAAAATTCCTACTTTGAGAAAGGAGGGAAGAGAAATAAACCTTTTATTTAAGTGAGGTATTGTAAAGTCTTTTGTGACATTTCCCGGGCTGACTAGAAGGACAAAGGGGAATAATAATAAAAGCTAAAGAGAAAATTATTTATGTAAAAGTTTGAGGGCTTTTAAAGTATGAATTTGGATAAACACTCACTATTTGAAGTTATTAATCTCTTTTATCAATGGTCTTCTGATGTTCTATATTCTTTTCTTGCTAGGCCATTTTTTTTGTAACTAAAGCATTTCACATTCATCAGTGTTCTCCTTCATAAATTTGCTTTGTGGGATGATTAAAATATACCAGCGAGTTTTCAGGCTTTTATGTACTTTAGTTTCAAATGCGTGCAATCTACAAGGGAAAGGAAGTTAGAAATGTGTTTTCCTAGTTGCAGGGAAAGACAGATCTCAAACCAAAATGTTATAGGTTTAGGTTTTTTCTCTGGCACAGTTATAGATCTTTAAAAATGTAATATGTAATACTGAAACATCTTTCTGGAATTTTTTTGTGAAAAATTTTTAATCACAGAACATAATATGTCCCTGATACTGATGATGAAACAACATATAATCTTTTCTGTCAGCAAGTCTTCGTGAGATAAAATCTGACTAACCTGGACTGGCAAAAAAAAAATTAAAAAGTGCAACAAAGCAAACCAACCTCATTCAATAAGTAGACTTGTGGCTGTACTTTCCTTTAAAACTCACAATTTCTTTAGGCTAAAAAGACCGTGAAACAGAAAGACCTTGAATGGCTTCTGAAGTGAATTTTTTCCCTTCCTTAATGTGAGATGCATGCAAGTAAACAGTAGATGTTAAAATTGTCAGGCATTTAAGACATCAAAGTTTTCTTCTGGTAACATATAGGGGAGATTTAAATAATAGCTAATTTTAGAATCAGCAGGAAATACCTGGGAAACATACTGCAGAAATAAATTGGAAGCTGGTCCAGTACAATCCAGTCAATATATTACTGTATGCCAACAATCAGAGGAGTAAGAGTGATATCTGAGAGTGTTTCAGCAACAGTATCTGGTCAATGCCTAAATCCAGAGAGGTCTATTTCATTTTTCAAATTTCTCTTTTAAGTTTTTTTTTTTTTAATTAAATATTAGTTGTGAAAAATATATATATATACATCTCCTGACTGGAGAATTTAGATTTTAACACCAAGAGTGTTCCTTTCTCCCTAAGACATTACTAGCTTCCAATTCCCCAGTTTGTCTCATACCTTCTGCTGGACTGATAATTGAAAAAAAAAAAAAAATCCTGAAAGAGATCTAGTCTTGTTTGAAACAATTCAAGTGGGAGGGTATTTACCTTGTCTCCTGGTATATTATTCTTTTTTGTCCATAAGGTTAATTACCTACGCTGTTAAAGTTTGCAGTGAATCAGAGTACAGCTTATCAGAAGAACACAGATCTCTGCTGCTTCTATTTTCTTTGTTGTCCCTTGCATGTATTTTTTTCATAAGATGTATTTAAAGAGTGGACCAGAAAGGCAGGAACAAACATACATTTATTTCTTCTTAGAACCTACCATTTGATTTTTTATTTTCTTTTAGCGGTGTATAGAGCCAGTTAAGAGTCTTGCCGTTCAGAAGTGTGTCCCATTGATCTTTTGGAAGAGCGCTGGTTTGACCCTTCAGTTCCCAGCCAGACATTGGCATCATGCTGATTGCTTCTGTGCTGTGAAATGAATTTGTCACAGCAGTATTTATAAAGAATCTTTTCTTGAAAATAAAAAGACATCTTCACCCTATGTCCCCTCCTTAAAAAGGGGAGTTAAAGGGAAAAAAGAACCAAAACCTAGACTGAAAGAGACACTGCCAAACTCTGTGGGAAGGAGAGAAGCAGGAAATAAAGTGGGAAGAAAATTTGTTAAATCTGGTGCTTATGTAACAGCAACAATTCGTGACAATATAGGGCAAGATAAAAAGCTCCTGGAAATGCATACAATTTTTTCAAAATTAAAAACAGTGTAAACCAAAAGCTAATGTTTCCCTAAAAATGCAGTTTTACAGTGACAGTCTTATGGGGATATATGTATGGTAGTAAATTAATGCTGCATTTTTAAGAAGTCACTTCACAATCACAGAGGAATTTCTTTTTAAATGCCTAGTTTCTAGCTTTCATATGAGAATATTTATAACCCACTTCCTTTACACTGCCACTCTTCTTAGAAGCACATGGCTAATTATAATTGTAAATAAGCATTATATAATTAAAATATAAATCAGCATTAAAATTTTTAAAATTAGTTTTCCTTTGAATGCTTTCATTTCTGCTCTATTATAAAGGATGGATTAATTTCCATTCACCACTTCTGAATACCTTTGAGTAAATGCAGTCATTTCAGTGCTTAAAATCTTAACTTCCTGCAGGAATGTATTTTGTCTTACTATTTAATTATGGGTACAGTATAAATTATCATATCTTATAGTAAAACTTTATTTTCATAATATAAAGTCCTTGTAAATTCTTTAGCTTATACTATTTTTTTTTTTGCCTGATGCATTAGAAAAGATCAATAGTAAATAGAGATTAAAGCACTTTCTAGGATTCTAAAATTCTCACCTCTCACTAATGAAAAGTTGCAAGTCAGTCAGACTAACTGTAATGTGGCAAAACCGGACTTTAATCTTGAAAAACTCTATGCTCATAGGACAATTTGTGTCAAATTTTGCTTTTCACGAAGCTATCACAAATTGGCCCTGCAGAGTGCCACAGGTGAGCAAATTTATCTCAGAAATAAAAAAATGGGATGTTGCATTCAGAAGAGCAAAGGCAATACTGAGAAGGTCATGGAGTAACTAAATAATCTTCTTTGAGCTACAGTCAAGCAAGAGTTGAAAGGAGTGAGCCAGTGTGTTTCTACAGTGCACATGCATGTTCCTCTAGGCCTGTACGTATTTTGTGTGTGGTACTAACAGTTCTGTTATCATGAATTGAGTAAACATTCCCATCAGGGACTTGAGCCTTTCTTATCAGGGCCACTTCTCGAATGTTTGTACATCCATGTGCAGCATGCAATCAGTTTTCTGAAGTTCCTCAGCTCTAAAATACTTTTAATGTAGCATCCTACAAAAGATGTGGTTTAGGTTTGTTTCCTTTAGGGGTCTATTTTGGTTCTCTGGAGAGAGATGTTACCAGAGATGACCTTCTCTACAGAATGGACTGATTTTTACTGCCACTACACAGATTTTCAGAAGAGGGAAAAATTCAATATAATAAATATTGACTTAATATCAAGATGCCTTTGAGATTTATTATTCAGATAGTTCAGTTTATCTTACTCTGGATGAGTTTTCAAAGGCACTGCACTCAAAGGTACACAGCACATTTCAACTTTTCAACCACTTCAGTAATTGGTAAATTATTTTCTACACTATGGAAGATGTTTTGCTTTCTAATTACTCCATCTCCCAAACAATCCAAAGTGATAAATGCCATATGCTACTGATGTGCACTGCAGCCTCGAGGCTGGTCTCATGGGAGACCTTATAGCACCTTCCAATACCTAAAGGGGTTACAAGAGATCTGGAGAAGGACATTTTACATGGATATGTAGTGATGGGACAAAGGGGAATGGGTTTAAACTGAAAGAGGGCAGGTTAAATTACATGTTAGGAAGAAATTCTTCCCTGTGAGGGTGGTGCGGCATTCTGCCCCACTTCCTCTGCTGTAGAGGCGTGGCCAGAGAATCAGGAAAGTAAAAGTGAGAAAACTCTTGGGTTGAAGTAAAGACGGTAAAGCAGAAGCTGCACATGCAAGAAAAGCAAAACAAGGAGTTAGTTCACTACTTCCCATGGGCTGGCAGGTATTCAACCATTCTCAGGAAAGCAGTGCTCCAACACATGTAACAATGACCTGGGGAAACAAACACTCCAAATGTCCCCCTGTAGATACAAAAATGCTGCTAGCAAGGATTTTCTTGCTATTTTCTAAGTCCGTGAGAGACTTTTCTCTCTCACAGAAGAGGTAGCAGAGTTATGTAAACATCCAAGCCACCTGCAACCTTGAAAAGTCTTGTTTATGGTATCGTGGAAAAATATTTTGACAATGGATGTTTTAGGATTTTAGCCAATCACCCCCAAGGGGTGGCTGATCCTTTGTCCAATTAGACTATGAAGAAAAAAGTCTATAAAGAGTTTGTAAAATAATTAACTAAATCAATCTTGCTGCACAATTCCTGCCTGCTGGATCTTCTCTCCTCCTCCTCCCTATGGCTGCGGGACACGGTGATATACCGTAGGAACTAGGCCTGCGGTAATATTTGGTGACCCCGATGTGATCTGCACTCTCTGACATGTCCTGCTGCTGCGAGCCAAGCCGAATTTCTCTAGAGGTACGCTGTTCCCCTTCCCCCCGGGACCGGGAGGTCCGACAGGACTGAGAAATGGCGAACAGCAGCTCACAAACCGATGCTGTGGTACTGGTCTGGAAAGGTGTGTTTTGCACATTGCACACCTCCATTCCTGAAAACTCAGTTCGGGAATTATTGGACTGGGCTACTTTAAAAGGGATTTCCATGGACAGAGATACTGCCCTGGACTTTTCCTTATGGCAAGAGCTCGGATGCACTGTCCGACATGAGCTCCCAACTGGGGACCCAGCAGCGTTAGAATTATACAAAACCTGGTGTTCGTTATTTATCCTGCTGACAGACCTTGACTGTGATAGCAGGGCTGGATTGCCTATTTCAGTGATGAGTGACGGAGGAACGTCCGAGGGGGGCCCCGCTGACTGGGCTGCCGGGGCAAATGATGGTGGATTCGGAAAAACCCCCCCCGGCTCCACAGGCAGAGCCTGCGCTGGCTCACCCTGCACAATCGCAGGACTCCGCAGCCCCCAGGGACCCCACGCTACCAGAGGCAGGGGGTCAGGGCAGCGAGATGGCGCACAGCCTGCCTTGCCGTTCAGCTCGGCGGCGGCCATGGCTTATCCAGGGCCGCAAATCAGTGGCTTAGCAACTTGGATGCCCAGAGCGGCTCCTAGCTCGGTTGCGTATGCACCTGGATCTAACTTCTTAGCAGATGTAGCACCGGGCGTGCCTGCCCCGGGACTGCCTGGGTGTGGTCCGCTGCCCTCCTTGGTGCTGGACTGTTCTGCGCAGTTGCAGAACCGAGCCATCGACCTTTTAATACAGCATCTGCCTTTGTTGACAGAGTTACCGAACCTATCCTGAAGGATGGAGGACCTGCTCAGCTTGCTAGAGCAGTGGATGCCCAAGGCACCCTGCCGTATGGGGCGCGCCGAGCCCGCGCCGCCCGCAGGAGACGCGGCTCTGAGCCAGGAAATGGCGCGGCCAGTGGCGAACCCGCAAGCAGTGCTGCCGTGGGAAAACCCAGAAGCAGCGGCGGCTGCGGAGACACGGCCAGAGACAGTGGCGCCGGGCACGCCCGGGGGAGTGCGAAACAGCCATGGGGGCAGCGGCGCCGAGCGCGGCCGGGGAGCGAGAAACAGCAGCGGAAGCGGCGACCGCGCCAAACGCGGCTGCAGTGCAAGAGACAAGCGCAGCGCCGAGCGTGGCTGCAGCCCCAGAGACGGCGGCAGCAGCTTCAGTACCAGCTCGGTCGGGACCAGCCGAGACAGCATCCCGTAAAGAGGCTGCTGTCCAAACTGCAGCACAGCCAACTGCAGTTTGTACTGTCTGTTCTGGCTCTAGCGAACTTAGCCAAAGTGCCCCTCTCCGTCCATTTCTGTTCACTCCCAGCACCTCAGAGTTGCCTTTGCGTGATGATTCCTTGTCAGGAAGTGAGGCAGAGGAGGTTCTGGCCCCAGGTCATCAGGCTGCTGTAGCCGCGTGGCGAAGAAAAAGGCTGCGCTGGTCTCGCCCCTGGACCTTTCAGGACTGCACGGTAACAGTGCGTCCGACCCACTACAGTCGCTTCTTAGAGTCAGTTAAGATGTGAGCATTGGAGGAGGGTGACTGGAGGTTATTAGAAACCCTTGGAATGCCAAATAGGATTCTGGGGGTAACCGGGGAGCTGTTACACTCCATCCGCAGGCTGTGCCCGAAGTTCAGGATGGTAGTGCTTCCCCAAAAGGGGAGATCCAAGCTTTCCCAGTGTATAAGGCTCTCCCAGATTCAGGGGAGCATGACAAGCATGAGGTAATTGCTTGGAAAGTTGCCCAGGACCTCCAATCCAAGGTGGCACAATATGGGCTAGGTTCTTTGCTTTCTCCATTTGATATCAGACACTTAGTTCAAATTCTATTTCAACCTGTACAATTTACAGTTTTTGAGAAAACCTGGAGAAAGCTGGCTGGCAAGGCTGCATTAGCGAATATGCAGCTCCCTGCTGCTGATCCTAGACAGACAGCAGGAATGGATGCTTTGATGGGGACTGGTCCCTTCTCTGATCCCAGTCTACAGGGTAACTTGTCCTCTAGCATCCTGCAGCAAGCTCAACAGGTCGGCATGGCTGCCCTGTTGAAAACCATAGAGTTATCTGCGCCCAGAAAGCGATATACTGAAATAGTTCAAGGGAAATCAGAGTCATTCCTCTCCTTTGCAGAGAAAGTCGCTGCTTCTCTCGAGAAGCAGGTTGAGGATGACGGGTTAAGACAGTTGTTGTTAAGGCAGTTAGTGAGAGATAACGCAAATGAAGAGTGCAGAAAAATCATAGATGCCTTACCAGGGGATCCTGAGGTAACAGACATGGTCGAAGCCTGCGCTAAGGTGGGATCTGGGAACCAGAGAAGGTCTGCTTTGGCTGCGTTCCTGCAGCCTGTTCACACATCTTCTGGTCGTGAACCAAAGCAACCAAAACAGGTGAAGAAATGGAAGCGGCCTAAGCTGAGCCAAAAAGAGAACACACCGATCCCCCAGTGCAAGAGGTGTGGCAGGCCAGGGCATTGCTCGGACTATTGTAGATCCCTGACTCATGCCGATGGTCGGCCGTTGTCAGGAAACTTCCGCCGGGGTGCAAGGAGGGGGAATTGCTCTCCGATGCAGTCGCTCCCCCAGAGAGTGGCACAGGTACAGGCACAGGCCTACCCAGCCACCCTAGAGACAGCACCCAGGGATCAGACAGCACCCACGGATCAGACGGTTTTGGCGTCCACACCACAGCCGCAATCGTCTTAGACTCTAGCGGTATTTATAAGGTTCCCTTGGATGCATATGGACCCTTAGCCCAGGGATCCAGTGCGATGCTGGTGGGAAAACCTGACGTTGCCCATCAAGGAATCTTAGTGCACTCAGGAGTTATTGATGCTGACTTTAAAGGTCAGATTTGCGCTATGGTCTCCACGCAAAAACCCCCTGTCACTATTCCTGAAAAGACCTGCCTTGCTAAATTAGTGCCTTTTAAGTCTTGTGTCCCCAGGATAGAACAACAAACTCACGAAGATAACGGCAGTGGATCTACGGGACTTCCACAGGCCTTCTGGACTGCAGACATCTCTGACCAAAGGCCACAGATGACATATACTCTGATCCTGCCGAATGCCCATCCGCCCCGGACTCAGCTTCGAGGTTTGATTGATACGGGTGCTGATGTAACTATCATCTCCTTCTCTGCATGGCCTCCCTCATGGCCTTTAGCCCCGGTGGGATTGGCCATCGCAGTAGTAGGAGGAACCACACAGAGCTATTTAAGCGAACAGCCTGTGATGGTGAAGGACTCAGAGGGGCACACAGCTACAATTAGGCCTTATGTTACCACCACTTCCCTTAACCTTTGGGGACGGGATGTGTTGGCAGCTTGGGGCGTGCAGATTGGGACAAATTTTTAGCAGGGGTCACTGTGCGTAAGGGCGCACAGTATCTCACACTGCCTTTGTGGTGGTTGACTAACACACTAATCCGAGTCAGACTCTGCTCAGTTAGTTGAATTAAGAGCTGTTATTATGGCTCTTCAATGATTCTCACAGGAACCTTTGAATTTGGTTACTGAGAGCCGACTAGCAAAAGCTTTGTATACAATTAATCACCTTACAGTACCACAAAATTCAAATAATCCTGTTATTCTGAATCATTTTCTCTCATTGCAGTCTGCAGGCGACATACAACTGCCCTGGGCAAAAGTCTGGGTGCGGAATTTACTCACTAACCAGTGGGAAGGCCCTCATGAGCTTATCGTTTGGGGTTGTGGGTATGCTTGCATTTCCACAGATACTGGGGTACGGTGGCTACCTTCAAAATGCGTTCGCCCTGACCTACGGCACCAGAGGCAGAACAGGCAACCTCCAAATGATGGCCAGAACGCCAACCATCCAAATGGCAACCAGAATGTAGATCATCAGCCTAATGACTCTTCTGATAATGACCAGGATGTCAACCATCAGGCAGATGGTCCTTCTACAAGCAGAGACTGAACTTTAAATTTCTTGTCATGGAGTCAGATAGTTAAAGCCTTAAGGACATATTTAGAATTAATAACTGATGTAGATTTCTATTTAGGACTAATAGTAGAGTTGTTATCTTATAAAACAAAAAGGGGGAATTGTAGGTACAAAAATGCTGCTAGCAAGGATTTTCTTGCTATTTTCTAAGTCCGTGAGAGACTTTTTTCTCTCACAGAAGAGGTAGCAGGGAATGTAAACAACCAAGCCACCTGCAACCTTGGAAAGTATTGTTTATGGTATAGTAGAAAATATTTTGATAATGGATGTTTTAGGATTTTGGCCAATCACCCCCAAGGGGTGGCTGGTCCTTTGTCCAATTAGACTATGAAGAAAAAAGTCTATAAAAGAGTTTGTAAAATAATTAACTAAATCAATCTTGCTGCACAATTCCTGCCTGCTGGATCTTCTCCTCCTCCTCCTCCCTATGGCTGCGGGACACGGTGATATACCGTAGGAACCCGGCCTGCGGTAATAACCAACATCAAGAGCATTGCATCCTGTATTCTCCCCCTGCCAGGCAGAATGCAATAATTTAAAGAAAGGGAGTGAATGGAGGCAAATGCATGTTCAGGGTGCCAGGTGAACCCTGCCCACCTTGCCTATCCAGGTCCTTCTGTACAACAGGTGTGAGGCTCTGTATGTCAAAGGTAAGTTAATTGATGGTGTGGAGGATGATCCATCTACACCAGAGGTGTTCCCAAGATCAGGAAGGCCTATGCCCCATTTCATGACCTCCCCAACAAGGAATAAAAAGTTGTTATGCCAGACAGGGTAGTAGACAGCCCTGCCAGAGCAGATGGGATACTGGGCCTGTTGGTCACCAACACAACTGAACTAACTGGGAACATCAAGCTTCCAGGCAGCTTGGGCTGCACTGATCATGAGCTAGTGGAATTCACAGTCCTGAGGAATATGGGAAAGGCAACAATCAGGACCATGAATTTTATGAAAGCAAAATTCTGTCTGTTCAAGGAGGTAGTCAATAGGATAACACCAGAGTGATGTGGTTGACATGCCAGAGGGATGGGATCCCATGTAGTAGGACCTGGGCAAGCTTGAGAAGTGTGTCCATGTGAATCTCATGAGGATTATTTAACAAGACCAAGTGCTGGTGTTGCATCTGGGTCAGGGTAAACCCCCAGTATCAATCCAGGCTGGGGGATGAACAGATGGAGAGCAGCCCTGCCCAGAAGGACTTGGGGGTACTGGTGGAGGAGAGGCTGGATATGTCCTGGCCATGGGCACTCACAGCCCAGAAAGCCAAACATGTCCTGTGCTGCATCCAGAGCTCTGTGGACAGCAGGGGAGGGAGGGAATTCTGCCCATCTGCTCTGCTCTGGTGAGAACCCACCTGAAGAGCTACATCCAGCTCTGGGGTCCCAGCATAGGAAGGACATGGACCTGTTGGAGTGGTTTAAAAGTAGATCCACAAAAATGATTAGAGGCATGAAACATCTTTACTATGAGAAAAGACAGAGATTTGACATTCAGCCTCTAGAAGAGAAGTCTCTGGGAAGACCTCTGTGTGGCCTCTAAATATTTGAAGGGGGATTATAGGAAAGACAGGGACATGGGGACAGATTTTTATTAGAGCCTGTGGAAATAGGACAAGAAGTAGTATTTTTAAACTAACAGAGCATAGATTTAGACTGTGTGTAAAGACTAAATTTTTTATAATGAGAGTGGTAAAACTGGCCCAGGTTGCCCTGGAAGTGTTTAAGGTTGAGGCTCTGATCCCTGAGTCAAAGACGTCCATGGGATTTTCAAGGTTGACCAGATAAAGCCGTGAGCAGCACAGGCTGGTGGCCAAGCTGATGCTACTGTGAGCAGCCGGTTGGAGTAGAGACTTCCAGAGGTCCCTCCCCACCTGAATTTTCCCATCATTCTTTTAAGAGTCTGTTCAGTGCTGTCATGAAGAGTTTTTGAGGTTTTTTAATAAAATAGGAAGAGATCAAGGAAAAAATATAAAAGCTATTTCAAGGATTGAAACATTTTTTTTTAAAAAAGGGATAAAATCGATCATTTTATGTGGTTTATTTGTAAATAGGAAATTTAAAGAGTAATTTGATCAGAGTATGTTGGTACTCATTACATGGGAGAGGAAACTTTGATAATGTGTTCTTTAATCCAGCAGACAGAAATATGAGTGGAGGCTGGAAGCAGTTCATAGGTGCATTGAAATAAGATATTAGATGTTCCTAAAAGCAGAATAAAATTAAAATGAGGTCATTTAACTGGAAAGCCAACTAAATGATTTGGTTGATTGGTCATCACTGGTAATTTTAAAATCAGGTTTAGATGCTATTTCTAAATGAGGCAGTCTGATTTAAATGGAGCCAAATCAGAAAAATCATATGACTTGTGTTATGCAAAAAGATGAATTAGATGAGTACACTGAGTACCTCCAGTCCTCTAATTTATGGAAATAAAAAAATTATTTAGTCCAAACTGATAGTGATGCCAACCAACACAGCAATTTCTTTGTCTTGGAATAATTTAGAAAAAACAGGTAATTTCCTTCCTCCAAGAAACAAGGTTATTTAAGCAAGTGGGGTGTCCAGCTATGGAGTTTTAATGCTAAAATTGCATGTGTTGCATTACATCCATGACAGTGACACCAGCACACACAGAACCAGAATCTAGCTGTAAATATGTAGGAAAAAAGGAAGGGGAAGAAACAGTTTCTCTCAATCAGGAGAAAGTGTGAGCTAAACAAAATCAAGTAACAGTGAAGAGCATTTAATTCCTTTCCTTCCTCAATCTAGGCTACATTTCTTTTCTGTGCTTAGAGCTCAGATCAGTAGTAACCTGATGGTTTCAGAACTTTAATATCTTCTCAGAGAAAAAAAATAATTACTTTCCAATTTATCTGGAAATATGAGAACACACAGATTTTTTCAGTAAGTTGCAGACATTGTTTTGTCTGAGCTTTTTGCTTGGAAGCATAGTAGTACAGTTTATGCCAATGTTGAGAAGTATTTTGACCAGTAATCTGAACCATTGGAATTAAACTTGACTAAAGAGACCCCAGATGGCTCAATTTAACAATCCAGAAACACTAAAAGAAGCTGCTTCAGAATTTGTGTAATAGCTTTATATGTGTAGCTCATCATCTGACAGTGTCTGGATATGCCTCAATTGTGCAAAGCTCTGATGCACAGACATTCAGGTCCTGGTCAAGAGGTGATAGTAACATGCAAATAGCACATATGGATTTAGCAACCTGAAGAAAAGAATTGGTTCTAAAAATTTAAAAGACACTAAAATGCTTTCTTCCAAATATAGATGAGTTAAAAAATACTAAAAACACAAGTGAGACACATGGGGTTTCTCCTTTCTTTTGAATCTTTTTGTCTTTTTGTCTCCATTTAACAGATGCCACATTCATGAAAGTACCACCCACAGGTCATAAGATTTAGTTTTACAAACTTGAAAGAATAAATGAAGTAGGTGTGGGTGAGAGGGAAACAAGCAGAGGGTGCTGCCTGTGTTGTCTTGCTGCATTAACACCAACATCCGCAGCTTTTAGTGGGTGTTCAGCGTAACCCTTCTTCTTGCCGTGACTGTCATGGCTCTGGAACCATCAGAGCTTTGGGTAATTGCACAAATGTTAAACAAGCAGGAAAGGGGGCACTGGGTTAATTATTTATCCTATATTCCTCCGTAAAAGCAAACCGACAAGCAACTTTTATTCCTCTAAATGAGGCTGCTACTTGTATGTAAACTGATCCAACCTCTGCCACTGATAGGCCTGAGTGGGCTATAGTATCACATGGAAATGAAAAGCTGTAAGAGTGAAAAGAAATTGTGTGAATCTCATTATCATTAATATAGCAGTACAGCAGCACTTAGGTTCACAATCATATTTTCTGATGGGAAGATGAACATTTCATCTCATTTTAGTTCAGCTTTTTTTTACAATCTAGTTAGGGTATATGAGTTTACATGCTCTGCCCCCCAAAGGTAAAAAATTAGAGAATATTCTGTTCAAACTGGGCATGCTGTTATGGCTGCCTTTCAGCCATATGGTTTTCCATCTTTGTATGAAGTCAGGGTAAAACTATTCTAGCCTTACCTATTATGATTTACATTGTAATATGTATAATAATATATTTAAATGTTTTTACTTCAATATTTTACAAAGTCATCCTCTACTTCAATTGCACTGAAATTTGGAGCTTCCATGGGAAAGGTAGGTAGATTTTGATTTTAGTATTTTGATTAAATGAGCTGGAAGTTCCTGATAAGCCAAGTAACAAAATCCCCTGTTCCAGATTTATTTATTTACTTATATATTTTTCCATAATGACTGAAAGTAGGAACATGTAGCCACACCTTGAGAGTAGGGGAGGATACCGAGGCCTGCATGCTGGGAACCAGCAGGAGACTGGAAGCAGCAGCTGATTTAGCATTGCCAAAAATTGAGCCTGCCCCAGATGGTCTCATGTACAGAGGCTTCCCAGATTCCCACCTGACACCTACTACCTTCAGGGAGAATCAGCATTGACAGCAGCTTTCTGAAAAAAGGATAAGTACTCTCAGCAGGCATGAACGCAGCCTAAAAACATATGGGCAGACAGGGTAGCCAAGGAGGTTTGTAGCCTGCTGGTTTTCACATGGCGCAGCTGACTCCAAGGGATGTGCAACAGCTGTTAAACCTCATCCTTCTGTATCTCCCCACCAGCCAGTATCAAATTGCGTCCAAAAACTGAGAGGAATTCTGGAAGGGGAAAAGGGATAACAAGTGTTCCTCTGAGGATGAGGTTTTCAGTACAGGGAAACAACCTAAGCTCAGGGTAGAACCCAGAAGACAGTGAGTTTTAACAAGAAAAGCAATCGATGTGTTTACCTGTGGAGACATTTGGAAGGTCTAAAGGAGGATTAGGAGGGAAGGAGCAAGGGAAAAGTAGTTTGGATTGCTAGAAAGGAGAAGGGCTGATCATTAGGGTAGAGGGGAGTGAGAAGAAGCTGCTGAATAGTACAAGCAGTGGAAGAAGTTAGATGCACGTTTCATATATCCGAGTCCCATCTTTTCCAATTTTTGCCCTGGAATATGTGTAGTGAGTTCCTGTGGCCTGTCTAGGCCTCCCTTGCTGACCTTTGGCATGAGCTCTAGATGTGGGAGCTAATGGGATTTTTCAAGAGGAGAATCTTTTCCCAGGCCCCAGTGTGGAGTTACTGATGAGGCTTGTCAGGGGCACAAGAAGGACTGGGAGGCAAGAAGCAGAATGTTTTGAATCATGTAGGAATATGAAAGAACATTTTTAGCCTTTTTTTTTTTTTGGCTCTAATCTTTACTTGGCTGTAGCATCTGACAAATCTTTCTACAACTTGTATTCAACCCTAACTTGCTAGTTTTAGTTTACAGCTTCTGGATTTCTTGAATCAAAATTGTTACCTGCATCAGAGCAGATTTCACTTCTTCAGAGATGGATGTGTCTGTCCCTTTATTTCAAAATAAACTTTTGTGTTACAGAACTTGAAATGTAGCAGAAGGCTTATTCAGTGTTCCTGTGTGTAGTGCAGTGCTAGGGAAGAAAAAAGGCTTAAAACTACTCCCTGTATGACTGATTGTTAATGACCCCAGCTGAAAGAAAATAATCAATAAATATATATACTAATTTGGAAGTTTAATGCATTCTTGGGCTCAATTTTCAACATGCAGTACATTAAAGGAGAAAAGCCTAAAGCTGTACTTAACATGACCTATTGGTGATGACAACAATGAAATTAAAATCTTCAGTACATTTATTATATACTTTGGAGGTTAATAATTAGTACTCATTCTGCAAAGTAGGTGAGAAAGATTTTTCTCTTTTTTTTCTTGACTGCCAGTTTATAGAGTCCTTTCTCTACACCCATTTATTGGGTCCTTTCTCTACATCCACTCTGAACACATTTAGACACATAATACCTGAAAATACTGGTATTTTCAATATTGTCATTTATATGTAGGCATATAAAATGGAGTACCATAGCATGGGTAATTTATACCCACAAGTAAATATGGGTCCCAGAGTTGCATTTGCAAACTTATAATCTGTTTTCCTTTTAAAATAAGGTTGACTTTCATGAAATACACTTTTAATTGTGCCCCCAAGCATTCATAGCTTGTTGTTCTGCTCTGGAAACTCCAAGAAAAAAACCACAAATCCTTTCTATTGACAAAATGTGTGAAGTTATGTTAGAATGAAGCCCTACTGAGACCTAATCTATTCAGACTGCTTTTGGAATCACGGCTTATTTGCAGATAAGTAGTTCATACTGTGATTTTCTAAGATTCTGAAAATAGACAAGTCCTTACCTTAGAAATTTATATAAGTGGAATGTACAGAAGCAGGGGTTTGTTCTGGATGAGAATATGGCAGATGCTATTAATAATTGCGTTTGGTCCTTTTTATTGTTGCAGTTATATTGTTTATGAAACAGGAATGCCTAAGTAATGCCCTTAATTTCTTTGAGATCTTATCCTCTAATGAAATGTACTTATCCAAAAACATTTTCTAAAGACTAATATTTTTTCCTAGCTAATTCTTTTGTAGCTGCTAAAATGATTTGTTGTTCATCCTGTTTCAGTAATACTGTGTAGGAGAAGACAAAAGTGACTAAACCCTTGACAAGTTAAGGGTCACATTTGTATTAGAGAGGAAGAAAATAGGCATCAGTAAATGAATCTCCTCTTTTCCCAGTACTATTGATCAGTAGTAGGAAAAATTACTCCTTAGAAAAAATCATCTTGAGAAAAATATCTTGAGTTTCCTAAAGTGCTTTACTTTTTTTTTCTTTTTTTTTTTTAAATCACAGAGTTTTGTTACATCAAATAGTAGGAAACTGACCTTTTCAGAGTTCTTGTCATACTGTGAAACTATTTGGTACCCACCAGTTTTATTGCTAATGTTCTTATTAGACTTACCTAATTTTCTCAAAGTAATTTTTGTATGCAAGGAAAGCCAGGGAAAGGGTCTTTGCCTCTGTGTTACACACCACTTATTTTATCATCAGCAACCAAGATTTCTCAGTTGACAGCTTTTTTTGGCATGCGTACTAGCACTTCCCATGCATCACACATAAGAAATCATAGCACCACCTATTAACAAATTCTGTGCAATTTTGCTCTTCTTGGTTTTTTATTTGTTGTTTTTCTTTATATTTGGCCAGAAATATTTTATGTATGAGATAATCCAAGTATGCTATGACATTTCAGAAAGTAAGTCCATCAGTAATTCAAATTTCACAAGAAGGAGAAAAATAAGAAGGCATTGAGTATCTTTTGGTAAAAAAAATTTCTTGTTCTGTGATGTTATCCTCTACAGTGATTGAAACAGGATTCATAATAAATTTAGAACTGCACTTACTTGATTGATGCAAACCTGATTTGTAAAAAAAAGAGCATACAGTGAGACAATAAAATCAACCTTAAATTAGCCTTTTCTATCTCTCAAGTGCTTTAAGTGTTAATGTTCTGTAGTATAGATTATCTATTTCTCTTACCCGTAAAATGTCTAGAATTATACCTCCTTTTTGTCATTACTTATTCCTATTCATAGAATCACAGAAGAGTTTGGGTTCAAAAAGACTTCTAAGATCATTGAGTCCAACTGTTAACCTAATGCTGCCATGTTCACCACTAAGCCATGTCCCCAAGTGCCACATCCACACATCATTTGAACACTTCCAGGGATGGTGATTTCACCACTTCCCTGGGCAGCCTACTCCAGTGCCTGATCACCCTTTCAGTGAAGAATTGTTCCCTAATATCCAGTCTAAACCTCCCTGGAACAACTTGAGTCTGTTTCCTCTTGTGCTGTCATTGGTTGCCTGGGAGAAGAGGCTGGCCCCCACCTCATTATAAACTCTTTTCATCTAGATGCAGCTCTCTGATCTAATTTTACCTTGATTTGTACAGTCTCATTAAAGTTGCATGGGTTTAAGTTAGGGTATGTGGGACCTGCTGTCCTGTAATACTTTCTGGGCTGGTTCTTGATAGAACTGAGCTCTAATTGCTGCATTTCCTTGGACCAGTTAACCAGGAGTGATCTTTTAAGTCTGATTTCAATAATAATGCTTTTATCTTGAGATAACTGGCTGAACCTCTCTGCCTACCCATTTGTAAAATGGTGATGGGTCTTTAATGAATTCTCTCATGGAGGCCCAAATTGTTATGGTGTATATGGTTTAAGCTATAGTTAAGTGCTTTGAAAATTGAAAACAGTTTGTAAATATCAGTAGAAGGCTCTGCTTCTGACTGTAAGAGCAATATCTTACTGCCCAAGGAATAAACTAACCTGCCTTTCCCTCTGTTCAGTATTGGATAGGAGTTTCCTGGTGTATTTTGGACCATATGGAGAGGTATTATATCCCTGTATACATATATATATATAAATTTATACATGTGTGTCGCTATATAAATATATAAATTTTAAAAAATTGTTTTCTAGGATAGCATGTAGTATGAAATAAAAACTGTATCAAAACTATGCTTTTATTTATCTGCTTAAGTTGACCTTGTGGCTTATGGAAAACTGATAAAAGCTGGGAAGCCCGTTCCATAGAATCTCACTGAATTTTGAATGAAGGTTCTGCAAATTTCCGTGTGAAATGAGTCTATGTGAACTAAGGGAAAAATCAAAGAGCAGGTATGTGTTTATGAAGGGGAATATTCAAAGAAACTTCTTTTGAAAGCGAACAACAGAAAACTAGAAATTCCCTAGTCGTGGGTAACTCTTATGTGGCTTATATAAAAATGGGAAAGGATCAGAACAACAGTTAAGGTAAAAACTGCTTCCTAAGGAAGAGGTGACACACAGGTCATGAATTGCCTGGCATGGCATTAAGTATCTTTGAGTGTTACTTAACTATTGCTTTCGTTTGAGTGAAGGATCACAGCAAAGGTCATCTAGATTCTAAAATACAACCCCTTAGATTGTTTATATTATTTTGTAAAGATGATGTTTGCCAGAAGGACAAATATGAGTATTTGTTGACTCAATATGGTAGCTAGTTAAATGTATGCGGCTACTTGCGTAACAGTGACTGGAAACTGGTAGTGGGAAAAGGCACATTTGGAGAATAAGAAGTTTAGAACTCCTGTGTACATGTCAGAAACTAGAAATTCAAACCTAAAATACCCCACCCAAAACAGGCAGATGTATTTAAGCAAAGAACTACCTTAAAATCTTATTTGGCTGAATGTAAAGGTTTCTCTTCTTCTTGACCAAAGCAGGGAACCTGCCATGCAGTGAAGCTATTGTTGCAATGATAGCGTACTTGTAAAAGAATACATTGACAAATTTCACAAGTGGTATTGAATTAGTTTCTCCTGATTGTCTGAGCTGGCGATGTAATATGAGTGAATTCTCCTTTTTTAAATAAGCACTATGTAGTAAAAAGCCAGCAACAGTATTTCCTGAAACATTTATTTCTTTCAGTTGCTAACCTAAAAAGAGAATGAAACAATTTAAATGCAATATTGTGAGAACAACATACATCCAGAATAAGAACTTGTAAGTTGAGATTCATGCTAGTATGATTTAAAATAGCTGAATTATAAACCACTCAAAAAAAACCAGACTGATGATGGCAGTGGGCACAGAATTTTAAGCATGATGGTGCTGCCAGATTGATACTGAATTGCTACAATTGTGATAGAGAATATACTCAGGCTTTCATTCAACAGAATATTATTTGCCTGAAATCTGCAAGATGTTTTGTGATACCCACAAAAGTGTCAGTCACAAAAGCCTTGAACAGTATTACAATTAAATCTGTTGACCTTGGGAAGCAAGGGGCTGAGTTTGGCAATCCTGTATCCACAGACCCCCCTGCAGCACCTCAGTTCAGCAGCACTCAGAGCTTTTGCAAGGAGCTTGCTTAAGCAGAGGCATGATCAAAGTCCTCCCAAAATATATGTGTTTTTCATAGGTCAAATTTTAGCTCTTGTTTTGGATCTACAAAGTTACAAGTGTGATTTTAGCCTATAAATAACCACAGGAGGTTTCTACCATTGATTTGAGTGGTCTTCAGATAAGACTCCGTGCGTATCAACACATTCCATGCAGCATGTAAAATTCATTTTAGCTTAAAGTTTATGCATAATTTACAGTGAGAAACACCCTGCTAACTGGCATGTTATTTATTTTTATCTTCTGTTCCACTCATCCTCATCTGTGGTCTGTGCCTCTGTTTTTCACTTTTTTTTTTCCCAGGGATTTTCTTTCTTCTCTCATGTATAATTGTCTTGTTGTTTTTGTTGCTGGTTTTAACCATCTTAATCCACTTATCCCACCATCCTCCACTTTTCTCTTAAATGACTGTTCTCTTTACTACCAAACTATTTTTTCTGTGTTTTCTAATAAACATTTCCTTCCTACTTCCCTCTCATGCCTAGCCTAGCATGACATCTCTTCCTTATCTTTCCATCTCATATATCATGTTGCACAGTTTTCCATGTATCTGAAGGTCTAGAGCCCTATCATCTTCTTACAGAAATCTTATTATTTGCTTCTCCTCAGTATCTACATTCAGGTTTCCCTCACTTTTCCAAGTTTATCTCAATTTTTAACTCAATAGTTTTGGATAAAATTAAAAAATCCTATACTTGAAAAAAGCTCAAAGTCTGTTAGTCTCTCATATGAAAATTATCAATTTAGTCCCTTCTAAATTCTGCCCCACCAATTCTTCTCCCTCCTTTTGAACACACTTGCCTATTTTCCTTTACTCCAGTATACTGTTTAACTCTTTGTTTAAAGACACAATTTCCATTGGGATGTTAATCCCTAATGTTGAAGTTTAAATGGTAGAAAGATGATTTTTATCAGACTATACATAATCGAATATCTAATTCCCTACTTGAATTCATGCTAACATTATGCAGAACTTAGTATGAATCAGGAATCTGCTCTAAAGAATCTCCTGTAGTTCAAGATCTTTCACTAAAACACAAAGGCTTTCTACAGAATGAAAGCTCTGAAGAACCATTCAGAAGAAAATATGCAGTTATTTAAAATACCAATTTTTTTTAAATCATGATTTAACACTTAGTGTAATCTCTCTGGAAAGATCCACCTTCCTGAACATGATGAGCCCAAGGTTGTTAGAGTCCTGTAGCCTTGAAGAATGAAGCCTTATTGTATGCAATTCTGACGTCAGAAAAGCACAATCTAAAATGAAAAAAAAAAAGAAATAACTAGCTGAACTCAGCAGGAAGGAAATATTACACCAGTCTGAGACAGATAATACAGACATCTATAGATAGATTTGTCTAGAAGGATATTAAAAAAATTATGCAGTACTATTTATTGTTTACATCCCAGATAAACATCCAAAGCTATATAATACTTACAAGACGAAAGTCGGTAGTAATTACAGAAAACGCTTTGCCAATTACCAAATTGTGTTTTCTTAAACAAGATTAGATATGTGTTATTACCTAGAATACCCAGAAACACCCAGTGATAATGCAGAGCTCCAGAATGTCAGCACTTTCAAAACAATTCAGTTAGCATATTTAAGGAGACTTGATTAGGGACTGAGGCCCACTTTCTCAAAGGTGATTAAGTACATAACTCCCGCTGAAATCAATTTACTTATATATGAATTTAAAATGGCTACAGAGATGTATTTTGATATAAAATTAATTTTAAATGTTTGCTCACCACTGTGGCAAGTATAGCAAGGTTAAACTCTGTTACCATAAAATATTAAAGGTTTTCTCTAAATATGTTATATCAGCATTAAAAAAACCCCCAAACCTACTTAAGGATGCCTGTCATTTTTACGATATCAAATTTATACCACATTTCTGATATTTTATTAAATGATCTTGCAAATTTAACTTCTATGGGATCCAGATATTAACATAGCAAAAATTATAGTCAGTTGGCACTTTCCAACCTTGTCATTATTTTCTCAAGCAGCAGTCCTAGTTGGAACTGTGGAATAATTTAGCTGAGAAATTATAAAATCAGCACATAAACTTTAGTACAAAATTATTTTTATAATTATTTCTAACTTCCTCAATCATTCTGTTAACCTGATGTTTTCTAAGTAGAATTGTTAAAAAGGACTTTTAATATTTACTGATGAATTTCAAGAGAAACAGCCTCTTCTGTATCCTTGGGTGGCAGGTTTCCTTTACTCTCTGCTTTGACAATTAACACCTTATATATTGAACAGCTGTTTTAAAAAAGCTGATGAAAAGTGAAGAGACTGTACAAGAACTGCAGCACACAGACAATGAATTTTACTGGTTTTCTCTTTTATTATCTCAGCCATAGATCCAGCATCTAGAGTAATTGTTCAGTGCTTCATCCTGCTTTAAACTCTTTGTACAAAGGAAGTAAAAGGGAAACTTCCCTTCACTGCAAAAGTTAAATATTTACGTCTACTTACTTTTCCATCTTATAGGTCAGTGTTTATTCATGCAAGAATCTTTTCTATGATACCAAGGCTGTTTACTTTAGTTAAATTATTTGGTGAAGGATTCCCTGAAATTTTGTGGAATGGTCTATCAATCAGGTGATGCCATGTGCCAGCTGTAAAGAGCTGCAGGTCTTCATGAAAGAATGGGACCCGGGAAAAAGAAATGGCTGAGGAAGTTAACGTCTCTATAGCTATTAGATAATGCACGTGGGGAAAAAAAGGTAACATCAAGTGCAAAAAATGAGCTTTGAGGCCAGCATTATCACTCAGGAGCATTGTCAAGACAAAGGACGCGATGCATGTGACATCACAGCTTGAAAGGTTTTTATCTGAGAACACTTGAGCTGACTGATTTTAACTTGCTCTTTTAATGGAGCACCTAAAACAGCATATAAGTGTCTTGCACATGTGAAAATCATTTTTGTGGGGTTTTTTTTATATTGCCTGAAAACTCTCAGCTTTTCACTCTGCCATGTTTCTGCTATAAGCACTTGAGGCTGTGATTTTTATTTGGAAAATAGCAGTGATCATTTGAAAAGATTAAAAATAAACCCCAAACAACAAACTCAACCAAACTAATAAGTAGATTCAGAAAAAAATCCTGAAAGCAAACTCCTAATTCTTCTTTTATAAGAGTTAACATATTTAATAAACTGAAAGAAAATCACAGGAAAAACATACTTGAATCAGGACCACAAACTTGCACAAACGTAATATTCTGGATGATTAGTATCTTGCAACTTCTTGATAGCTGTTTTAAATATTCAAAATATTGACTACATATAAAAGAGTTGAAGGGCTGCATAGTCTTTTTTGGAAATTTAATAGTCTGTAGTAAAAGATCTTCCATTTGTTGGTTGCTTGGGAACGGATATCAATAGAGAAATTGAGCCCTGCCTGCTTGCAAGAGGAACCAGGGCCTGCTGCTGGCGAGAACTTTCCCTCCAAACCATATTTAACAGCAAGTAGTTGTCTCACAGGGGTGCAGATCCCACACTCACTTTCTAGAGCACAAACTTACTTTCTTAGCTTTGCCCCTCTCCACTACATCCCCAAACACTGGATGGGGAGGCTGAGGGGAGTGGACATGAGAAATAAATATTAAAATCATGTAGCTTAGTATTAAGCAAGGCTTAATGAGGACTTGGAGTTACACTGCTGGAAACAGTTTCAAAGAGAGTGATTCAGCTCCCAAAATCCAGACATTCAAAAGCTTAATCGTCCAGCTTAAGCTAATCACCTTATGTTTCTGTTACCTGGCTCATTGATTAATTTGGGTGAATATCTCCCGGCTTTCAGAATGAACCCAAGAACTAAGAAACTATGTAGGAAGGGAACTGTTGATAAGTGTGATAGATAAGACTGTTTTAAGCTTTATTTCTCTTTGAAGCTGTTTTCCAGTAGTCCGTAAGGCAGAGTGCCCCAGTTTGCTATTATCCTGAGGATCTTTGTACTTGCTATCATACATGCAAACTGCATTATCTCCATCACTATGCTAATCTATATCCAGTCTCTCCGATTTGATTCTTTCCTCTTTTTGGTGATGTAGGAAGAAAAGCTGATTTAATACAGAGGAAAACTGAAAACAAATTAAAATTTTAAAAATATATGCCACTTCTTCTCCCCTCAAGTACAACACAGATATAAAAGTATGTGAAATGACATTGCATTGCTATCCATTCCTAAGGTCTATTCCACCTTGTCAAGCAAAGGTTAAAGTTTTTTCATATTATGAAGAAAAGTGGAGGTTTTTTTCGTTTCCTATTTGGTAATATACTAACACAACCGGGGGCTTGTCAGCACAAGCCCCGGCGTGCCCTCGGGCAGAGGGGACGCAGCGTTGGCCTCCACAGCGTCCTGGCTGGACAGCTCAGTGGAATCAGCGTGAGATGGGTGCGTGCGCTGGCTCCTTCTCAGAGGAAGCACGTCGTCGGGCAGCCGATGATCAGGCTGGAGTTAGCCCGGAGGCAAAGAAGGCGGGAGGGGCTTCATGTGAGTTCCAACAGGTTTATTTGCAGGAGGGACCAGGGACCAGCAAAAAGCGCCCAGGAGACATGGGCTAGTCCCCTTTATGGGGGGGTGGAGCAAGGCAGGGAAAGGGAAAACAACCAATGGGGTACAAGCAGAGGGGAGGATACAATTTTTCAGAACAAATGGGGTAAACAGGGAAGCAGGAGTCATAACAGGGAACCAATTAATAACTACAAAAGGGAGAACTTTCTGGAACAGGGGGAGGTAATTTAGGATTGGGAGCCACCCAGGGGGAGGTAACCTAGACCGCAGTGATCTCTTCTGGTGACTGACATTTGATGGTTTCAGCCCGAGAGCAGGCTGAGCCACCCCAACAATATACCTCCGTGTTCATTTTCACCTCCAAGACATGGACATTCAGCCATAGTATACAGAACTTAAGATGAAGAATACCAAGGAAAGAACTACTTATGAGAGTTAGTATTTTACTCAGCATAAGGATGACTGTTAGTAGTAGAATAACATATTTACTTTGATAATAAGCAGTGGCTGAGATGTCTACATTAGTAATAAGGTTAAATACATGATTTCTTTGAAGAGAGAATTGGGCACTGCAGTCAATTCAAAAGAATGTTTTTCAAGAACTAGAGAAAAGGTGAACACAGTGTGTTTCCTAACCTAGGGAGCTATATAGTTGGAAGAGTAACAAAAAAATAAAAAATTGAGATAATCATTCAAAAGGAAAAAAATATTCATCCTTTTTCCATGTTTTCATGTTTTTAGATAATCATTCATCCCAAACTCGAAAGAAAATGTATTTTCAGTACTTTCTTATGAATATCTCAGAGTGGATAAGCTTAAATGAAGCAAGTTTCTATCCTTATGGTTACACTGAAATTTTTTGATATTTTTTTGAGAACCAAGTACATCTAAGTACTTGCTTGAGAAGCACATGTAAAAATTCCATCATAATTCCTATGATTGGAAATAAAGTTTTCCTTGAACAAAACATTTTCTAGTCTCTAGACTAAAAAAATTTCCTTTAGGTATGCATTAGAAATGAAAATATTATGATGGTTACTTGCTGTTTTGCTGAAATCTAGATTGCTAATTAAAACATAACATAGAATAATTGTCTTTCATACTTGAATAAGCTGCGAAATAGGATCAATTTTGGGGTTATTGAAGAAAGAAATAAAAGGTTATGAAATACTGAATAGTTATATGTATTTATGCAGGTGAATCTCCTTCACACATGCTTTTAGATACATTTTGAAACAAGATATATAAATACAATACATGGGGAAATCCTCTAAGTAAATATCAAAAAGTAACTCTATAGTTTTGCCATTTTCTACCGTTTTTTCATTAATATCCTACTCCTCTCATTGCCTTTGCTTAGACATTGTTACTGTTACATCTGAATCTAAGAGGACTATGACAGCATCTTAATTTTAGGGTAAAAGGGTGATGAACTATTATAAAATTTAACAGAAATAAAAAGAGGATATTTCTAATTTCCATTTCTCAACTAAAAATTAAAAACATGTGTCTTGATCAAAAATTTAGACATTACTATTAACTACAGGGAGATTTAGTCATGGAACATGACTAAAACCAAACGTATGAAACAATAATGAAAAGCCCTGATTCTAAGAGGCTATAAAAGCTGGGAAAAACTTTCCTAAAATCTTCTTTCTACTAGTTTCTCCTTTCATTCCTTTTCTCAGTCAAGATGCGTGATGATGCATGCTTAATCCTGCCTGTTTTCCAAAATATAAGCATGTTTTTAAAGGAGCATAACTAGCTACAGTCAACAGATTTCTATGATGCTTCAGACTGTTTTTAACTTACGGCACATATTTATGAGATTTGCTAAGTTTAGATTTTGGTTTTTTGTATAAGATTATCCTCTTTAAATTTGATAAGGAAGATAGATTAGGTCATATCACTGACATGTAGTTACAAGTGCACAGTAAAATATGAAAATTCTTTGCTCAATAAGGCTCTTTATCATTATACAGCCTCTTATGGCCACATGCTCATTAGGAAAGTCATGAATTCAAATCTTTTATGAGAGCTTTATTGGTAGAAAGTATTTATTTCAAGAACTAATATCTCCAATTATCATTCTGATGCAGTCCAGCAGTGTTGGAAATTACTGCCAATCATGAGATTTCCTTTGAACTTCCAGAAAAGCAGAGCTGGGGCAGAGTATGCTGCTGCTTTCTGAACTTCAGACTAGTTTAGGGACCCACTTTGCATACTATGCACTGCAAGTCTGACTCTAGCATGGGTAATGGCAGGAAGCTTGAAAATCAATTACCTTTAAATACGAACAAGGAAATCCTTTTTATTTCATTTCTAAAGAACCTGGAACACACAGTGTTTAACTGTAATTTAAAGGACATGCAAATCTTGTTAAAGATGCCAAAATGAAAATATGTTGCCTATTCCCACTTTTGTAGGGTCACTGTTAGCTGCCTGCCTTGCTCAGCTTGTTGTCTATAGCCAGCGCACTGCAAGTTTCATATTTCCTGTTAGGGTTGGCTCTTGGGAGTATGCAAGTTGAATAGGTCACATTGTCTGATTTATGAACTGTGCTTGCACTCATGGTGCCAGAGTAAGATGTAAAAATGTCAAAAAATCTCTTTTAAACACATGCCTGGACTTTACCAGCAGAAACCCAGAAGAAGCCAGGGGGAAGTAGAAGCCAGCCGCCCTGTGGATGCAGCAGCCCCTTCATTTGCCACTGCCTTCCAGGGAAGCACGTATTTACAGCACTGAATCCATAGCACTGAATTTGAGGCTGTATCCTTTTGTCAGCTTGTTTTGGGGTTTTTTGGTGAGGAGGTGGGGAAGAACATACAGAGAATGCCAAATTTTTATGGCTTTAGGCTCTGGAAGAAGTGCCTTTTACACCGCAAAGAGAAATACAGTAAGCAGTGAATCAAAAATTTGTGCAGAATGAAGTTGGTCAGTGAAAACCAAGTCCTTCTTTTTGTCCCAATGAAGAAAGTCCATATTGAATCCACATGTTCTTCCAAGGCTTGCTCAGTCAAGGGTAAGATCACTCACTTTTTTTTTCTGCCTCTTGAGCAGCATGTATCCATATGACAAAGGAAAAGTTTTTTGCACTGAAAACACTGTAAAGCAGCAAGGGAAACCAGAAACATCAGAGCCAAAAGTTAAAGTGGAGATTTCCCCTGCCCAGGTACCAATGCCAATGTGTGTAGTGTCTATGGCTGGCCCTCATGTTCAAAGTGAAAACCATGAGAAATGTCCTGTCAGGTCGGGAAAACCTTGCTGGCTGTCCCTCTTAAAAAGATGCTTCAAGAAGAGTTGTGGTTGTGCGAAACAAGGAATTTATTTATAGTACGATCTTCCATTGGTCATATATAACCTTAGGGAAATTAATCTTTATTAAAATAACTATCATGAAACCTGCTATGGAACGAGTGATAGGATTTCCTTTTAAAAGTCTTGGTTTGTGTTTTATTAAGTTTTTCGATTATGTAAAGAGTCTTCAAATTTTCAATTATGTAAAGAGTCTTCAAATGTTTGTTTATCTAGCTGGATAATTTAAGCTCCGTTTCTCTGCAAATCAAAGTTTAGCCATTTTTATATTCTACAAATCTTCATGTCGTATTGCTTGGAGTATAATCTGGGCTACTAGAGAAAATTTTAGTGCTTATAGTAAAGACTGAAACAGAAAGATGCACATTTTTATGTGCTTAATTCAAACATGCCACTTGTTCAATAATTTAGAATAAGGGTCTGTGTAGGGAAAAGTAAGTATTATTTATTCCTCTGTGAGAGTCTTTTACAGCCATCACCCTTATGGTGGCTGAGCTCCAGAAATCAATATTTATTTCTGGCATATTTAAGCTTCTTATATAACTAGAACATTAAGTTTATAGAGCTATGTAAAATATCTAATTCTAAGACTGTGACAAGTGTTTAGTGTGATACAAATATATTTGCCGAGTAAATGTTATCCCCTGGTGAATATATTACATGAAAACAGTTGTGAGAGGTGAATACAACACTTTCTAGAAAAAAACATCCTTTTCTCTTGTTCTGCCATAGAAAATATAAGAGAATTAAGTCCATCACAAAACTTCAGCCTTTTCTGCAGAGGTTCATTGAAATCTCAGATTTAATATTTGAACCACACTAATATTTCTTTTCACTCTTTGATGTTATACTGCATGAAGGAGACAGAAATAATGAAAGATAATCTGACTGCTTATAGGTTTGATTGCTTGGACCAGCCATTTTCAAATTGTACCTGGTCTTCTAAAATTGTGTCCATACTTATCTCTAAGGCATGAGCAAATTCAATGAAATTCGTGAATTTTAGATTGGCTGAAAACTGAGACTCCAAATTTCCAGTTTTTATAGCTCTGGGGTACTGTGTTCTTTAAGAGCTGAAGTTCATGATGATGTCTGAGATGGCCACCTAAAACCAGAGACTAGACAAGAATAAGGGAATAAAGGTAGGTGTTTATTTGAAGGCCCGTCAAGGTACACCTTGGGGAGTTAAAAGGCTACACCCAAGATGGACCTCAGGTCACAAGTTCATCACGCTGTTATAAGTTTGGTTCATTGGCATATCAGGGTTAATTCTCCAATTATAACCTCAGTTCATGATATAATTACCCCAAGTTTGCCCCCTTTCAGAGTCTTTTTAGTTTACACATTTAGGGGCCTGGTGTCCTTGATGCGCAAACCTAGAGAGTTTTGTTATGTCTAACCAGCTTGAGAGAGAGCAGGAGTTAACAGGCCACAAGAAACTTCAGAGTTACACACTAAGCAGTACAGGATTTGAAAAATATAAAAGTTAAAACTTAAGGCATCAGTGATGTAGTTCTATGTGTTGAAGTTGTATCATCTGAATCACACCTAACTTTCACATGTGTAATTCCTCTGAAAGTAGCACTTGTTAGTTAAGATCTCATTATTTTTTCCTGTCACTGATATTCTTTTACGTAGTTTTGTTCAGAATTGACCTTTCTCTTTTAGTTCTCACTCGGTTAGAATGAAGTTTAAGTTTTACAGCCAGGCTTGGACATACAGGACAAGCATGTCACTAGAATCTGATTTTATCTTGTTCAGTACAATCCTTTTGTTCTTATCTTTCCTGACTATATCAAAGCTACGTCACATTTTATAAATGTGTTG
Organism: Corvus kubaryi; assembly: GCF_017639235.1. Classification (NCBI taxonomy): domain Eukaryota; kingdom Metazoa; phylum Chordata; class Aves; order Passeriformes; family Corvidae; genus Corvus; species Corvus kubaryi. Next base: position 1,400,447 of record NW_024582055.1, read on the forward strand.
AAGTGTTGTACTGGCTCTTGATTCTCATTTCTTTTTCCCTAAAGCTCACAATTTCTTTCAATCATTGCTGCCTAATCCCTGGCTTTTACCTTTATTTTCCCTCTATTAAAAAAAATGAGAAAATGAGAAATAAGAATGAAATATACATTGCATATTCTATATAAAGAATAATTTTATTTATTGATAAATAGAATTTGATCTAAATTCTAACCAAACAAGCTTCTTAGATCATTTTTCCCTAGCTTTGTGATACTTTTAGATGTGTCCTGTTACTGCACTCTTCTATATGACCTGATTCTGTAAATTTTAAATATGCATCTAACCCTCATAGAAAATTAGTTTGTAATGGACTATTTTGATTAATAACCCTTCTTATTCTTAAAACAAAGTTTTTTTGTCCTGTGTGTCTGATGGATGTGAAGTTAGGTTTCATTTGAACTGTTTTGAAATTTGATGATCTTCTATTCATAGTTTAAGTTGACATGTTGTTGGGGTTTTAGGAGTTCTCCTGGTTCTTTTTTCTGTTAAAGGAATTTTCCCCATACGTGTTGCCAGGGGGACAAATGGCTGGGTAGTTAAGAAGAACAAAAGACCTAGCCATTTGGGGAGGCGTGCATCTGGCTACTCTTTTGTTTCACCTGGGTGGCAGACAGTCAGTCCCCGGCCTTTGGACTGAGAGGGAGGCTGTTTCATCGGCTGCTTTTCCTTCTGCCAGAGAAACCCTGGGATCCCAAGCCTGCCTTCCTTGCCCCACTGGGAGCCAGGCAGTGGCCACCCTGGCCCCGCTGTTGCTTCGAGCCTTCACAACGTTACAGCCCTGGTCGCCCTGCCTGCCCAGACCTCCAGGGGATTCTCCATTTGGATACATCTGGTCTGCCACCCGGGATTTGTGCTCGTCCGTGCCGTTCCAGCCTGCCGTTCCTGAGAGTCCGGCCGGACACCGGGATCGGCTGCCCAGGGGTTTGTGAAGCTTTTGTCCCATCCCTCCCCGGTATCCCAGGCCACCAGTGCCGCGTGCTCCCCGAGCACGCTCTGGAGCGCCCCCTGCAGCCGCGGGGGAACCATCGCACCTGCCCTGCTCACCGGGAGCCGCCAGCGCCCCTGCCGGCTGCAAACGGAACTGCACCTGAGGGGAAAGGGCCTGACAGCCGAGAAGGCTGGGACTGGGTTTGTGATTGTTTGCTGTTACTGCCATAGTTATTGTTGTTTGTTTGCCTTGTTATACGCATATAGATATATAATAATAAAGAACTGTTATTCCTATTTCCCATATCTTTGCCTAAAAGCCCCTTGATTTCAAAATTATAATAAGTTGGAGGGAAGGGGGGTCGCATCTGCCATTCCAAGGAAGGCTCCTGCCTTCCTTAGCAGACACCTGTCTTTCAAACCAAGACACATGTATTATTAAATGTATATATTTCCATGCAGTTTACATTCTATAAACAACAGTAAAGAAGGGCCATTCAAAAGATACAGTAATTTGAGTGCAGCTGGAGTGCTGGCCATTTTCTTTCCATCTACTACCCCTCCAAATTTTAGATCAAGTGAGTAAATTTTCTCCATTTAAAAAACCCGCTTTCTTGCTTTGTTTTATCAGGTGTTCCCTGAAGTATTTAAAGGAAAAGGGTGGGAGGGAGAGTGGAAAAAACCCCAAAAGTGCTTTGTATGCAAGAAGATTTATGGACTATTTTATTATATTTCCCTGATAATTTGAAAAGGTTAGTTGCCATATTAATTTATTAATACACTGATTTTATTTATAGACATAGACTCCTTTAAATTAATATAGTATTTTTTAAGAGACAGTTTTTTCTTTAATTATTTTAATTTAGAACTTATTTCAGTTTAAGGCTAAGACCCCTCTAATAGCAGTTAAAGAAAAAATTTGGATAATTATAAAAGGCAGGACCCTCTTTCATCAAAGATCTACTTTAGATGTGCATAAATACATAAATGAGTGAAATAGCAGGCTAGAATTCTCACCACAAAACATTATGGCATAGAGCTTTAGGGTAGGGAAATTTTGTTAAATATTAAAAGTTCTTCTTGCTCATTCTAAATATAATTTTCACAGGATGCTCACTAGTCTAAGATATATTGTAAAAGATGTTGTTTTCTAATTCTAATTTCTAATCTCTCCAAAAGAAAACATTTTAGTAGATGGGATACTTTCTCAAGTTAAAATATGTACTAGTTTGAAAACAAACTAGTGGGAGGCACCAAGTCAGAGTAACAATTTAATAGGGAAAAAAAAGGAAAAAAAAATAAAGGCAAAAACCACTGGGTTAAACTGACAGAGTCAGGATACAACCTGACACCCTGTTAATCAGGGTGGTGGTAGCAGTCTGGTAGAATGGTGGCTGCAGTCATCCTGAAGCAGTGATCCTGTACAAAGGGTCTGCTCTTTTCCTCAGAAGGTCCAGTGGTGGCTATGTAGCTCCTGTCCTCTGGAAATCCAGTGGAAAGGTTGTCTCTGGTGTTCAGAAACTCAGATTATATCCAGGATGGAATGCTTGGTTCCTCCCTCTGGGTGGAGCATCTCACAATGGAATGATGAGTCATGAGGCCAGGTGTTGATTAGGCTCATTAACAGAAGATAGTCCGGAGGGAGTTATCTCTGAGTCATGCAGCAGGGCATTGATGGGCCATTAACAGAAAGATAGTCTGGGGGGAAGAGGCAAGGAAACACTGCCCCGCCTGATTTCAGCAGCTCATGAGGATGGTAATAGAATACACTGCAACCCAGGACATTATCCACCCCTTATTCTATTACCATCTACATCATCACAAATCAATACCTTCCTTATACTCTACACACACACACACATATATACAATGAAACCCTACACACAGTTCTCACCTAAGATTAGGTCTCCTTGTGGTACACAATGGGTTTCCCATCTTTCTGCATTACCCACCAAGTGTAACCAGGTCCTTGAGCAAAGACAATCCCACAGATGGGTTTGCCTTTGCCTGACATGGAATTAATCCAAACAGTTTTTCCTAAAATACCTCTCAGGTGTACCACAGGGACTCTATCTCCATCCACTGTGTGCAAGGGTTCAGACTTGGCGGGACCAGCTTGATTGATGGACTCTTGGGTATTGACCATCCAGGTGGCCTTTGCTAAGTTCACTTCCCAATTTTTGAAGGTCCCCCCACCAAGTGTCTTTAGGGTGGTTTTGAGTAGTTCATTGCAGCCTTCAACTTTCCTGGCAGCTTCTGCGTGATAAGGGATATGATATATCCATTGGATACTGTGTTCTCTGGTCCAGGTGTTGATGAGGCTGTTCTTAAAATGAGTCCTGTTGTCTGACTTGATCCTCCAGGATGGAATGCTTGGTTCCTCCCTCTGGGTGGAGCATCTCACAATGGGATGATGAGTCATGAGGCCAGGCGTTGATTAGGCTCATTAACAGAAGATAGTCCAGAGGGAGTTATCTCTGAGTCATGCTGCATGGCATTGATGGGCCATTAACAGAAAGATAGACCGGCGAGGGCAGGCAGGGAAACACTGCCCCACCTGATTTCAACAGCTCATGAAGATGGTAATAGAATACACTGCAACCCAGGACAAAATCAAATTCTATTTAAAGAAATCATTGCTGAGCTGCACCAGATGCTGACATGGAAATGACTTTTGAATTAAAAAGTGGGTGCATAGGCATTTCACCTCTGAAAGTAAGTCTTTAAATTTTCTTGAGACTGCATGAGGTTTCTCTGTCCCTCTGAAATCTCTAGGCTTTGAAGAGACATGTGCTTTGTGAGCTAAACATTTCTCTGGGGATTTTCTGTCAATCCCTATGAATTTGTTAGGTTTATAATGATTTTTCCCAATCTCCTCCTCCAGTGGCAATCTTCTTTCAGTTTTTTTAAGAGGTCTTTCTTTCAAGAAATTGTACAAAATTAGGGAAGGAATGATCTTTACAGTGATAAACTCTGCCTGAGAAGAATAGTGATAACAATGATAATAATAATAATGATAACAATAGCAATAATAAATATTCAAATTTCATTTTCATTGTGGACAAGAGATACATCAAGGTTATGTAATCAAGAGATGTCTTTCAGGTTTTATACTCTCATTTGCATTGATATTAATTTAATTGATACCACAATTAAGGATAACATTACTATCATGGGAGTAAAGGATGTTATGGCACAAGGATAACTAAAAATTTAATCACAGAAGCAAGACAAAACTAAGACAAATGAAAAGAAAACTTGATATGTGATTACAAACTGATAAAATTGGTTTGATCATACCCTACTAAGAAATCAGTAACTGTAAAGATCAACCTAGGCAGCATAACTACCTAGAAATAATTATTTAATAATTATAATTTCTTGTGACATAACAGGACTAGGTGGGACTTAGGCACCCATACAAAATGGAGAAGGTGCCTGCTACTTTTCAAAGTACTTTTAACTTGGTACAAGTACTGAAAAATGTAAAGCTTGAGATATTGCAGGCTTTTGGAACTAAATATATGTTATATTATATGATGTTTTAAATTCCTATTAGGGAATTAGGGAATTAGGGACATTTAGGGCAACTGGTGAGAGGTCTAGAGTAAGTCCTATGAAGAAAAGCTGAGGGATCTGGGGGTGTTTATCCTTGAGAAAAGGAGGCTCAGGGGAGACCTTATCACTCCTGGTGGGGAGTCAGTCTCTTCTCCCAGATAGCAAGTGACAGGAGAAGAGGAAACTAGCTCAAGGTCCATCAGGGGAGGTTCACGTTGGGCATCAGGAAGAATTTCTTCACTGAAATGGTGTTTAGGCATTGGAATGGGCTGCCCAGGGAAGTGGTGAAGTTATCCCTGCAAGTCTTCAAGAAACAACTGGATGTGGCACTTATTGTTATGGTTTAGTTGACATAGTAATGTTCAGTCAAAGCTTGGACTCAATGACCTTGGACATCTCTTCCAGCCTTATCGATTCTATGACTCTATGACTACGATTCTATGGTTCTAGGAATAGAAAGAAGCAGCCAACTACTTCCCTACAACTGTTTAGACCAAATTCATCTGAAAAGCTATGTGAAAAGTGCTGAGAGAGGTATGCAAAGAGCAACATACGGGAAAGATGATGAGGCCATGATAACATCACTGCAAAGGGGTAGTTATCAGACAGCTGGGGCTCCCAGAAGCCCTTCCTTCAGCACGCAGCCCCCTGAACAAGCACTACTGAGTGGAAAATTAGAGCTTTCCTGTCAGCTTCCAGTTGTGAAGAAGAGGCCTTGACAGCAGAAATGGCAGTAATTCAGCTGGTGGTCAACAGCTTTGAGTGCCTTGAACAAAAGGGAAGTCATATTTTCATTAGTATCTAGCCTGAGGTGGTGTTTGGCATAAATTAATTTAAACAGTTACTTATATAGTTTTGCTCTTTGTGCTTTAATATCATTCAAGCATTTTCTCTTACCTCTCCCATTCCTCTTTGCAGAAAAAGGGACAGGAAGAGCCCGCTACCTTACTTAACTGCTTGATCATCTCTTGCTGGTTCTCCTGCCAATAAAAACCAGTGCCCCAGAGCACCTTTTTGGTTTGACTTATGTGTTTGATGGACTTACGTGTTTCTTTTGGAGGAATAGTGAAGAGATAACCTATTTAAATCTGCTGCCTCTAACAACACATAGATGCAAATAATGACAATTGGATTTTTGCAGTCAGATTTTGTTTTTTAAAACTCACACTACTGATGTATGATGTGAGTGACATTTTTCAGAAACCTAGCTGGTATAGCTGTTTTCATTGAATTCCTTGGATTTCAGTGGGAATTGATACAGGCTCTGGTTTTGTATCTGTAAACTAAGCACTTCATATCAGTGAAGGGCTATGTGCATGGAAATCCTTTCTGACATTTTTATAGTCATTTTCTAAGCAGAACAGCATTTTAAGATTTTACTGCCACAGTGTTATTGTACAGAACAAAGTCATTTCCTGATTAAAAGGAGTGTGGTTGCACTTCTGTGCATTATGTTTCACTGTACTAGCTTGTGCTTTTAAAATGCAAGTATTTCAAAGAAATGACTGATTTTTAGACAAGTTTCACTCTTCTAGATCATTACATAAACTTGCATTGCTCTGAAGAGGCTATTCTTATGTATGTTCACTTATCATGACAAGTTTCTGAAGTAACTCAGTCTTGTTAATTTATTTATACACTTACTTCTTATATTATCTCTTTGATTTCATAGACAGGTATGTCAGTTCATTAAAGCAATAAATAATTTGGTAAACAAAAGAGATAAAAATCTTTTTAACACATGTGCATAGAAGACAGGAAGGACAACCTGTGACCATCTTTGAAGACAGCAACTTTCTGATTTAGATAGATCGATCAGTTTAGATAGATTTTAAAAAGTGAATACTACTAAGTTAAATGCAGTTTTCTGATTCAGATATGTGGCATAAGGACACAGAAAGAATGTAGAGTGACTATATTGAAAGAATGGTGATCTACATAAGCCAGTTACTTATTTTCTGTATATTTAATCCCAATTTATCAAATGAAATTAAGAATTTAATTAATAGCTAGTCTTCTAGCTATTTAATTAATAACTAGTTTTCTAAAATATAAATGATGTAGTCTCAATTGCTAGTATTTCACTTTACATACAGATCTTCAGTTGCATTGAAGTGTTACATCCCATTGATTTTGCTTTTTTACTTGTGATTATTTCATCTGTTCAAGCAGGAAAATTCAGTCAGAAATGTCCTTATTTGAGGGTGAAAAATGAAAATGACAATGAAAGAAAACCCTCTACAAGCAGAAATTGTAATAAAAATACTGAATTTTAATTAATTGATAATTTCTATTCAAAACACTAGATAATGTCACTCAACCTATCAGAATGCATTCCTTTGTGTGGACAAACTAGGCAGCCTCTTTCTATTTTTGTTATATAAGTTTTGAATTTCCTTTCATGTTACGGTTAATTCCACATGAAAAAGAATTTAGAAATTCTCTTTCCTCCTTTCTTGCTTGTAGACCTAGTATGTTTTAACATAATAATTGAATTAATTTCTTCCAATGTAAGTCTGCAACTGTTTTGCAATCTGCCTTCCTCCTTTAATCCATACTCTTCAACTTAAAAGCAATACATATTTAGGTCTCTATTTTAAATTTTAAAATATTTCTCAAATATGCTTCTATACCTGATTTAATAAAAATCTGGATCTGCAAGGGACTGTGCAAGGTCACATAATTGAATGAATATGAACATGAGATTTGTAGTACACTGGAAGTGCCTAAAAAGCCTTGAAAATTTTTCATATGGCTTTTCATTATTTATTTAATTAATACAAAGCTTATTCATTTTTTCTCAATGTTTTTTGTACCTTTCTCCCTATTCCCAAGCAACTATTATTTAATAACTTCTCATTTTATTTGGATTTTTTGTTTATTAATTTTTTGGGGAGAAAAAGTCATTGCAATTAGAAAAGATCTCTTAGGACAGAAAGCAAAGCCCTGCCAATACAGAACTGTAACACAGAATATAGTCTCCTGTGTTTTACCCATTTCATTTTAATTGTTTTGAGGAAGACCTAGCACACTGTAGAACGCTCTCAAGAGAAAAAAAGTGGAAATACCCTTTCTCACTTACAGTAAGTCATCCTTCAAATTCAGATTACATTGTCCTTTTCTCAATTTGATCTCATTATTTCTAGATATATCCCATTTGTATTTTTAAATAATTACTCTTGCCCCTTGGTGTTTACCTTCTCATTGCTTTGACAGATATATCTTCTCCCTTCTCCCCCCACTTAATTGTTGGTTAGTCAAGCTGTACATATTTAATCTAAGCTTTTCTTATCCATCATCCCTTCCAACCCATTAAGCAGGTTCCCCCCTCTTTGCTCTGATCCTTTCAGCGTGTCAAAGCACAAAAGTTGGAGCTGATTGCACTTGTCAAGTGTTCTCCAGTTCAAACTTGAAAGAATAGTCTGATCTTTGTTGACTTGCAAAGAAATGACAGCTCTATCCCTTGTTTATGCTAAAGTCCAGTTTCTACACTCTGTGACCATGCAAAAATATCTTCATAGGGATGCTGATTTCCTTGCTGCTGCTGTAAAATAGCCTAAGAGCACTGAGGCATGGGTTGATGTTTTATCAACTTAATTTAAAATAATCCAGACTTAAAAATTCAAATTTTCATGCGAATTTTTTGTTGTGGTATAGATACCTGTGCCTATGGAGGGGTTAATATCATGAAACGGCCAGCAGGAACAGAAATATTTTCATGCTGTTGCTTGAGAACTTGCCACATTTGAAAGGACATGGTGAGACTAAATGCACCTAAGGTTATGAGGATTAAGTGTAATGACTTGGCCCGGAATCAGTGTTAATCTCCATTCATGAGCTGCAAAAGGGATTCTGACACACAGATTACAGCAGAAAACACAGACTATGCTAGAATAGTTTGTGATGGGAAAGATTTATGAAAATATCAGAATTATCAGACTGACAGTATTTGCCAATACCACAGCCTCTGTGAACTTTTTCTGATGCTGTTTTTACAATTAAATGGCCTTCACTTAAAAAGTCCGAATTAAGTTGGTAGGATATATCTAAATTAGTATCTGCTGGTAGGGTTTATCTGAAACTAGAGCTTTATTGGCAGGTGATATTTCAGCTCAGAAACAGATGAGCAGCTCTTGCTGTTTCTCTGACGCCAATGGCTTCTTATGCAATCTAAATAAATTACTGAGAATGGCTCTCTAAATCAGGGATTTATATTGACCAGCCTTGAAAAAAGTAACATGTGAAAGACCCAAGCTGGGAAGAAGATGAGAGATGAATTTTCTCACTAAATCAAACAAATAAAACAAACAAACAAACAAACGCCTACAAGGTAAATACATTTGTAACTAACCATAGAGATTATGTGTTATATCAATTTTCCTGTGCTTATAGGCATATTTCAATTTCTAAAGAGATCTCTCACGTTTACTGGAGTGGCTTGATTTCAAAGAGGTAAAAAAATCCCAAATCCTAAAACTATACTTATAGGTAGAAACGTAACGTTCTTAAATCTATACGTATATTGATATAATTTTATATTAATATAAACAAAAATATTTATATCAATGTATTTTCTTGTGCTCCTACATGAACATCTTGATAAAAGCTTTAGCCAAATGTCTGTTTGTAGACTCTGATACTCTGCCATCATTACTGTTTAATGTTTAAAAAAGGTCATTAAAACTACTGTATTCACATTTAAACCAGGTCTAAACATTCAATTTTAGTCCAAAACATTTAAGTAGCCTTGAAATGCATAAAGAGAAAAGAGAAAGAAAAACCAGGAATACTCTATTCAGTGGGTTAATAAAATCTCTTTTAAAATAAGGTGCTTCTTTGAAAATAAGAAAATAAATTAATGTGTCCTGGATGTACCTTATCAAATATACTCACTTGCCTGTGGATCTCAGTTTTTGAGATGGCTTAATTCTGAATATTATCTTAATTTCTCTTTTAAATATTGCTAGAACTCTGGTTTAATTTCCACTTGACTCTCTCTGCTCACTAACTCCTTAAGCTTTCTACTTCTGACAGATTACAAGGGTATCATTAAGTAATGCAAGTTCATGTCTTCTTAGTAGACAATCCTGTTGACCTTCATTTCCCCGTGTCCCATCTTGCATCCCATTTTAATGCTGGAAGTCTCACTTTTATCTAGGCTTTTACCTCTGCACTTATAAAACAAGCACAGAACATCATGAGCGCTTTGGTGCCCTGATCTCACCTTGGAACTGTGGCTTTTCAAGGCAGGCTATGATGGGGTAATGATCAAGGGGTAATGATCATCAATGTTTTTATTCTTCTATTACTTATATTTGCATGCTATTGTTTTAGTGGAAATTACTCCTTTCTTTCTAAAAAGGCTGTAAAGTGTAAAGGCTTAGGGAGTTTGTGCTCTCATTGTCATTAACTCTGGTGAGTCAAGACATAAGAATTATTTTTAAAGTCTCACCATTCTTCAGTCTTATCACCTGGTCCATCCCCTGGCTTTGATATTGAAGTTCCTGCGTGGAACTAATACAATCATGCATACATTAACCTCTGACGTTAATACTCAATGCCAGTAGTTAGCTGAAGCTTCTCTGTGGTGTTTCTCCTTCTGTGCACAGCTCACTTTGACCTGGCTTTAATATGCATGATTCGATTGACCCCTGGCCAGTAATGAGTAAAGCCCTGAAACAAATAAGGTCTGGTAATGATACTAATCACCCTCTAAATCTCTGTAAAACAAGCTGGTATGAAAAGGACATAGGGAATTTAATGCCAGTAAGTTTGTTTTCTAGGCAGAAGGGTATTAAGCAAGCTTTTGCAAGGTACATGTTGTACTGCCCTTTCTTTCAAGCCAAAGAAGGAAGCAAAGGCATCATCTGTCATAGGGCTGAAAAGCTGCCAGGTATCTCAAAACCTCATCTTTCATCTTCAGCAAGGAAAACTGAAATTAACATTGCTGATATGAAGGCAGGCATAAAATTGTGTGAGTTTAAGATGTGGATCTAGATATAGACATTCACCTTAAAATATGAAAAAGGAGGAAAGAGGAACTCTTCAGCTGGGCAAATCTTAGTAGTTGTTTCTTTATGAAAAGCAGCATCATAACTGTAAAGCATGGGGGAAAATAATTCCACATACTATACTGAAATCTCCCTTTTCAATGTCAAATTCACTTGCATTAGGATAGTTTTAATGGAGATACTTATTTTACCTCTTGTGAAACCTTTTTTCAGCCAGCCAGTATGAACAAGATGAAGCATTTGCGTTTCTGAGTTAAAGAAAATTACCTGCAGTATGTATTAAAAGTTGCAAATAGTCATGAGCCATTACCAATTGTTTAGTCAATACCCAGATACAAACTTTCCCCTTTCATTATGTACAGCACATTTATTCAAAGATGCTTACACAAAGTACAGTATTTCATAATAATTTTATTTCATTTTCTAAATACTATCTCTAAAATATCCTTTGATAACATGTAAGTTTACATACCTGGACACTTGTGAAACTTAGCTTTCTACCTAGCCTAATTGTATTCCTCTGAAGTAAAGTTTTCTATCAAGTGTTTCCCATCTGTTCTACTTGTCTGGAAATAGACATCCTGAAATATGGAGCAGCTTAGTGGGTGCAGGATTTTTGCACTCTGTATGTCTCATTCCTGAGTTGCTCACAACCACTTGAGGACTGAGGCCCAGAAAGACCAAAAGCTTGGTCCCAATCAAGTGTACATTGTTTCCTTGGTGGCAGAAAATATACAGTAATTTTGTTCTTTCCTGTAATATGTATTTGAATAGTCACTTCTGTATGACATGGAAGTGGGTTTTTCTCATAATACTAAAACTGATCAACTGTGTAACAAGAATTGTGTTATGATCTGGAACAGGCTTTACAAAAGGTGAAGAAAAGAGTGTTACAGTGAGGACTGATTTGAGGTGTTTTTAATATATCCACCCTCTCCTTCAAATGGGACATTTTTTTGTGTTACGTCTAGTAATTACTGGATTAATGAAATCCATTATAAGGCAGACAAATTCATCACGAGTAAATTTCTCTAAAGTCTGACCTTTTTGTAAAAAATTGACTATTGATAGCATTGGGACACCTAATGTGACAGAACAGTTTTGGAATGGTGTGACATAGCCTGTAATTTCCTTGTTTACTAGACATAGCAACGAATAAATATGGGGTTTATTCAATTGCTAAAAATATATATTCCTTAAAAAAACCCCGAAAACCAGCAGGTAATCTAGGCAATATCAAGTAGTCCAAATTAAGATTTCCTAAATCTTTGGGCTAGAGAAATCTGTAGTTTTATATCATTCAAAGATCTCTCACAAGCTTGAAATCATCCTTAATATTCTTTTATCAAACATAAACAATATTAAATGAACTGCTGATTTTTTTCCTGAATTGTGAAATATGGTGTGGAACTTAATAATTATTATTTTATTATCAAATTATTTATAAAATTATTATTTACCATAATAATTAAATAATAAATAGCATTTTTTTCTACAGTGAAGTGATTTAATTTTACCAGCACATCAAAAAATTATTTCTTTAACATAAAATTATTTTCCCTCTAAGATACTTCCTTAGCAATTGTGTTTGACTTTGTTCACAAAAGAATAGGTTAATATCAGGTATAAAAACCTAATTTGTGTTGTGCCAATGAATATCTGCAGGTTTAGGTATTGAAGATGTGGCTTCAGCCTCTCTAGGTGGGGATGGTTTTGGATAGAGGCTCTGAAAAAAAGGCTGCAGAAAGGCAACTAGGATCTTCCAGCTTTTTCAGATTATGTGCATCTGCAGCAGGCAGGCTCCAAAAATGTGTCTCTGGACATACAGAAAGAAAGACGGGTTTAATTAGCAACAGAAATGATGAAGTCCTTTGAAAATTTTTGGTGATTAGCTTGAATGGATAAAGTTGTCATTCTTCTCTTGCCTACAGGACACTGGTCAACAACTGGGTCCCTGTGCAGCTTTGCAGAAACTAAAAAGGCAGCAAACACTTCTTTTTGCCAACCCACTGTTAATAGAAATGGAAACCCTAGTCAAAATAAGATTATGAAAAAGGTTATTAAAAATAAATTAAAAAAAAAAACCAAACAAGGAATATGTGGTTCTTTGTTATTCCTAGGGATGAGAACATGGTAACTTATGTCCCAAAGAAGACAGATGCATCAGAATAGTGAGATTAATTTATATTTTTTTGATGGCAAAGGACTGACCAAAGAAGCGATATGGAGCAAGCAGTATCATCAGAGGATCTCAGTGCTTATTTGCATGGAGAAATGGGATGTTGACTGTAGTTACACTTTCATTATTTATGAAAGTAGGGAAAACTAAAAAGAGGGATATCAGAATCCTATGAAAGAGGGAGCAGGAATGTTGATGGTACTATATTGTCTTTGGTACGTACCACAGGGTGGAATTCAGACCACTGTTTCTAAATATCAGAGTAGTCATTGATATGGCAATTGGTACAGTATTATTTTCTATTGTGTTGCCCTGTAGTTATTCAGAAGGATTGAAGAAATCTACCTAGACATCCCCTGAGGGGCTACAAATATAATTCTGAACTGCTGGATAAGATGAAGTAAAAATCAACAGCCCTTCTGTTCTGCTTCATTTCAAGAAGCTCGATTTTTGAATGTTGCTCTTTGAACGATTTTTTTTCTCTCATTGTGGCAAGGAAAAAATCAAACAAAATAATTAAAATTTGATCCAGCCCTTATCTATTTTCCCCTAACTGAGCATAGCTGCCTTTTAACAAGTAAATAATCATTCCTACCCTTGGAGCTGTTGTGAGTTGTTTTAAATTAATTGTTTTACTTGATTGACAAACTAACACACATCTTCTTTTTTTAGGACATAACTGTGTCCTTCATTTACAAAACATAATTATGTGATCATGTTGGAAACTCCAGGAAAAATGTTAGCCCAAGAGTTAAGCCTGACTGTTAAACAAAACCCAGACTTTCAATATCATAACCTCTGAGCAAAAATTAGCATGCCAGTTCCCTAGGCAATCAAAGCACACACAAAGCTCAAAGGATCAGGATTTCATCCTAACAGATGTGTTATTGAGAAAATGGCCACTTTTGGCTTTGTGATTATTTGCTCAGATGTTTAATCTTCACATGACAACAGAACTTGAAGAAACTAGCTGCAATGCTGTTTACATGTGCCTGAAGACAAGAGCACGATGTGCACTCACTGAGCTGACTGAAACAGTGGCCAGCTGAACACAGTGCCCTGACAATGGGGCAGCAACCAGGGGTCAGGTTCAGCACATGGATCTCCTCATGCCAAACGAGCCAGACCTAGTCACAGAGCCTGAGGGCATGTTTGCTCTTCCCTGTGCAGCATGGCACAGAAGCTTTGCACTAGCCAGCTTGGGCCCTGAGCCACGCTCTTCCAGCTCTGTCGCTTTTGGTCCAGGCATTAGATTAACCACAACTAGATCAGTGAGGTTGTGTGGGATGGAAGAGCTCCTTGCAAAACCTGGGCTTCAGAGCAGAGACTCTTCCTTTGAGGTGTGACACTTCTGGAGCCAAATCTGCCTTCAGCTCCCCTTTGGAAACCAGATGTTGGAAGGAATATTTTTCAAGCATATCACACTTCCAAGATAACTACCCTGCTTAATTATACTGTGATAGCATTTATTAAGTGTCCCACCCTGAGAATCTGCAAATGATGAAAGGACAGGGTTTGGTACTGGTGTGCATCTGCCAGGTTGGTGAGCTAAAGCCAATGCCAGTAAAAAGGAGCAGGAATACTTGTATGAAATGTGCCTCTACATTAAAACTGGCTGTGTCACTACACTTTTTTTCCTAATAGCTGGCAAGTTCCTTTTTTTAATAAACCATTTAGACTCACCAGCTCAGGTCATTTCAAGGCTGGGAATTAATTTTCATCTTCTCTTCATATTGGCATGCCCTTAGAGACAGGTGCTTCCTTCTCATCTGCCTTCCACTCTGATATGGTCTCAGGTTAGGAGGGTTAGAACGGTTCCTTTATTTAAAAATTCTTCTATTTATTCACACATTGGGACACTTGTGACATAAACACCAGGATGGACTTGTCAACAGAAGGAGGTTGGTGTAGCCCCACCTCTCAATACAGACACAGTGTGCAGTAGCTTTAGCAATCAGTGACAATGCTAACACAAAAATGCAGTCTTGCCATTTGCACAATGATGGTTAATCTGCAAATTTTTAATTATGTGAGTTGGCCTCCAGTTACTGTACACTTAAAAAATACTGTGGAATAAAACATGCATCTCAGACAGCTATGCATTACCTCCACAAATTCTAAAAGAGTGCCTTCAGATTAGGAGACAAGCAGCACAAATCACAGCAACGAGATATGCTTGCAAACATGTAAGGCAATGTAGGTAATAAATACATAGAGGATTTATATATAATTTACTGTTAGGTGATTAAATATCAATGCAAATGTTTCTCAAAGTAGCTTCTAAATATTTTAAGCTTTATTTATGTTTGATACATGCCAATGTATCTATCTCTGTGTAAAATGTCGGGCTTAATTCTTTATCACACTTTGGTCTACTCACATTTATTTTATTACTTTTATTTCTGATTTACTCCAAAATTACTGAGAGGGGTGGTTCAGGTCCTTCATATCTGGGAACAGTAGTACATATCAAAGACACTTTAGAAATACCAGGATAAATGGCTTCCAGAAACAGATATAATAGCTTGAAGGAAATAGTGACTATCTGTACTACCATTGTTTGGTACATTTTCAGCTGTTCCATAAAATTAATAGAAAATTTCTTAGTAACAGATTTTCACGTGTAGTCTGCATATTAAATTTGGACTCAGAACTATTGCAATCAAGTAGCTTGGGTTTCAATTCATTCACATTTCCAAATTCCAGCAAAGATATTCCTGCAAATTGTCCAGATGCCTCAGAGACAGGGGTTATCTTTCCCGGTGATTATGGTTCATGAATGCAAGTGATAGAAAGGGCAAGAGTGTATGGACAGAAAAGATCAGGGGATAACTCTGGCAAGGACAACCACTGTGGACTTTAAGAAAGACATCTATGTGGGGAAATATCTGGCAAAAAACATCTTAAATTTATACAGAAAATTATGTTTGGATCTTAGATGATTACAAATCCAACTGCTGATTGCAGGACATTACATCATGGAAACTCACCTGTTTGATGGAGAATAGGCATCCTTATGCATGAGGGCTTATGCCAACAAACTGGGAGTCCAGCCAAGGGACAGATCAGAAAAATGAGGTACCAGCTTTGCAGCACCCATAAAGCATCATGGCAGAATACCAGAGCTTCAAAATATTCCAAGTTTGATCTGTGTAAGTGATTTCATGTGATGTCATTTTTTTCCCAGTTAATGGAAATTATGTATTTAAAAGAACAATCTATTCACTGACAGGTAATTCCTTTTTATAAAAATTCAAGCTGGAATACTTTGACAAAGTCCTAGGTATATTTTTTATCCAACAGTACTGCTATAAAATTATTTTTAATCCAATAATCTGCTAATGTAATTTCAAAGTAATTTTAAAAAATGTAATAGAATCCATCACATTTTAAGAAGAAAAGAAAATTTCTTTTGCCATCCAAAGGTGAAACTTAGATAACTTGTCATGAAAATTTGTTTATAAAATCATCAAAGGCAAAATTCTCTGTCTGCCATATTTTTTCTCAACTCCACCAACAGAGGGAACAGATTTAGGGTTTGCTTTAGCTCAACTCTAATTAATTGTGGCAAATATAGCAATTATTATGCGAACAAATACAGTACAAGCATGTTTAATTTTTATTCTGTTTTGGTAATCATTTATCTTTCCCCAAATTTAAAGCTTTGCAGAGTTAATGAATGGCATTCATTTAAATTCTGTAATTTCTCATTCTATATATTGTTCATTAATTTCAGTGAACACTGGATGAAGGAATATTACTATCTGCATCCCAAAAAACCCTAAAAAGTCCTACTCTGAGAAAAGTTGTTCTGTATGGAAACTAAATATTGCAATATCAGTGGTTTTTATTTGGGTAAAATACTCAATAGTATGAAACAATGTGAGTCTGGAAAAAGTCTTGAGAGCATCCATTATTTTCAAAATTAAAAAATTAATGCACTTCTTAGGTCACACATTGTAATAAGGAAAAGTTTATTTTGATTTTTAGGGGTGATGTAATAAGGGAATGTTCCTAAATTATTTGCTGGGTATTTAATTCTAGTAAAAAGACATTGAGAATTACTTTGACTTTTAAGTCTTTTCCTGTATATAGTTTATACATATATATATATATATATATATATTTTACACACACACACACACACAGGTTTTCATGTATATACATAGGAAAATGAGCAAAATATTTATTTGCTTGTAAATGTATGTTAATAATACAAAACCACAAGTGTGCTTGCAGGTTTTTGCATATATTTGCAGGGTGAGACTTACTAATTCTGCAGAGACAGTCGTCTCTCTAAAAACCACCTTCTGCTCTCTACCATGAGAGAGTGCAGTGACTTGTCTGCCAGACTTGGGTAGCCTGTGTCCCTGACCTATATCATTCCTGTGCACAAAGAAAAGGCAGGAAAATGGAATTTTCTGCACTTGGCTACTCTTGCAAGCAATTAATATAATGTACTGCTTACATACTAACACACAGAAACAAGTATGTGGCATAAATTATGGTGCTTACTTATAATTAAAGGCTAAAGGCAGTATGAACCTAAACCAAAAAGCCTGTGAACCACTGCTGTTTTCACTACATTCATTAAAAAAACAGGGGAAAAGAATTAATCCCCTTTTTATTTTTTTTTTTCCATCTAATTGCTCTACTGTTTTATTTTAAGGCAGATATTAGAATTATAGTTCTAAAGAAGATACATCCTTTATTACTTAATTTGGTTTTTTAGTTATGATTCATTCCAGATGTGTATTTGTTCATAGCCCCCTCCCTACCAACACCCTGGAAGTTTGGAGAAGAGCAAGGAAACCTCTCCATTTCAATATAAACAATACTTAAATAGTAAGTCAGAGATCTGTTGCCCATAAAACTTAGAAGGGTTTTTTCCTGCATTTTTCCACCTTCGCCATGTCAATGCATTTAAATACATCTTTAATACAGTAGCAGTGCTCTGGTCATAACCTGCTACTGTTTATGTTGCACAACAGCTTTCCTTAGTTGCTGTTTAGTCTTGGAAACCTTCACCATTCAGGCTGAAAATTCTATTTGTTCTCTGCATGGGGCTAAACTTCAGTGGCAGGTTTGGGCAAAAGCATTTGTCAATGAGGGGAGGGTGAATAAACAAACAACTCTTTTAATTGCAAAATTATTGCTTCTGACCAGTTCAATTTTTTTGTTGTTGGCTTTTTTTTGTCCTTTGTTTTATCTGAAATGCAATCTGAAATTTTAGAAGTAATTTTCTTTTGCTGGTTGCTAATGTGTAGACACTGAATTGTATTCCTGAGAATTACTGCAGTTTTCTGTACTTCACACTCCTTTTATAGTGCAAATTCATGTACATTTAGCTGTGAGGAAAAGAACTGGGAGGGGAAGGTCTTGTCAGAAAAGCAATGAAGCAAAACTTAGGATACTTGGATTTAGTTCCTAACAGAGCCGTGCATGCCTTGAATGGTCAAGCTCCTTAGGGACAGATCTTTCAAAAGCACCTGAAGACTTTCCAAGTGCAACTCACTTGCTTTTTGGAAAACAAAAATCACGGTTTTCTTCTCACAGCAGACTTTAAAGGTATATTGGGTATGTCCCAAGAAAGAGGAGCATGTAATAGATTTTCACAAATTCCACTGAAATTATTTTGTAAAAACAGAGATGATAATGCTTCCTTTCTTTCCTCTATCTTGCTACTTTGTGAAAGAAGCTGTGTTTTATTGTGTTTGCTTAGTACAATGAAGCTGGGAGCTGAATAGCAATCTGCTGAATAGTGATGGTGATACTGTGGACAAATTTATACTTCCTATGCCGTTCATTTCACAGTCTGAAGGAACAGGGTCACAAATGGTAAATTGATCAAGGGCACCAAATGTCACAGGAGGAATAGACGGCTGAGTATTTCCACAGACCACTGAAACTCAGCCAATTAAATAACTATAAGGGACTGCATTAATTATGGACTTGATTTAAATCATGAGCTTAAAGTTCCAATTAGGAAAACATTTAAAAACATGCTTAAGTCCCATCAAAGGCCATAACTGCATTTCAGCTTTTCACTAGAACTTCATCTGGCATTTAAAATTAAACATGGATTAAAGGATAATTTTTCTATAAAATTCTTTATCTCCCAAAGTAAGTCTTTCAGTAACTTGTCGGTATCTGAACGCAGTTTTGTATCTGTGAAACGCTGTACAATTGTAACTTCAGAAGTCATTGCCAGATGCATTTCTGCATGTATAGCCATGTGAAAAAATATTTTAATATTCACATTGCTGAGAAAATACATTGTTATAGATGCAGACTAAAACCCAGATGAGATTGTCCTAAATTATTTACATATTGTGTACTGCAGAGTATGAGTATAGAAAATTGCATTTCTAGTGATAAAAGATAACTTAGATTATTAATTAGTGATTTTTTTTCTTCATACCAGGAATTTAAAATTAATTCTGATTAGTCCTGATTTTGCTTAGTAATTAATGGAAATTATACTGTAGGTCCACAGGTATTAGATCTTGCTGTTCTATATGCTTGTCTTCTGAAATCGGTTTGTGCTATTGCATATGCATTATTAAAATCTTTATTCAGGGACATTTATCCAGACATTTTAAAGCATAATGGGGGACAAGAGTTTCTAAGTGTTCACTGAGTGTCATCTGGCTTTGAATTATTTCAGTGATTGAAATACCTCTGGCACCTTTGGATCAATTGTCAGTGAATTCAGACAATAGCTTGGGGGGGGGAAATGCAGAATATAATGCTAAGAGATAGTTATGAAAATTCAAAAGATATCAAGATTTCCTACATTTGTCTCACATATTGTATTCCAAACAGTTAATAATATTAAGATGATTAAAATAACTATTCAGATATATGTATGCAAGCAACATAATTTTCTCATCCAATTAATGCAATCAGTAATGATGTTTCTCATGATGTTATTTTCTATTTTGCTCCAGGTTGCTTAAGGTAAGTAGTCTTAGTCTTTTATGTTTAAGAAGACACTGAGTTAATATGGAGAATTCTCTTATTTAAAACGTGTGACATGCTGCTTTTCCTTCTAGATCAAGCAACTGGATTCAGGGGAAGGACACCATCGGCAGAAAATGTCACTGACACAGTATTATATGCTGTGGGTACTGGAAAAAGGCACCCCAGGAAGCACTGCCAGTCCTGCATTTCTCCACACATCCAATGGATATGTAAAGGGACTCAAAGGCATTTTTTATCCTTCAGGAGACGGATCTGGGGAAAGGGGACTGAGGTCCTGCTCACTGTGAAGCTTGGGTCCTTGGTAGGGATGTGTGAAGACTTCACATCACAGGGTACCAGCCCATTCAAAATGGCTTTTTATAACAACTTTTGCAGACATATCTTACACTGGTATCTAGACTGACTTCTTTAGTCTTGTAAAAAATCACATCTGGTTCAGGGGGATCACTGTGACCTGTTCAAGCACAGGTTAGAAAAATCTGATTTTTGGCAGGTGTGTGATGGGGTGCAGGAGCCCTCCAAGTGGATTTAGTTGATAGGACTTGGATGGCTATGTTTATCCCAAGCCAGTTCACTGGGAAAATTATAATCCTTGTGAAGTGACTTCCTTGAAACCATCACTTGTATTTCCCACCCTCAGTGAATTCCCTATTTGTCTCTCTCAGTATTTCCTCTCCCTGAAAAAGCTGCTTACTTACAGATAAATTTTCAAGGTCTCTTCATTCTTCCAAATGACTCATATCTCTCCCAGTCTCTCCTCCTGAGCAGAATAATAGGATCCTTCTTGCTGTCATTTATCTCTGTGAACACCCTGAATTATAATAGTCAAGCAAATAAGATTCAAACAAATGTTTTAAATATGGGGTTTTTGGTCTATTACATTTGCATATGATGAAATTATATGACCTTCATGATAGTCCCAAATGAAGTGTACAAAGTGGAATTGGTATAAAAGAGGAACTTTTCAAAGATGATTTCCGTCACTGGATATAACCAGACCTATTATTTTTCTCCTGCAAATGGCTCCCAAGTTGGCCAAAATTACAAATGGATTCTTTAAGGAACATAATTGGAGAGTGCTTTCAAATTTGGTTGTTTCTGAGGAAGTTTTGCACCTTTAATTCATTCTTTATAATAATGGGGTAGTTCCTCACTGTGTCATTATAAATTATGATAGAGATCCAGCTGAGTCCTTGGAATTGAGTGTAAATTTAGTATTAATGTTTCTTGGGAATGTAGAACTTAATGAATAGGAAATTTATAAACGATTGTATTCTACCAAAGCAATCTGCTTGTAAGCTCTTTGTTCTGAATCCCATCCCTTGTGCACAGCCTCAAAAAATCCTTTGGGAGTGTTGAGTAATGCATCAGAGTGAACAGAAGATGGCTTTGGAGAGAAGTCAAGATGTTTCTGATCACTTTGGAAAGAGACAATGTCATTATACTAAGCGAACACCAAAGTGAGCTATGGGGTGGAAATTGCAAGGTAAAGCTGAGGGGCTTGTTTTTAGTCCATCATCTACATGCTTTAGACCCTTTAGGAAGACCGTGCTGGTTTTACAGAATGTTGTATTTAGAATAAATATATTAATAGGAGACATTAAAAATCACTGTGGCTTTAGGTAATGTTTTTAATGTTCGGATCTATTTGACACATCTGTCTGGAGCCATGGGAAAACTGCAAATTAAAAAGATCCACAAGATAAGCACACAGCAGTGTCTGAGGGAGACTAGTCATTTGGGTAGGCCCTTTTTTCTGCATACTCTGACCCAAATAGCTTATTTTTCCCCTTTGATTTAGAACACAGAAGTTATTTGCTATTTGCAGATCAGGTTATTTGGGTCAAAGCACTGGAGTAGGCCTAAAGTATCTGAACAGTTGGGGGTTTTCTTTTTTTCGGATTTTTTTTGTTGTTTTGGGTTTTTTAGTTGTTTTTTGTTTTTTGGGGTGTTTATTTTGGCGGGGGTTTGTTTGTTCTTTTTTTTGCATCGGTTTTGTTCTACTTCACTGCTGCTCCACATTTTAGCATCAGTAACCTGTGCCAGCTCACTGATCCCAGAATAGCAAAACTCCATCTGGGTCGGGGTGCAGGTGGGATAAATATCCCTTGCAGGTGTGTGTGGTGAGGACATATCTTTTAAAACAGAATTAAACATTAGTTTGCAAACTATATGAGCTGCATGCAATAGAAATGATCTTTAATAAGCCACTTGGTGCAGCATTTATGAACTGAAAATATAATTCAAAAAATTATCTTGATTCAGAACTCTGCCACTAGGCAATAACAGGTAGAAGATTTCGATCAAAAAGTACTGTAGCCAGCAGAGAGGTGCAGGAATCACCTCTTAGTCCAGTTGTCCTTAACATTCGTGGAAGAGCAGGAGCAGCATATTACTATTTTGGTGTTGATAACTAGCTGGGGAATGTTGAAAATACCCATACAGATAAAAAGAGAGGACTGGAGTGTATTTGGGAAGAAAAGATAAAAACTGCTGCTTTGAAAATTATCTGAAACAAGGACAATGTGGGGAAAAGTGATAATGATACAGACTTCAGAAGTGCAAGAGAAGAGATTATTAGATGTCATAGTAATAGACAAAAATCAGTTTGGGTTTCTATATGCAGAATTAATGAACCGCGAAAGAAGGAAATGATAGTGAGAGAGAACACAGTATGCATACACCCTCCAAGTATACTTGATAAGTCTGATAAATTTCCTTGTAACTCAGCAGGGAGTCACAGAGAGGACATCTCTCAGATGGAGAGAAGGCCTTTGTTTTAGGTTTGGCCCTCAAAGTAGGTGTGTGAAATTTAAATCTGAAAAATCATTGTGGTTTATGCCCCAGCAAGGAGTCTCTTGACTGTCCTGAACATTTTTCTTTCCTTTACAGTTTTCAGTTTTGTCTCACAAGTAGCATCTGAATATGAGTTAGATTTACTGCTCATCCTTCAGTATTCATTGGAGGAGCTGAATCCAGGAATGTTTGGCAAATGTTATTTTATGTGTTGCTTAAATCTATGAAGAATAGGTGTGAAGTTCTGCTTAGCTGAATCTCTGCTAGGTTTTGGGTTTCTGGATTTAATCTGAAGTCGGTACCCTTGTCTACCCATTCCTTAATGAGCTTACAAATAACAACACGGAAATTGTCCATGAATTAGTGCATTAAAGATGGAGACAAATTTTTTACAAGGGCACATAATGACAGGCAAAGAGAGAATGACAGGAGGCTAACGCAGCGTGCGTGGGATCATGAAGGGTTAGCTGCATTTCCCTGAAAGGTCCCGGGCTATGGGATCGTTCCGGTGGGTGCAGTACAGCACTCCAGCAAGCTTACTCCTTTCACCCGCATGGCTGTAAGGCGCGGACTCACACGCACACACACTCAAGCTGGATAGCTCAGCGTTACTAGAGTCAGGAGGGCTCTCCCGTATGGCATTTCCATGGACGAGGTTTATTGCATCCTGCTCCAAAGGAGACCAGAGGCAAAAGAGAGCAGACCACGCAGTGTCCAGGGTTTATGTACCAGAGCGGGGCAAGCATCAGAGACACAGGCAGGACTAGGGAGAGGGAGACAGTGGGGAGGGTCTGGGGGTATGCAGGGTAACAAGCCAATGAGGCAGACCAAGTCTGCATAGCACCACCAAGCCTGATGGGAGAGGCTTCTCCTTTCTCACCATGAGATTAAAGGGTGTTCTTAAACCTCGGAATGGGACCACCAGCAGGCCTCTGCTATTTCGAAGCTCCTTGGCCCCTCAACCATCACAATCACTGGCTCAGTCAGCTCAACAGGAGGCAGATTTGGTTTAGAGATTAGAATGAAACTGTTCTCTGTAAGGGTGGTGAGGCACTGGCGCAGGTTGCCCAGGGAAGTTGTGGATGCCCCATCCCTGGAAGTGTTCAAGACCAGATTGGATGGGGCTTTGAGCAACCTGGTCTGGTGGAAGGTGTCCCTGCCTATTGCAGGGGGTTGGAACTAGAGGATTTTTAAGGTTCCTTCTAACCCAAACCATTCCATGATTCTATGATTTTTTTACAGATCTCCATAGCATCTGTATCATGCAGAATATAAAGGCTGGTTTAGTTTTGCATTTGAAGGGGGGGAAATAGGAAGGGAAAAATATTCAGTCTTTGTAATAAGCTGTAGCACTTCCATCAAAGTAAGGTGAGGTCTTTTATCATCTCATCTCATGCGCTCCAGTTTGTTACCAGTCCAACTTGTTCCAATGGCACATGTGAATATTCCCCTTCATAATTCACTGTGTTGGGATAGTAGAAGCAAGGTGAGCAACTCTTTAACCAGCCTTTGCCTCACAGAACTCAAAATATTTTTGTGGTTTTGTTCCATCACATTTTTTTAGATCTTTAAACACCTGAAATAGGGCTCAGGTTCCTTGTTGGCTTGCCTGCAGAGTGACCTGTTTAATAAGGAAAACACCACTTCCAGCTGCAGTGTTTTGGTGTCAGGCATGGAACAATGCTCAGGTAGGAGCTGCTCCTAAAATTAATACCCTCAGAAAACACATCCAAAGGTTTCTTAGGTGCACTTAGGCTATGGAGGTGCACTTAGGCTATTGCTGAAAGGTTTGCAGACTTCTGCTTAACAGTCAAAATTGTCATGGATTTAGACAAAAGATAAGTTATTGATGAGAACCTGAGGAAAAATATTGCTTGCATAAAAGCCTAACCAGGACATTTGACATGCATTTTTTGCAACATTTGGATTTGTAAAAAACATTCAGGCTACTAAGTTTTATAACTAAATAAGCAAAGTATGTGCATTTCAACTACAACTTTGCATTGTAATATTGCTAGTTTTATCCAGTTATGAACATCTATGATGCTAAGATCAAAGAAAAATATTGCTAAAATTAATGAAAAAACCCAACCCTATTGCTATCAATAGATTAAAAAATAGTTGAAGGAAAAATCCCCACAAAATTAAAGGTTTTCCTCACATATCCTTGCGTTGTTACATGAACATCCTAAACGAATCTGTGCTATATATGATTGTTGCATGATTCAGTGAATGATGAAATTACCTTTGATGGTACTGTTTTACCCATAGATGTTTCACATGCATTTCCATTAGAAAGAACAAAGTGCTCAGTATTAAGACGAGAGTGCTCTTTAGTGGCCTCAATAGCTGGCTCATTCAACAATTCCAACTGTCAATATGCCAGATATTTCTATGTAGTGTTCCCATTTAATGTTTTAATCAAGAAAAACTACTGTAATAGCACCAAATTTAGCATATAATTAAAACAGAAAATTTTCATATTTTCCCTTTCATGTAACTGTACTAATTC
Source organism: Corvus kubaryi (assembly GCF_017639235.1). NCBI lineage: Eukaryota > Metazoa > Chordata > Aves > Passeriformes > Corvidae > Corvus > Corvus kubaryi. The sequence continues at coordinate 1,425,453 of NW_024582055.1, forward strand.
TCTAATAAATTTCATAAAGTTGACTCATATTTCTGCTTTGGCATTCTGACAAAAGAACAGAATTCTTTGCAAGTGTTTGCTTAATTTCCATTTTTCAAAACTAATTTCAATTTTTATTGCTTCATTTAAAATTTATTGATTAAAGTAATACTAAGTCTTGCGAAGCTTTGCCAAAGAAAATGAAAGAAAGAAATTATGTATATTTAATTAGCTACAGTTCTTATTTAGGAACAACTTATTCTTTCTCTTTTAAGGGTGATTTTTCTTATCAAGTAAACTAATTCACTCGTAACACATTAGTCAACCCTGTGAGAAATATGAGGGGTGAGGGGGCTGAAAAAGTCCTTTCATATTTAAAGCCTGTTCATTTAAGAATATATATATATATAATTTAAAGAAAATTCTGAAAGCTATTTTATAAAATAAAAGTCCTCTGTCTTCCTCAAATCTCCACAAGATTTATATCTCCATCTTGTACTACTCCAGTGTTGGCTTCAACATTGCTACTTCCAGGTAACAGATTTCTGAAGAAACAAAGAATGAAACATGGCAACATGTGAAGATAACAAAAAAAAAAAAAAAAAAAAATTAGTAGAGTTGGGCTCCTGAAATTCCTGAATGTTTATTTCAGTTTAAGATTCATGTTTTAGGTATGGATTCCATTAAAACAAGGAAATATTATTGTTGTTTGTTGGCTTTGAAGAGACTTCAAAGTGTTAACTACATAGGTAGTTTTCTCCTATTAAAAGAGGTTTTGTTTTCATGGTCAAATGTGTTTTTTAAATTGGGAGTATGCTCTGCACCTTCACACAGAAGTCATAAATGATCAAGCCACATTAAACAATGAGATGTGTCACATTACAGCATTAACAGTGAACAATAAATCAGTTAATCAAATGTGTGACAAAAGTAATTTTGGGGTGAAAATTAAAATTGATTTCTATTAGAAAGAAAAAAAGTAGAACTTACAATTAAGCATCATACTTACACAGATCTAAGGCCATGAATTTAATATACCCTTATTTATAGAAACTAATATTGAAGATGACAAGCTCTGAAAATTGAAATTGTAAGGTTCTTTCTATGATGGCTTTTCTTTAATTCTGTAGAGAAGAATACAAAAATTCAAAATGCTCTCTTTTCCCCAGGCCAGGGAAACATGTTCCAGTGGAGCACTCAATAAAAGAACTTTCCCACTCAAAAGCAACTTTTATAAAAGAAAAAAATCAGGGATAAAAGCAAAACACACTTATAAAACCACTTGGCAAAACTGAATAATCTACCAAATCTGAGAATGAGAACACTTTGAGGCCACTTCTTCTGCTGCAATTGTAGAGTAGCTGATGAAGTAGTTCATCTTTCCCTTCTTCTTCTAGATAAGCTTTTACCATTTTTGTCCAAACTCCCCAAAACATACAGCTGTCAGGTAGTCAGTCACTTAAACTCCAGCCACATAACCACTGATGTATTTTCTGTTAGATAGATAAATCCCAAAAATCATAAATAAGACCAACCTCTTGTCTTTGAACTTATGTTTGATTTCTTCTTGCCCCAGGCTCTTTTGCATTTTTCATCATTTTATATAAAAACTAACTCCTAAGTAAAGGGTTCTCTTTTCTTCCCCTCTGTTCTTTCTCTTCTTCTCTGTCTCCTCTTCCTCATTTATGGCTCCTTCATTTTGCTGTGGGGGGCTGCAGTCAAATTGACACACATGTCAATCAATTTGGGCATCATTTTTAGCTATTCCAATATGAAGAGTAGTGGCATATTCATCCTAATATCAGACTCTAACATTGTAATATTTCTATCTTAACATTGTAAAGGTCTCCACAGAACAGGTCTGTAATACAAAAGCAGGTTAGGCATGGTCAATGCTGACAGTTTCTTTGTACCAAAACATGCCAGCAAAAATGTATGTCTTTATTAGGACATCCATTATGACCCAGGGAATTCTGGTTTGCTCTTATGACTTCTTTTGGGTGTCAAAAAAATACTCCTATCTTCTAAGATTTGACCACAGACTTTAACTTACAGCAATAAATGCCTGTACTATATGTGTAGTGCTGTACAGCTTCCCTGGTCATCCGTCATTTGTTAAGCTGTTTCAGTTTAAAAATATAATAGTAACCACAGGAGCAAGGAAAAATAGCTTCAGGGTACAAATGGCTACAATGCTTTAAAATTCTGTGGTTTTGCCAGTCAATTAGATTTTGAGGTACCACTGGCAGAACAGCCTGTTCTCTGTGTTCTGCTGGTGGGAATGTTCCTCGTGGTACATGTCATCTAAAGTACATATTGCCATATTGGTTTTACTTAGTACATGTTTAACAAGAGTGTCCCAACACACTAATTAGTAAGTAACCCAGAGGTCCATTATAAATTGCTAAAAGGACACATATGATAACCCTAGGAAAGAAATATGATTTCCTTTATTTATTATTAATCATTACTATAGTTAAGCAATTAACAAATAAATTCTTTCAGGATTTTAAGGAAAGGCATATTTCTATGTTAATTATTACCACTGAGTTATTAATACTATAGAATAAAACAATTAAGCATTTTAATGTTACTTTGCTTTAAGCAAACAATAACCCTTAAGATTTGTAACCTCCAACCCTCTCAGTAATTTATTTAAATAGCAAAATAATTAATTTTCTAAATTATATAACCATTTTTACTCAGCAAGCCTATTCTCCTAGATGGGTGGGTAAATATGCTGTTCCCACATGCTATTCCAGCTCAGAGTACATTGACAGGAAGCCCATGGTGGCACTACTCTGTGGTAAGTCTATTGACATGCTGGAGTCCCACTGTCAACTTCTAGTTTTGTGTGAAAAGAGTCAACAAAATATTTCACGTGTATCTCTAAAAGAAATATTCTAGTGCCAAAGGAAAGAAGATGTGTCCTATTTCCTTTGGTTTGTGTAGAGTAGTTCACTCTCTCTCGAGCAAATATTGGAGTTCTTGTTTCCTTGATTACCATGTCAAGGTTTTCAGTGGAGCAAGAACTGGATTTGTGACTCTGCATCTTAAGGGAGGTGCCCATAGCCCTTGGCTAAGGAATTGCTCTCAGCTTTAGAGGTTTTTTGGTGCACTGAATATTTAATTAGTTATTGCAAAGTGGAGCAGCTTTCAGGCTGAAACAGGAGGGGGAAAATATTTTCCTCCCTCATTAATATCTTATGGGATATTCTCCTGGAAGGTAAGAATTCAGATCTTCTCAAGCAGAGAAGAGAGTGAACCCAGGTCTCTTACACTCAAGCTTGGGGCATAGGCTTGGAATTAAATTAACTAGAAAGCTGTCTAGTTATAAATGGGTCAGCCTGTGTGTGAGTAAAAATAGTCCAGGTAAGTTAAGTCACCTTGCTTCTGCTCCTGTGAATCCTAGCTAGGGAGAGGGGTCTGCCTCTGACATGATCCATATTTGAAGAACATTTTTTCACTCCTTAAGCATGTGCACTGAATTTTTGTGAATCCTGCTGTAATCCCACTGTTAGAAATTAAGTTGTTCTCCTGCAACGTGTATGAAACCTCCAAGCTAAAGCAAGGATGCACACTTGGTTTGGTGGCTACACAGCAGAAAGTCATGGTTTTGTCTAAGTTTTAAGCATGTGTGAACCCTTACTGGAGCCAAAACCTACAGATACCATGCTCCGTGGGTAAAGCAAAGGGAACACATTACAAGCCAGGATAGCAGTATCCTATCCTGATAGATATGCTGGAAGAGAAGTACAGGAAATGATTGAATTCTGCTAGCAAAGTCTGCTTCACTGGACATAAACACTGTGAGGAATTAAAGATTAGACTTGGTAGTAGGTTTAACGTCAACACTAGTTTATTATTTTCTTTATTCTTTTTTGGGGGGTGAATGATCTTTATTTGAATGTGTTTAGCAGCTAAGATAAAAAAAAAGGTTAATTAGAAAAAAGGTCTAAAATGCTTGCCCAGCTGAGATTAATGGAAAATAGAAATCACAATGTGTTTCTCAATAATTTCACACTGTGTTCTAACCTAGATATTATTTTTTGCTTCTGAAAATCACCAGACCTTTATAGATAGCTTGGGTATTCTATCACTTTGCTTTCTTAAATATTTAAACACTTAGCTGGATTCTTCTTTTTGTGTTCATGTACCAAGTGAAAGATAAAATACAGATAATGGCAAGCATTTTGCTAAATAAAAATTATTTCAGTTTGAGGTTAATTCTCACATTGTGACTATGTTGCTACTAAACATACTTTTATCATTCAGTCAACAAATACATTTCGGCATCCCGTTTACAATCAGATCTCTGAAAGAAAGACTTATCTGAGAAAGCATTCTAGCAGCTCCAGATTACAGCAGTTATTAATGATGTGAATAAACATTTTTGTAAATTGATGCTGAATGATTTCTTTAAGATAACTGAGAATTCCTTCACTCCCACTAAAGCCGTTTTTCCTAGTGAATAAATACCCTTTACAATTTGTGGATTTTCTTACTTTCCAATCTAAATTTAAGCCATGCTTCAAAGCTTTTCTTTTGTCAAAGCTTTTTGCATTTCAAAGGACACCTATAGAATATTTCTACTAGAAAGGCATACATGGGTGAGAAAGAAGAATGGAGGACATGAAGTTGATTTCACTTTGCCTCTTTCACTTATAGTTGCTTGATGAAACCTGCCAAATTTGATTTTGGAGTGTGCATATACAGCATATATTAAAGGAGCTAGTAAATTTTCAGAAAGGGAAATCAATAGAATAATTCAATGTGAAAAGCTCATTCTTAACTGATAGATTAGTTGAGGTTTCTTGGCTCACTGTACATGTTAAGAGCAACATTCTAGGCTGCTACTGATGGGAAAAAGTTCATCTTAAGAGGAAATGCGTATGTTGAGGAATGTTGACTTCATAATATACTTTCTATCCAGAAGGTCACAAATACCCGAAGGCACTGCCAAAATAAAGGCCACGTCCTAAAGTTTAAATCTGAAAAATAAAGTCCTTAAAATTTATATTTAATAGATTTTATTATTCTATTCCTTTTGTTTGAGCAAAGGTTCAGAGCGATGAACTGATTCAACTAAGGTCAACACTGCAAGTCCACAAAAAAATCCCTGGGGTGAGTGATCCATTTCAAGCCTAGAAAAGGTCTTTTTTGAATTCCCCTCTCTTGTTCAGTCACATAAAATTCTACAGCTCAAAGATAAGCTATCTTTCTACACTCTTCATGTAATCAGTCTGTGTTGTTAATAGCTCACCAGTGAGACGATATATCCGCGTCACCAACCCTTTTGATGGACAGCTTTTTATCAGTAAGTTGCAGAAGCTATATAGTAACAAATTCCAAACTTTCTCTTTTGTACAAGAAAAATGTATTTATACTGCCACAGGCAGAATTGTACACTAAAAAACTGAGAGGTATACACATTTCCATAGAACCCCGCTTAAACTGATACGTTTGCCAAAATGTCATTGTTCTTTTTATTCCTATTGGTTCAAATTAGTTATTTTTTTACCTCCTAATGAGTTCTCCCTCTCCCCCCTCTCTCTCTCTCCATCTCTCTCTCTATCAGTATCTCTTCAGTATCCCTAGGAATCTGGATCAAAACATTAAGGGTCATTGAATGCAGTGGAATGTGTTTTCTCAGCACTGTAATTAATCAAGGGATTTACTAAATATCCTAAACATGAAAGAATCTGGATATAATGAAAAAAACCCCCAATCCCAAATTTCTTTTCTGTTTTGTATATTTTACAAAAAAACACCCATCAATCCGGAACAAACCAACATTAATGTCAGTGCCTGTAGCTGGAGGTACTGTTATGAGAGTGTCTCACATCAGCAGTGAACCTTATTCTTCAGCTGGGTTCAAAACCACTGCTTTATCAAGCCAAAAATTCCAATTATGGAAAAACTTTCCATTGTGAAGATTGATCAGAAATCTTTTCTAGGGCAGAATAAGTTATGAAGACCCTCATTCTATTAGCTCTCTGGTAGATGAAGTAGTCACTTATCCATCAATTCATCTACAGAAAATACTTAAGTACTTTCGTGAAAAATTTACAGATTTTGATGTCAAGTGAGGGAAGTGAAGCTTTTTACTGATTCTTTCTATCTGAAAAAGAATCGGGAAGAAACTAATACTTGCTATGTGCCTGCAGAGAGGAGAAACAAACACCTAGCAGGTAAGAAATCTATTCAGATTTGCTGAAGTTCATCAGAAAAAGACAGATGTGTGAGCTAACAGCTCTTTTCTGAGCTGACTGTACCTAAAAATAGTTCATTTGGAGTTTGCATAAACTATAGTTTGGGTTTTATATCCCTAATTTTTATTTTTACCTCAATTGCCCATGCTTCTGGTGATTTCCTTCAAACAGCTTGAGGAATATACATAAGCCTTCTATCTGTTGTGTACATTGTGCACAATGTTCATGACTTAGATGACCTCTAAGTGGTCTGTTGTGGTAAAAATGTTTTTAAAATGCGTCGCATAGATTGTGTTTTTATCGAAAAGATTAACATCTGCTTCCAAAAAACAAATATGCAAGCCTGAATGTTCCCTGCAGTATTGGCTTTTGAGGACTGTGTTGATTTGCCATAAGTCTTCTCTTTCACTGAAGTTTGAAGAAGTAGAGAAGTTTTCTCATTTCTAGTTATTGGCTGTGTGTTGAAAGAGATCCCTTCATGTTCCATAAGCTCTTCTGTAACATTTTTAGGTGCTTCAAATGTTTGCGTTTAACTAAGGACTGTAATGCAAATGTGAGGTGAACTTTGCAGCATCTCTTAAGACAGTTATTTGACCACAATAGGTTTGTAGTTTCAAAGTAGTTTTGAAGTTTCAAAAAATATCGTAAAGATCTAGAAAAACAATAATTCTTGACTGTTCATTATTTAAATGATTGAATTATAAAATGGGGAGAAATAATAATGAAGTTATAAGAAGGGTCGTGAAATCGAATTGTGTTGTAAGATGAAAAGCAGCAGTAATACATGCTGAATTATTTCCTTTAGTCAAAAAACAGACAAGCTTTAAATTAATAGCAGCAACTCAGTTCCTTTAAGGTTAAAGAAGGAATGGGAAAATACTTTTATTTTTACCCTTAGGGACTGTACATGCTGAAGGAAAAGATAAAATATATCAAACACAGGGTGACTAACAGGGGTGAGTACTGAAATTTAGTATATCTTTATTTACTCTGCTTAGCTTTCTCCTTAACACAAAAGAAGAGAAACAGTTTTACCTTTAATATTGAGAATTATACAACCACCTACAGGTTTCCTGCTTTCTGCAAATTCAGCCTCTTTAGCGTCAATATCAAGATAAATAAATCTCTGGGGTTTATTGAAATTTTATTATTGGGTTTTACATACTCTGTTATATGCTGTATCAGAAATACCTCATGCTGAATGTTAGTCTTAATAGCCATTTCCAGAAGGCTTTTTTTTGTATGTCATGTTTAATAATAAAAAAAAGTTTTGACTGAGCTTGCTGCAGTTTATTTTCAGAATGACTTTCAAATGCACTGTTTATCTGCATGTTGAAGTGAAAATGAAAGCAATATTGTTGACAAGCATATTTTGCTTTTTTTCAGATTTCAAACATTTTCTAAGGTCATGTGGGTATTGCTGGCCAAGCATCAGTAGTTTATTTACTGCTTGATTACAAGTGGAATTGTAAATGGAATGAAATAAGATGGATATGGAGGATTACCAACTAACTGCTGTTGGCATACAACCACATGCTTAAAGATGTCTTCATTCATTAACAGACTCTTTTAGCTTGCCAAGGTTGGAAATGAAATGCAGGTCACAGCTTGTACATTTATCACTGTAAGGAAAGCCTCCTGCCAGTACTGGTTAGGCAAAGTGTCCTTGCAGCCATTAGTAGTCCGGTCTGATTACTGGGCTCAATCTGTTACTAACGGCAACCAGTGCCACTGCCAATGCAGTGACAGCATTGTTTCCATCTGTGCCCACAGGAGAAATTTTAAATCTTAGAGTTTAAAATTCTGAAACAACCTTACAGACACAATTAATTAATTTTCTTAGGGATTTTTTAAAGCTGGTGTATCTGCAACCAGCAAACTGACCCCTACCTTCTGCAGAAGCCAAATAGCAATCAGCCAGTATCACCTCAATTATAACTCTACTATGACTTGATATCTCAGGTCTGTGCCCTTAAACTACCTGCAGGTCTCCTTCCCAGCACTGCAGTAAATGCCTGTGCAGCTTCTCCTTCTGAGAGAGAGCTGGTGAGTGCTTGTCAACAAAGCTAAAAGGAGAATTGCTTGAGGGAGTTAATACAGGAGAAGAGGGAGACAGGGGTATGTGGGGGAAGGGAAGGCAGTAGGGAAAAGCAGCAGGATGTAGGGGGTAATGGTGGAAGATTGCTGGTTGGTCCTGGAAAAAAATATTGGACAATATTTATGAAAATAAAGCAATTGCATACAGCCTTATGTTTATTTTTGCTGCTGCATTATGTCTTGTACAACAAATTTTGATCACATAAATGTCATGCTGAGCATTATATCAGCTTTGCTAACTCAAACTCTTTATAAAATTTCTCTCTGTAATAGTAATACTTCTCCTTTGCTGAATAATTGCTTTAAGTCTGAAAATCTGCATTAGAAAGTGGGTGTATCTAAGTATTTTCTTGTGTTTTAAATGTAAGTGTATGATGCAGTAGAACTTTTTAATCTGAGCAGCCTTTTTGTAGTTTACCTTGGAGGTCAGGAGTAAGAGGTAAACACGCAGTCGATTGTTTCAAGTATAGGCATAATAGTACAAGAAGGTAAGAAGAAGGTGCCAGCTCTGTTTCAGTTCTTAACAAACTAAAATATGCCTACCTTTTGAGCAGATGTATTTTTAAAAAGATCTGTTTTTCTTCTTTGTCTTGAATAGGCCATGGTAAATTTACAACTGGAATTCATCCTCATCAAAGTTTTATTACACTATAGAAGAAACAGCCAGGACAGTCTAAGATATGACTGACTCTTGTCTGCCTCTACTGTAATTTATTGATCTTCCAGCAGAACTGGAGAAAGAAATTCATAGCTGATATACCACCAGTTTCTTAAGAGAAAACCTGCTAGCAACAGCATGTGTCACACTAGCCTGGCCTGGCTGACTTGGAGATGAAACAGGCCAGCTGGGATGGATGGGCTTCCTGGCAAACTCCAGAAGAAGCAAGATGCCAGGCTGGTTCTAAAGTGGCATTTCTGCCCCAAGCATCCCACAGGAAATTGAGCATAGAGAGCTCTCGTTGGTACCTTTGTTCCACAAGCAAGGCCAGTTTAGAAAGGCTTTTCCATTCTCCAAAAGGAAAATAAAGAAATATTTTGTTCTCCCAGGGAGTATGTGAGGATGGTCACACGTGTTAGAGCATCTCTGTAACTGGATGATGACCATTTCACTACTGGAGAGTACAAAAAGAGTGGCAGTACCCCTGTGCAAATTAAAATGAGAGCTTATGTTGAGAGACTAAAAAGCCAATCTCAGTATAGGAAAAAAAGTGCTTTCCACAATGGCATGGGAGAATGAAGCTGATTGAAAGAAAAAGCAAACAAGAAGATAGAGGGCAAGGCAAGACACTCAGGGTGCAAAGGCAAGAGCATAAAACTGAAACAGAAGAAAACAAAATCAAGAATAACTATTGTGAGAAACAAGATATTTTCAGAGCTCTGACTATACAAGATGGTAAGTGTTTAATAAAGTAAATCTACAAAAATAGAAAGGATTGCATGCACGTATTTTTTGTTCTTGAACATCTTTCTCAATCTCTGAGCAATATCTGATAAATTGTGCAGTTTGTTAAAAAGAAAAAGAGAACCAAAACCCCCACAAAACCAAACAACTGAATAACAATGACTTGTATCAAACAGTTTTGACCTCAACCTGTTTTGAAGTCTGACCATATGCCTTTATGCAAATTTCCTAAATAGCTAATAAACTGAAGCAAAGGCCAAAAGCCTTTGACATACAGGTTTAAAATATCTGAGTACTGGGTTCATTGAAAGGAAAACCATTGAACCAAAGCTTGAATTCCTGTTTTAACCAAATTATTCCAAGATTTGTCAGTTACTGCTGTGCACATTCTGTTACTGTGGTAGTAGTTTAGCAAAAGTCCCTTCTCCAAAACTGAAATTCAGTGTCCTTGACTGGAACTGAGAGAAAAATGGGCAGAAAAAAAGTGATCGTTATCTTCCGGGGTCTAGAGAATAGTAGGAGAAACTCACATAAAACAAGGACTCATCTCTGGAGGTGAGGGTACGATTAATATATTTCAAGATATTAAAGGCCAGAGGGATGTTTTGAACAAATAAGCATAATTTAATTCTTAATGAATTATCAAAAAAAAAAAAAAAAAAGAACCTCCCAAATGACTAGGAGCGAAAATTGAGTTACTACAATTTAATTTTAGCTTAATTCTGTTGAAAGCACTCTTAATATTTAAAAAATGAAATGAAATAGTGTTAATTGTGTGATTTTGAAGAGTGTAATAATTAAGCTGCACTAAACAGGAAAACAGGTGAAGGAGCTCAGGTATATTACAATAGACCAAGGTTTAGACTATCTAAAATTGATGTCATGTGGGAAATAACTGAGCAGTGACTCTTTCATTTCTATGGAGATCTGCTAGGACTGAGACAGCAGCAATGTTTGGAGAAGTTAGAAGACAAAAGGGAAAACTCTGAATCCTGAGATGGTTATAGAGCAATAGATTAGACAAAATGCATTTCTCAAGGTAAAACAAATATTGAAATAAGGACACTTTACAGATTCTTTCTTATTCTGTCCCGAAGTCAGCTCCATGTGCTGTAGTTTTAATGAAAGTACATTGGAGAGAAAGAACAGAGGCAAGTTTTTGATTTGATTATACTTGCAGTTTAAAACAAGAACATGAAATCATCCAAGTTAGGAGAAAAAAGACACAGATGAAAAGATGATGAGAAACAAATGCTAAGGAAAGAAGGGGCAGGGAGGAAGAGGAGAAGAAGGGAGGGGAGGGGCGGGGAGGGGTGGGGAGGGGAGGGGAGGGGAAAGAGGAGGGCGGGGGCAGGTGCTTGCTGAGGGCAAGAGATGGTAGGTTCCTGGGAAGGTGGCTGCTGGCCTGGGGGGAGCAGATTAATATATCACAGAATCATAGAATGGCTTGGGTTGGAAGGGACCTTAAAGATCATCTCATTCCAGCCCCCACTGCCGTCTTATCTAGTTTATGATGTGCTGAATCTTACCTCAAATATGCACTTTTAAAAATTATTTCATACTCATATGGCAAGTTAAACAGACCAGTTGAAATACAGCCACACCCATCACATGAATATTGCTCTCTGTCCCTGTATTGCCTGCTGATATGAAAATGTTTCAAGAAGGTAAATTGAATTTTCTTCTGAAAGTATATGGTATATATTCAGAAAGAAGTATATAATACTAGTACTAAAGATGCTGTCATAAAGACCGGAAAAAAGTTGTCAACTCTCTATGGCAGTTGCATTAGGAGTTAATTCTCTCAGCAATATGCCATGTCATGCTCTCATCTGAAAGTAGATACAATGACTATGACTCAGTTAAACATTACTCAAAATTCAGTCAGTAGAAAGGATATTTCATATTAATTTGAAACTTTTTTTATTTTCCCTCCTCCTCCAATGGCAATGGATTAACATTTTCCTTATTGTCAAAATAACCAAGATAAAAAAAGAAAAACAAAACAGTGTTCTGAATTAGCATAGTAGTAACTTTGACACATCTATTGATAGATGCAGAAATCAAACAATTAAGAAGTTAATAAGGAAAAAAAATCTAACCCCCCATGCCACATCTTTCAAATCACAAATATACTCAAAATTTAAAGAGGGTTAAAGTAGAAACATAAGCTCGGCTATATTCAAATTAATTTGAAAGCATGAAATAATCACTGTTGAAAATTATGCTATTAAAAAAATTCAATTAAGATTCATGACTCACTTCAGTTTTGATTTTATCCCTTCTGCTCTAGAAAGTTACGAACTGCATATCAAGAGTTCGGTTGGGTTTGGGAAGCAATGATGAACATTCATTTCAAGACATTTCTTTTGGATTCAGGCAGTACTGACTGTGTGAAAAAGGGATAAAGATACCTCATTGAATTTCCTACATATTGCAACATCATTGCATCTGACCTGGTTTTCTTCATTAAAGAATGTTTTGATGTTTGTGATTTGGTTTACAATGTTTTGAGAAGGAAATGTTATCAATTATTTTCAGGAACATAACATTTTGGGATTTTACATTTATGATGCATTTTTAGTAACATATTTATTTTGAAAGCAGCAGCAGCAACAGCAGTATGTTTCTTTCTCATTTTACTGCATTTTCTACTATTACCGATAGTAGAAAATCCAGAACTGTTGAACTTCTGCACTGACATCTGCACAAACTGCTCAGCAGTGCAGGAGTGAAACATGCTGCTATATCCATTCTTCTCATTTTAGAAGTCATGGTGTTTCTGTTGCTTTTATGGCACACTCTCATGATCAGCTGATCTCATGAGAAACCTCACACCATGGAACCTTCACCTAGACCTGATCTGACTTATGTCAGCATTATGCCAGTGTCAAGGACGATGACTCTGCCCCACCTCCCCAAGTATTGAAGGAAAATAAGTTTTCTGTATGTGGCTTGTATTTTTATAGATGAGTATCTGCATCTGTAGGTAGAAGGACAAGAAAGGAAGCAAAACAAAGACTGATATAAAAGAAAAAGGAATTTTAGTGCTTAAGGCAGCCTTAGTACCTTGAACAAAACACTCTGACAGATGTGAGAAAACTCCGAGACAATCCCAGTCAAATGCTAGATGACCTCTATATATACTCAAGTTACCTTGGAGTTAATCAGGATGATGACATAACCCAGACAAATTATTTAGGCTCCATTACAGATGACAGAGGAAGATTTGTACTTAGGCACAGCATTTCATCTTGCCCATATTAGAGCACAGAAAAATGTGGTCACAGCAGCAGTGAAGCAGAGGAGGAGGATACAATCTTAACAGGAAAGTGAGACGATCAGCCACAGGAAGAATGCACAGAAAATTGCTGCATTATGATAATGGTGTTTTATTGATTTCACAGCATCCTGCAAAGGAATTGTAGCAAGATTTTTAGGAGAAAGCTTTATATGTGTTGCCCCTCCAACATAAATTTTATCATTACTTTTGAAAGGTAACCTCACATGAAGTAGCAAACACTGTCTTTGCATAATTCTGAGCATTATAGGAATACAAAATGTGGTGTAAAATTAATTTAGGTGTAACGAAATCACTGAAGAAACTCTCTCTTGTGGTCTATCAGGACAACTCCAGAGCTGCCAGTTGGCTTATAGAGGCAATTTAGCCTGACTGCTTCAGTTTATCACTATTAATGTATAAAAAGCACTGTTTGTGGTATGGATTAGTTGTTGTCTCATCTCACCTCATGTTCTGAATAATAAATGTTTATGCATGTTGCCTTCAATATGATTTGTCATAGAAATGCTATATAATTTAGTTATTAAGATAAGATACTATGTGACAATATTTATGTAGCAGTATCCTCCCAATCACTCAACTGCTTCTAAATGCTAAGGGCCAATTAGATGATTTTTGCCTCTGAGATCTGGTAATCATTTGTAGACAGATATTAAATGATTCATAAAAACACATTCAACTATTTTCTCTCATGAAATAAATAGTTTTCCTTTTCTTTTTTATCTTTTTTCTTTTTTCTTTTTAATGAATGCAGTGGATAATCAAAGCTCAAGAAGTTTAGAGCACCCAACATTTGAATTGCACTACACATCACTTCAAAACTATAAGCACTTAATTTATAGTGCACTTTTTAAATTAATTGCAAGTCCTACCACCAACATCATATTATTCTCTATGAGGAGATTTTACTATCCAGCTGCTTTGTTCTTTGTACCACCTCAGCATTTTGGCCTACCAAAAGCCAGCTCATCACCTTGCAACACAGTTTCTATGGCAAATGTCTTCTGTTGACAACATCTAGTGCTACACAGTGTAGCACTTCCATAAAAGCTCCCTAAGTTTGTTCCTTTCCTTGGGGCCTGCAACACAGCATTCCCAAAGCAGGAGTAGGGCTTGTAGCTGAAGAGTGGTTCTCAGCACCACTCATGAATTCCATGATCTGTTACAAAGGCTTTCCTCCCACATTTACCTGTTGGTTTGTTGGTCTACAAAATTTAACTGAAGTTAGTGAGTTCCCATTTAATTTATATAAAAGGATAAAAAAAGTCATTTTAACAAAACCTGAACTGACTGCAAGTTTATGAATTGCATCCAGCATAATCCAAAGCAGAGATTCAACCTTGAAGTATTATACCCAGTTAGGTTTGAGGCAGAGTTGGAAATAAATTGGCAGAAAATGTGCATAAATCTGCTACAGTACTTGCTTTGAAGTCTGTATTTACTACAAGCTCATGGGCTAATTACATTATCATAGTTTTGCATTGGCTTATATGATATATAAGCCAGCACAGTAATTTATAGCTTTGCTGCTAAACCAGTGCAGAGGCATCTTGTCAGGCTAGCGGGGTACCCCAGAGAGGCAACTTTTTTTTGCTTTAGAGAACAGTACAGCAACAGCATGAAATTTCTAACAAAATAAACCAGCAGGTCTAGTGCCAGATGCTCATGAGCTGAGTTTGTGGCTGCCATTACCTTCAGTGAAGAGCAGACGTGGTCTGACTGTGAGGCAGCCCTGGAGTCTGCCCAATGTCTTGCCAGACCTCCCACCAGCTCCTCAGCGCAGCATGTGACATATGCTGCTTTCCCACCAGCGATCACAAGGTAACTCCTTGGTTCGGAGTGAGACAGCCACGAGCCACTGAACTTCTGCAGCTCTTTGGATATGTCATATCACGAAGTGCATGTAGTGCCTGATGGTTAATTATGCCTACAAAACACAACACAGCATTTAATGAGCCAGGGCAAAGACCCCTTTCCCTTTCAAAATGACTAATTTTTGAGAGTCTTTTCTCCTTTTCATATGATCAGAAGGAATTAAAATATATTACCAAGGCATTATGGCATCATAAAAGAGAATTATGTGGTGGATGTGAACAAGGCTATTCTGGTTGTTTTGAGTTTTGGGTGTGGTTTGTTTGGTTTTTTTTCAAACTTGTCCTGCTCCAAGCATCAAGCAACAATGGAGTGCAAGGTAAAAATACAAGAAATTCTGTCAGGTATAAGATTTTTGTATTGTTGATGTTCATTTTTTATCAGGTAGCTATTTTTCAATCAATAGATTCATATACATACATGTACGAATGAAGTATATGTATATATGTATATGTATGACTATTGTCCCAGTTTAAATAATTTTCCATTTGCTATATTTTGCTTTTCTCTTCCTCCCAGAAGTGACTTAGGAAAAAAAATACAGTGCATAGCACCCTTGTCCTGCTTAATTTACATAAGATTTCTTTTAATATTATACATTCACTTTTCCAACTCAGACATATTTA
Source organism: Corvus kubaryi (assembly GCF_017639235.1). Lineage (NCBI taxonomy): Eukaryota > Metazoa > Chordata > Aves > Passeriformes > Corvidae > Corvus > Corvus kubaryi. The sequence goes on from NW_024582055.1 coordinate 1,440,942, forward strand.
TTATATTTGGGTATTTCTATACGTACAAAAATCTGTCTTTCAGTGTCATCATATGGCTTGCTGCTTCCTAATGATATAGAGTTAACTGCAGGGAAACTTTCCCTAGTTTAAAAAACAAAGGAAAGAAGGAAAAAAAAACCCAACAAACCCAGGTTATTTCTTGCAAATATAAACATATCATATTTTATTTTTAATTTGCATCAAAACCCACAGAGAAACTGGAGGTGAATTTAGGCCCTCACCGGCTTTTTTGCACATTTTTGCTGGTGCATTTAACTTCCTCTGTTTAGCCCCAGCTATTTGCAATGCCTCCCACACTCGTTGGAGCAGGCATCCTGTTAACTAACTTCTTGTTTAAATGAAGGGCTATGCTGACAATTAAATGTAGAATTGTGCATGCTTCAGTGCCGTGCCTTATTATAATCAATGTGAGTAGAAGCAGAGTGCTGAAATTATGGGTTTTAGTCTGCATCTGCATGGCATTATTATGCTTATCAAGGTGAAAATGTCAATGCTGAAGAATGTAATTGTGTACCTTAAGCTGCAGCAATAGTTAAACCGAACTTCTGCCCCGACTATTAATGCATCAGTGTTACTCTTAAGAGGCACTGTGAGTCTTTATGTAGGCAGAGCTTTCAATTCTTGAATTTATTTCCTTCCTTTCTGTTTTTATAAGACTTTCAGACATGAGTTTTTTCTGTTTTGGTACTACTTCAATATAGATTTTCTGGTGCAGTTTTTCCTTTTTAACAAAGTCCAGGAGCAGAAAGCACAGCGTAGGTTTGTGCACAGCTCCGCTGCCCTCCAGGAGGTCAAGTGTGAAATGAGTTGAGAGACACATTGACAGCCCATGCACGAGCCGAAGCTACTCAAGCTAGTTATCAGTAATTCGGATCTGTGGCTCTAGTCTGGGCTCTTATTATATCAAATCAAACCAAATAATCAAATAATTCAGTGAATTATCTATGTTTACTAGATTATAATTTTGATCTGAGCGTTGTCTCATACCAATTATGCATGTTTTATTTGTTGATTTTAATGTTTAGTCATCTTGAATATTTTGTTATTCATTTACATTGAAAACCAAATGCAATTGTCTTAATACAATATATTACTCTGTTGGGTTTCATATACTTGCATTTCTTATAAGTCAGTCACTTGTAAGTTATCTGTAGATAGGGGTATATCACTTCTCTTTACAGAAAGACAGGGGGAATATCACTTCTCTTTACACAAAGACAGGGGGAATGTTTTCCCCTCCAGTCACAGCGATTCTCTTGAGCTGCTTAAACTGTGCTGAACCCATAAAATTGGCTCAACACATATGCCAAAATACATCCCCACAGCCGCACATTAGTTAGTATTTTCCAAATTATACTATTGAAAATTCTGTTAGTTCTCCTTTTCTTTCTTTCTTTCTTTTCTCCCTTCCCTCCATGATTTCCCTGTACAACAGATTTGGCAGGAAGACAGAGCAGATATGCTAATATAATAAACAAATTTTTTTTTGACATAACTTCAATCTGTTTCAATTTCTTCAAAAAAAAAAAGAAATTGCACAGGCTTCAGGATTTTATGAGTCATTATTTTAAACTGATTTATTTTGTTCTAAAATGCTATTTTTCTACTCTCAATCTGATTTTTGCCATGAAGAGAAATAGAACAGACATTCAAGGATCTGAGGATTATATACATGATTAAAGTTTGCTTTTCTACTCCTTTGTGTAAAAGGAAGAAAATAGCCAGATGTCACAGTTTAGCAAGCATAGTCCCGGAAGGGACGTCCTTGCTAAGGGGTGCTTACAGTTTCCTCTGGGAACTGATAGAACCTATCAGCTGGCCAGTTTGAATATGGACAATTCTCTAAGCCACTTAAAGTTGTGATCACCTCTGTGATCCACATTTAAGAATAGGCAAACTCCCCCTCCAAGCTCTCTCTCGTTTCCGGCGCTGGCACAGGTGGCTGCGGAACCCGTGTGGGGGCCAGCGGGCCCGGCCAGGCCCTGCTTGGGCCAGGCCGGGCCGGGCCACGGCCATCCTGGGTCGATGGACCTGTTCTAGCCATGGAACCCCCCCCCACTGCCTTGCCATGGGCAGCCGGAGCGGCTCGGCTCTCCCCCCTCTCCACTGCGATAAGAAAAATTCAACATTCCAGCTGCAAAGCTGCAAGGCCGAGGTGAGAGTAACCCTTTTATTGCTGTGAAGAGCTGAAAACCTGAGGGAAGAGAGAGAGGAGATGCTTAAAGCTGAAAGTCTGTTGTGAAGCTACGATATATCAGAGTATCCCGTTGTAATTTCATGAAGATATGGGGGGTGGAGTGTTCAACTCGTGAGCAAAAGCACCTGCGCTGAGATAGGCAGATGCTGACGCAGCTGTAATTTCATGAGAAGTTTGGACAGGGAGAGATGAACCAGATGAGGACTTTTGCTCCAAACGGGAAAGGAGAAAACCTCAGTCCGTAGAGATGAACCAGATGAGGACTTTTGCTCCAAATGGGAAAGGAGAAAACCTCAGTTCCTAGAGATGCTCCCAGAGATAGTCCTAAAGATGAAGATGATGAAGACCCTTTGCTCCCAGGGAAGGAGAAGGGCCTCTGTTTTTGTTTCTGAACGGCTCAACCTTAAAATTATACCCCAAAAAACTTCAAGAGTGGACCCTCGAAAGCAGTTGCGGGAAAAGCTGCAAGTCGGGGGAAAGGACTCACACGCAGGCAGAGAGACTCCTCTTCCTAAATGGACTGAACAATATTTGGAAGTGGGCGGCTGTCTCGTTGTGATAATGTTTTCATAGCATGAGCAAGAAGAGACTTCTCTCTCTAAATGGACTGAACAAGGTTATTATGGAAGTGGTAAACAGACTGAACATCTTAAGGGTTGTCTTTTCACATTGTCAGTGGGAGAAGGGAGGAAGGTGGGGGGAGGAGGAGAGTTCTGAAGGTGGTATAATTTTTTTTCTTCTTTTAGGTCTGTTAATAAACTTCTTTATATTCTTTCAAGTTTGGTGCCTGTTTTGCATTTCTCCTAATTCTTATCTCACAGCAGATAAACAGTAATGAGTATTTTGGACCAAACCACTACACTAAATTGGTGTTTCTGTCCGGTTACAAACCGAACCCGCGACACCAGAAAATACTTGTATTTAGGAATTATTTGGTAATTTCCTTAAAGATAAAATTAATCTTAGCAACATAGAGAGAAGATTTCACTTCTTTTGTTGAAACACTTGGTATAACCTAATAGAAAGAGCAGCCCCCTTGTGCTTTTGAGCAGCTCTAAGGAACTCAGTGCAGAGGTGAAGAAGGGCTGTGGCTGCACATTAAGCAGAGGCAGAGACTGGGAAGATTAATGCTTCTAGATTTACTCCTATATCATTTGTGGAAGTGAAGAAGTTACTCATACCACTCAAAATAAGTAAGAAAAGTTATTTTGCCTTTGGAGCACTGAACCTTGGCATGCTTTCCAGCTGCCAAGCACCAGATTTCTGCTCATCCTTATATGTGGACTACTGGGATCTGGACTTACAGGAATTACAGGTAATGGCATACTTATGCTGCAGGGAGAAGACAAGGTATAAGGCTAAGAGGGTCACATTTCTATTAAATGCTAAATAGCATTAAAAGTGATAAAAATATATTCACTGCCATTTACCAAAAGAAGTGTATTTACTTCTACCGGACTGGGAAAAGAAAGGGACTGGGTTGCTTGGAGCAGTAGTGGATCAGTCTGAGAATCAGAGATTTCTTAGCAATAAATATAAAAGTTGCAGATGTCGAGTTTGTTTCTAATCTTGCTTGCATCAATATAAATCTAGAAAAGCTCCTTGAAACCAATGAAGTAAAACTAATACAAATCAGTATTTTAAAATGAGACAGTCAGCCACTTTTTACACATTACTGTCAGAGCTGTATATCTCCACCGATTTTATTAGAATTGTATATCAACATCAGACTTTTAAATCATTCTACAAACAAACTTCCTGTTGCAATGACAGGTAAGCTCTTTCTATTGCATACATTGAAATATATGTGAGAGGCCATTATCAATTCTGAAGTTGGAAAGCAGAGTCTGCATTTCTGACTTTTTCTCCCTTACTCCCCATGTGGAGTTCTCTATGCAGGCCAATATTCCTGTACAAGCAGAACTTTTAGGGAATCTCCGGGAGCAATAAGCCCTTTGAGAGAGAATCCCAGACTGATTCAGTCTGGAAGCAACCTCTGGAGACCACCTAGCCCACTCCCCTCCCCACTGACACATGATCACCAAGTGGCTTTTGCACACCTCCAAGGACAGAGACTCTGCCACCTCTCCCTGCTGGCCCAGCGCAGAGTAAAGAAGGGCAATGTCATGTAGCTGGAGAGAGAGTTTGTGCTGTTTGTGCCTGCAAGTTGAGTGGGAAGGAGGGGAGACAGGGGAATAGGCTGTGACATGACTGCTTTGAAGCTCCTATCAAGTGCAAATAAGGCTCATACTAAATAAGTCCCTGCTAGGGAGCTGTATATTTTTATTTGTAGTGTTTAGCTTGCAACCAAAAATCTGTTTTGGTTCAATTCTTGCAGCATTCAGAAAACCGTTGAAATGACAATTTACTTCTGGTTCAAGCAAAACAATGGTCTGCACGATTATCAGTTCAGCTTCATGGTTTGATTACAGAAAGCTTTGATTTTAAAACAGTGAGTTTAACTCTGTTGAAGCATCAGACCTCATAATTTTTTATCTAAACCTGACATTTTCCTCATGCATATAACCCCTTTTTGCCCTTCCTCTTTCTCTCTTGCTAATAAACTGCTGACAAGCCATGTTTGATTGCCTTGTGAAGGCAAGAAGATCAAATACATACTGAATATTAACAAAAAAGAAAGAATATCCTCAGGGAGAAAAAAATGCTACAGAATATGCGTTCACTTGTTCTGCTGGAAAGAGTTGTCAGGCACAGTGAAAAACCAGTTCAGAGGCGTCCTGCCACGGTGAGGGAGCAGGATTCTCGGCATCCACACAGGGGCTCTTTAGGGAGTGCTCTGCTCACCCCTGTCAGTCCTGGGCTGGGCTGAGGGAGGCAGGAAGGAAAGGAGGAGTGCTGCTCCCAACCACTGACCTCACAGCTATTCTGTCTTTCTCACAAGTGGAGGGTAAAAATTCCTGCTCAAGACTGAAAAACAAGGCCCTTCTTCCCCAGCAGCACTGTGTCTGTTTTGTGCGTTTATTTTTTTTTTCCTAGTTTTGAGTTTGGTTTTTTTTTGTTTGTTTGATTGTAACATTTTTTTCCCCTAGTTAGTTCTACTCTATGGAGAGTGAAACAACCCAGGATTTATCTTTAGCCCTCCGGAATCAGGGCCACATGAGTGATTGCTGGGAAAGCAGTAAGGGACTTACTTGGCTTACAAGTTTAGCACAACCAGTGATTCCCACAGATTACAGAATCATAGAATCTCCTGAGTAGTAAGGGACACACAAGGATCATCAAGTCCAACTCCTGCCCCAACACAGGACATCCCAAGAACCACACCATTGTCCTGAGGGTGTTGTCCAAACATTTCTTCCACTTCCCTGGGGAGCCTATTCTAGTGCTCAGCCACCCTCTGGGTGAAGAACCTTTTCCTACTATCCAACCTAAACCTCCCCTAACACAACTTCATGCTGTTTTCTTGAGTCCTGCCACTGACCAGCACAGAGAATGCCTGTGTGGCCGCTTGCTATTTCCAGTGCTGTACTGGGTGGGCTTAGAGAGCCAGGGAATAAAGGGTGGCTCACATCTTAGCACCTTTGACATGTTGAAATGTTACACGAAAGCTCACATCGCAGTTTAAGAACCAATTTAGTAGCAGCAATTTTGCCTTGAAATTATGCTTAAATATTTCTTTGTGCAGATTCTATAAACATGTTTGCATTTACTGTTCTACACAACTACATATAGAAAAAAAATTGTCTATACATGATCCTTAATCTGTATTTGTGAGTTTGATATTTCTCCTTAGTCTTGTCCATACCAGTTTACCTAATAAAAATATTAATTTACTGCTAGCCTCAGAGCAGGTCCTCTCCTGTCCTCATACTCCAGCCAGAACGCAGAGGTAGCACTGAATAGAAAATAAAACAAAGGAAATATAGAATAAAAGAACTAGAAAGAGATAGGAAAAAAAGTGAAATTTTTTCTTGAGAATAAAACCCAAGAAAATGAGGTCAATACCTTGAATTATTTACAGAGGGCCAGTAACTCAGGTTCTTTCAGCCCACTATATAAGCAGTCTGTTTATTCTGATAAAGCAACAGCTTTTTATGTGTATCAAACAACATATTCAGAAAGCTTACAATGCAGCTATAGCCTCAAAGACAAATGTTTCTCTGGAACACTGAGGAAAAGAAACTCTACAAGTTAATGTTCATACCTCTTTGTCTGCACAGCATCTCTTGAGTAAAAACATTCTCATTTTCATCATGAGTTAAGGTACAGACATATTAAAAAAATATGTACACACACATGCACACACACACATATGGAATCTCATATTTTGGAGCTAAATAATGCAGCAATTTATTTTAATATGAATGAAACTGTGACTCATGCTTGACTTAATTTGAAAAAACAATTTCCAGCACAATGAAAGGACCGTATCTTCCTAGCTGCTGTCTTGACCTACTTGACAGGTAAATCAGGTACAGCTTTGTTCCTCCAAGGTTATCCATTCCAGGGATAGGTTTTCTGTTTGGTATGCAGGCTTGCAAAACCACCCTTTGAAGATGTGGAGTTGTCTTGCTCCCTCTAGATGTTAAGCTTCCTTTACACTGTGATGAAGTTTAGGGAAAAGAGTTCTAATCACCAAAGAAATCCTTTAAAGCATTGATGTTTTCAGCTGTTAGATCACCTTGTAACAGCAGCAATGGAGAATTAAAACTGATGTCCAGTTGTGTGTGAAACCTTGGCTCTGCACACAGGCCTCAGTGTGACAATAGCAGGAAGCAAACATTGGATTCTAGCTGTTCTTGTGTCAGTCACTGTAAAAAAATTCTAGTGCTAACTTACTTTATGTTACAAACTAATCCATTACTGATGGAGGAATGCAAAGTTAGAAAACAAAATATTTTATTACTTGCAAGTTTCATATTAGAATAGAATAATCCAGACAGAAATACTCAGATATAGTAAATATTTGCAAGTTTGCATAATATGCTTGTCCTCATAATTGAAAGAATTGATCTTGCTGTGTTCACAGTTCAGAATTATCCCTCATTGTCTCATATATACAGACCCCCTTCCTTTTCAGACTGTACAGCCGAGTAGCTGGTATAAAATATGATTTCACTGCAGGTTAATTTAAAATTTATTAGAAAAGAAGGTGAGGTTTTAGGTGGAAAAAAACCCCACATTAATTCTCAATCCTCTTTTCTGGAACTATGCCTATTTGTCACATAGACTCAATAAATATGATAATAGCATTATATCATTAGCATCTTAACAGACATTCTATTTTTTTAGCAACCCTCTAATGTAGAAATCCCTAAATATGTTTAGCATAACTCGTGTCTGATCCAAGAGGAATTTTAAAATCATTTCACAAGATGTCAACTGAACAGTTTCTGTGATTTCCCATCTCATTCAAGTTTGCTGCCATTTCTACCTCTGAAAAGCAAGTGTTACAACCTCGAGTGGAACAGTGGCCCTTCAGGCTTTCTGTGGGCACTGCAATCCACACAAGACACAAGACAGATGTTTCAGTCTGGTCAAATGTCTTATGAGCTATTGTGCTTGTTCATCAAAACACCTGTCAAGTAATGGCAGAGGAGTGTGAGCGATGATAGAACAGACCTTTCAGGTCTATTGCGCATACCAAGGGCTGTTTTAGATATGCTCCAGCCACTCAAATTTCTTCCATTATGAGATATCAGTTGAACAAATCAAGATTATGCTCAATGGAACAACAATTAGGAATCAACAATTACTTCTATTTAAATGATAGTACTGCTGACACTTCAGCATTTCTGATCTCTACTCATCTGGGAAATTATTCTGCCTTAATTTGGCTTACCTCCCCCGAGAGCTGGTGTCAGAGTAGAGGGACTTGTCTTCTAGTAAGCTTGCTTTGGTGATGCATGAGCATGGTTCTAGTCAGCACATACCATTATTCCATTTCCAGAGCCAGGAAACTTTGGAGCACATAAGCTATTTTACTGATGGAGTGAAAAGTCACATAGTAACCACAAATGTCAAATACGGCATCTGTTCCAGATGATTTATATTGAAGGAAGTGTTTAACCAAATGCCATGTAAGGACAAGCACTTACTCAATTTAAGTGAAAGCCTTACAAATATTTTTAAAATACTACATGGTATGGTGAAATAATACTTTTCACTTTTTGGAGGAACTTCTAAACAATACATTTTACTCAGCTTGTCATTAAGAACTGTTTATAGTCCAAACTTCAAGAAGCCAGGCCCAAGGAGCAGCTTGCTTATGCATCAGTATAAACATCAAATAATCCATTTGAACACTCAGTGAAATAAAACAGGAGCAATTCCTAAGTCAACCACAACCAGTGACAGGTGATTCAGGAAGTGGTGTCCCACAGCTGAGCTTCTGTGACTGGCTGTGTGAGGGTGGTTTATTCCTTCACTGCTATGCAGCAACAGGATGCGTACATAGCCGCACAACAGGATTTCTGCTTCGGTTGCTCAGTTTGATCACTTTCTGAATACTGATGGATATATTGAGGACATTAATTAAGTTAATTAAGACATTTCATATGTGAATATAAATTATGCCATTGCAATACGGCAATTTTATGGCTCTGTAACATGCCGTCATTCCTAACACTGAGGTCTTATGGTGATCTTAAACTGAAATAAAGGTGGGTATCTGCTTAGAAGAGTATCTGCCTCCTTCTCTCCCTTGTCCTCAGGTCACTGGTCCATCCCTAATATTTGCCAAAACCAACAGCCAAGTTACTTCATCTTAGGTCAGACTGATTTATTTTTCTCATGCAGACATGCAAACCAGGCCCATGATCCACCTCCCCACATAATTTCACTAGCACAGCTCTGGGTACAGAGAAGGATGAAAAAGTCAATGTAAGGAATAGAAACAGCCCTGTTATTCATCGGTCAGAGTTTCCATGATCATCCCACTGCAGCCCAGGACACCAAAGGTGGATCTGCTATCTCTAAAATTATCTGCTTTTCACTGGCAAAGAAATACAATGTTTATAGTGCAAAAAGCTTAGAATTTCATTTCAAAGTATAATTAACTAAGCAATTCACAACAACTGTTTCATTGTTCTACACTCACCACTCAGTAACTACCACTTAAAAACAAAATGGTTCTTTAATGTGAACTCCTGACAGCAAAAGTACAGGACAACTAACATATGAAATTGTCCTTGGCCTTACTGATTTCCCTGGCAAAATACATAGCGTGGGCTTAAGTGATCATGAAGGGGAGCTGCAAAAAAGCCTACACACAAAAGAGAACAAGCATAACATTGAAAACTACTGGAAAGAGCTTACAACATTCTACCATGGCTGAGACTCACCACAGGAGAGCTACTTTGCAGGTATAAAATACTTACATGCTAAAGCAAAGAGAGAAAACAACACTGCATGAAGGATAAGCAAAAGGAGGAAGATGTGAGAATATGAAAGTCAATAATAAAGAATAAAGGAAGTGTAGGAAGCAAAATGGCACATTGAGAAGCAGGGAAAAAATGGTGATGGGTTGAAACTCTGTAGTATCATGTAATGGAACAAAGATGGAGAGAAAAAGGAATTTTTAAAGACTGCAACTAAAACCAATGCATAAATTTACTTTCTATTTGAGATGCAAATGATTGCTTAGGCCTAGTTTTATTAGATGTTATTTCCTTTGTACTTTTTTTTACTTTTTTTTTTAAATTATTTGGGATTTTTGTAATAATATTTAAATATTATTTAAATGCTTATCATGTATATGTAAAGCAACAAATAGAGATAATAGCTAAGAGCTTCTTAAATTTTCTGACATTTAACAGTGCACATAATGCAGAGGCTTTATACAATGCTGATAAATTTCCTTGACCTACTGCTGAAATCTGAATAAACATATAATTACGGGCTTTAAAATGGAGTTTTAATGTATAGTGGCACATTAGGACCTGATGTGGTAGGCTTTAAGTAGCCTGTTAGAAAATCTTTACACTTGCAGACAATTCCAGCTATAGTGGGGTCATTGAGGGTTAGTGATTTATTCCTGAAATGAATGGGAGTTTTGTCATTGATTTAACAGAATCGGTAAAGACATTTTGCTTTTTCATTTTTTAATAGTTCTTCTGGACAGCACACTGTATGAACCAAAGTCTCAATCCTATCGGAAATCTAGGTCTGGGACAGTAAAGCCAACAGTTACATGGATTTCTGTTCTCCGAAGCACTGGGAACACAGGGTGATCCATGGCCAAAGTTTCTCCACATCTTTTGCCTCAGACAAACACATGGGTGAATTCAGTGAAAGAAAATCAGAGAACATCAAATTCCTTTAGAAACAGGTACTAGCAGAAAGCATTTCCACTTTCAAGCAAGGAATCAAAGCACCTCAGTCACTTCAAACAGCCAAAGCCTGATGGCATCCACTTCCAAGATACCCAAGGGTAGGTACATGCATGCAACACTCACTAAATAACTTTGAGCCATATATTAATTAGAGGGATCTGATATTTTGTGAATTATAAAAAGAAATTGGTTAGTTTTGGTAAATGAGTTCATTATTATTTATAACTATATACTGGGGACAAATATAATTTTATTAGGTCTTGTTTGTCTGACATCTTACAGACCCCTGAAATTTCAAAAAGAAATAGTAGGTAAGAATATGCTTGCACTAAACCAATGAAATTATAGTCCAATTTGTATTTTAATAGCTATCTTGTTGTTAACTTCTAAATTTTTGTGATTCTGACAGATTTTATCTATAATAGCATAACATAGCATATAATTAATATACAATAAAATACGAAATTGCTGCATACTATAACATAAATGCTATTCTGGGAGAATTTATTCAAATTCCGAGGTCATGATTAGATGTGCTTTGCAGACCCAAGGCAAAGGGACGTTTCCTTTTGAGAGAATATGGTCATGAAGGGGATTGATATGGAATAACAAACATGTTCACTTCCTCATTTACTTCATCGTCACTTCAGAAAGAAGCCTTACCAGATAAATACAGCCGAATTTCCTACAGAAGTCACAAAAGTATGCATTAAAACATGGAGAAACAGTGGAGAATAGTAATGGATTGGAACAACAGACACCGGAATGCTAAAGTGTTTTACTGAAATAGGAGTTTTGACGGAGATGAAAGATAAAAATCTGAATTATGAATCTAAGCGCACTGACAGCCTCAGGGTGGGTTTTACCTGACCTATGTGTAAGATAAATAGGGACTGTCCCTACAGCCTCCTCTTCCAAAGTGAAGCACTTTCCTGCATGGTCTTGTTGGCAGTCAGACTTTTTGTACCCAGAGCTGAAGGGTGCCAGATTCTGGAATATGGCTTTTTCTCTTTTACAATCCATATCTTAATGATATTCTATTAATGGTATTATGTTATATTAATTATATATGACATGATACGATATTAATATGTATATTTGCAATATATATATATATATATGTATTGGACTGCAACCTGCTTTGTTAAGCCCACAACAATTCTCACTACCTTCCCCTAGCTGTGGTTGAAAGAAATGATTATTTTGCCAGTTTCTGGGGAAAACTCTAATTTGTCAGAATATGCGGCTCAGATCGCATAGTAAATAAATCCAGGAAAACTACCAGGAAATCCATAATTCCATGGATTTTGCATGTTGATTTGCAAAAATAATTTTTTCTTTTTAAAATAATGTTAGATTTACTTATTTTTATCTTTTAATCTAAGAGCCTAGGAGATAAAACTGACCCCTTCTTCTGGGCACTGTAAAAACTGATAGTGTTCAATTTCTGTACAATAATTTACTTGGTCACAAATAATAACCCAACCATTCTTTTGGACACCATGAGAAAAATGTGTATTACTGTAGTAAATATTACCGTAGCCGTAGGGAGGAGAGGAGAGAAGATCCAGCAGGCAGGAATTGTGCAGCAAGATTGATTTATTTAATTATTTTACAAACTCTTTATAGACTTTTTTCTTCATAGTCTAATTGGACAAAGGATCAGCCACCCCCTGGGTAGATTGGCTAGAAATCCTAAACATCCATTGTCAAAATATTTTTCTACTGTACCATAAACATAGTTCTACAAGGTCGCAGGTGTTCATGGTTTACAGAACTTCTGCTATTGTCTTCCGTGAGAGAGAAAAGTATCTCACGGCTTAGAAAGCAGCAGGAAAATTCTTTGCTAACAGCAATATTGTGTCCACAAATGTGTTAATAAAGAAACTTTCAGATGCCCCATATATTTATTTAAAGACCTTTGTTTGAACTGTGAACAAATTTGAGAAGTACCGAGTGTGTACCAGAAGTGTTTTATTCAAGGGAATGATCATAGGCTCTTGTCGAAATGTGTCTTAATAGGACACTCTGTAAAATAAAGGTAGAGACTGAAACAGAAATCAGCTTTAGAAATTTTTGGTGGTACCTTATCCTTGAACTGCAATTCTGTAAAAATTTAGGAATAGGCAGTCATCAGAAATATCCCGTCATATGCATGACAGTACAGGAGTCTAACAAAAGGGAGTTATGTATTGTGCAGTAGTACTTTAACATCGTTAAATAGAAATTGTAAAACCTTTTAAACGAGTGGTTCTTGAAAAGTTTACATCATTTGCTATTGGATACTAGTGATTTCACTGTGCAGCTGATTTAAAGAATGGGGGATCTTGTGAAAGAAAGTCAACTTTTTTTCCCAGTTGGAAGAAGGTGATGGTAGGTGTTTACATGGCAGGATTAATCACAGATCATCTGTTGGGGTTTTAGTTTAGTCTTAGTTTTTTCCTGTTAAAGGAATTTTCTCCCATATGCATGTTGCTAGGGGACAAATAGCTGTACTTAAGAAAAACAAAAAGGGGAGTGGGGCGGGCCTGGCTACTCCTTTGTCTACACCTGGGTGTGGGGTGAGTTCGCTCTGAGCATCCGGAGAGAGAAGCTGCAGAGAAAGGAGCTGCTGCTTCTTTCTTTCGGCCGTTTCTTTCTTCCTGCTGGAAACAACGCCGGGACCCCAAAAGCTGCTTTCCCTGCCCTGCTGGAGACCGGGCTGTGGCTGCCCTGCCCCGCTGCTGCTTCGAGCTTTCGCTACGCTGTAGCCCTGCTCGCCCTGCCTGCCTGGGCCTCCGTGGGGTTTTCCCATCTGGATACATCTCGCTTGCCACCCGGGATTTGCGTTCGTCCCTGCCACTCCAGCCTGCCGCTCTAGCCTGCCGTTCCAGCCTGCTGTTCCTGAGAGTCCGGGATCGGCTGCCCAGGGGTTTGTGAAGCCTTTGTCCCATCCCTTCCCGGGATCCCCGGAGCACCGGTGCCGCGTGCTCCCCGAGCTCGCTCCGGAGCGCCCCCTGCAGCCGCGGGGGAACCATCGCACCTGCCCTGCTCACCGGGAGCCGCCAGCGCCCCTGCCGGCTGCGAGCGGAACTGCACCCGAGGGGAAAGGGCCTGACAGCCGAGAAGGCTGGCACTGGGTTTGTGATTGTTTGCTGTTACTGCCATAGTTGTTGTTGTTTTGTTTGACTGGTTATATACATATATATATATATATATATAGTAAAGAACTGTTATTCCTATTTCCCACATCTTCGCCTAAAGGCCCTTGATTTCAAAATATAATAACTTAGAGGGAAAAGGGGTTATATCTGCCACTTCAAGGGGGGGCTTCTGCCTTCCTTAGCAGACACCTGTCTTTCAAAACTGAGACATCATCACAGATCATTTGCTCAGACTATGAAATGAAATAAACAGTTTTCCTTGGACTACTTTTCATACTACTTACCTTTGCTTTGTATTTAAAAATGAAATTTTGCAAGTAAAAATGTTGTTGCTCTAGTGTCTTTTGGGATGCCTTTAATATTACTGTCTAATTTAGAAAAGGAAACTTTACCCTTTTTTTCAGCATCTATGAAACATTTTTAAAAGTCAGTACAGTATCTGCTTGTCTGTGCATGCAAACAGAAATAACTGTCTGGGGAACATAATCATGGCAAGAGGTCATGTTTGCCCTTTATTTGAAATACTTTTAGACTATCAAGTGGTTTAGAAGTCACTCAATCAATACCAGAAGTCAAGGAAAGCAGTTTGTTTTATCAACCTGAAGATATTTTGAGTTTTCTTAGATGGAATGCTGTTTCCTTCTGCATTTTAATTGAGATTTCATAAAATCACTGTTTTAGTGTATCTGGCAAAGGTGTTTAAGTTGCAGTACACTGCAACAGCCACCTGAGACACATATGTTTTAAAAATCTGATGGACCCACATGAGGCTCCTTCTCTTCCTCTTTCCTCTTCTGTCTTCAAAAGGCAAATCATCATGAAAGATGAGACTCTAAACACCTCCATACACATGTAAAAACAGTAATGGAGTTCTGAGAGATATAAATTTAACCCATATGTACCTTGGATCAGTTTTAATTTTCATGCTGTGTGTTCTATTAACACAAGAGCAACTTTAAGGTTGGATGCGGATACCCAGGCACATTTCCTATAAACAAATGGTTTTGCATAAAACCAGAGGTGGTAAAAAGAAAGAAGTCTGTCTGAGGTTCAGAGGCTTAGGAATAGATATTTTTAAAGTATTTTATTGTATAGGCCATCTGAATTATTTTAATTTAAACAATTTTAAAAAATTTTTGCTATCTGCAACTTATTGTCTAGTAAAAAAACCCCATAAACCAGTTTGTTTTCATGTAATTATGCTGAAAACTCCCCTATAAAACAAATCCCCAAATCTGCCTGGATCTTTGAATTGAAAAAAAAAACCAACAAAAAAAACCCCAAAAAACCCAAGTCAAGACATATTTTTGAAGGACTGATGAAACTCCTACCATACTGGATTGTATGAACATAGACAAGTTGATAATAATAAAGTATTAAAATAGCATTGCTTTTTGGTAAATTCCACGTATCTCTTTTGAATCTAATGATTGAAAATTGTCAATTAAATAATGAAATGGAGGATTAATATGTCTTGAAATTGCAGAAGGAGCATGAGTCCAGAGGGACCAGTGTTAATACAAGCTACCAGACTTTGTGACCCAGTAGCTGAGTGAATTATGAGTGCAAACTGCAAAATTATAGTTAATATGGGGAGATGGGCTACAGGAATATGGAGAATTGGGTCCATGTCTAACGTGCTGCACTTTAGTTGAGAGAGGATTTCCGGAAAAACAGTGCTACACATTGAATTTTGATGCACTCTAAAAATCAATGACTTTAATTACTCAAGGAACCCTAATAATTATTAAAACCCAGTTCTTCCATTAAGCCTTTCCAGTCCCTTTTTTTAGAAAAAAAAAAGGAATTAAAATATCTGTAATGTTATGCTAAGAAATATGTGTATTCAAATGAGAAATAACTCTGTTAGAAAAAAATGTAAATGTTCAGCCTGGGTGAGCATTTTCTTAAACAGTCATTATCTCAAAATTAGTACAAAGGCTGAAAAACTAAAATAGCTTATTAATGGACTGAGACTCCTTAAACTTTTTCATAATATGAATCAGGTGTATAGAATCTTTTGAAAAACCTCACTAAGTAACTATGCATCTTTAGGCACTTAAATGTCTTTCGCTATTGTACTCTTGTCAATTGATTTCAATTAGGCTGCTAAGATTTGGAAATATTCTA
The DNA here is from genome assembly GCF_017639235.1 of Corvus kubaryi. NCBI lineage: Eukaryota > Metazoa > Chordata > Aves > Passeriformes > Corvidae > Corvus > Corvus kubaryi. The sequence continues at coordinate 1,456,727 of NW_024582055.1, forward strand.
ACTTCTTCACAGATATAAGAACAGTCTCAGGCACAGCCTCTCAGTCGACAAGGTTCGCAGAGGCAGGGCTACACCCTGTGCCTGGGTGGACACTGCCATGGATACTGCACGCAGAGGATTCTGCTGGACAGGGTGCTGGGCCATCTTGCCTAGACTCTGCTTTTTACAAGAAATTTGGGAGCAGATGACCTTTGAGAGCTCCATCCAACCTGATACTCCATGATTCAATGATTCTGTGAAAAAACTGTTTCAAACATACTTGAAGATACATGGGAATTTAGTGGGTAAAATCTAACTTTTAGTGAGAGAACCTATTGCAGGTTGCAAAGTTTGCATTTCACTTCTATGCAGCTTTTAAAGCTGGGAGGCCAAGTTTCACAAAAGGAAAAGTCAAGAATATCCTTATCATTTTTGTTGTTTTGAAAGTATAAAGGGATATGAAGCAAAGGGCAAAGCTGAAGCAGGGAGCCTGGTGGTATTCCTCAGATGTGCTACAGGTGATACGAACTACTTTATTAGCTGGGAACAAAGCACTGATGGGAAGCAAACCGTGGTTCTTCCCCCTTATAATGGGGTAGCACCCTCTGTGTGCCATGAAGGTACATGGTGTTGTTATTCGGGCTCAGCACAGATTTTGGAGCTCAGTGGATCCTAATACCTGAGCAACAGCTTCATTCCAACAATACTGTGAACATTATTGGCAGGAACAGGCTCTTTTTCTGCACTTTGTGAGGAAAATTCACTGTATCTCCTTTTCTTTTCTTTTCCGATTTTTCCACCTTTCCTGAAAAAAAAAATTCCCAATTTTTTAAGTCCTATCTAATGTTTCATCCTTAAGGATTTCATACCTGTAAACAAAACGACTGAAAGCTGACAGTTGGAAATGTCATGTCTGCTGTCAACCATTCATGAATAATTGACACCAAGATTACCCAGGGAAAGCTGCAATTATCCTGACTCATTAACATATGAACTGAGCCTGGTTTTGTTCTGTAGTTGTAGGATTTTCCTTTAACTCCTTGATGTAGAAGGTAAAAAAACCCCAGCGGGAGTTTGCTATACAAAGAATAAGTCTGAATGAATAAACAAAACCTCAGAACTATGAAGACATATTAGAATTTCAAGTAGTGTTTTGTTTAATCTTGCATATTCTGTTTTGCTACACTGCTATTTTACAGGGGATATCACTGTGACAGATTTGTGTGCTCGCCTAAGGCTTGGAGAACAGCTCTTTGGAAATAGAGGTGTCAATGGGAAGATCTTCTTACCCATGTTCATATTTTCATACCCATCCAGCTGAAGATGTCTAGTCAGGAAACTGAAATAGTTGCTAATCAATCAGAATTCAAGCAAGCTAAGTTGCCTGGATGATAACAGCATTAACAGAGGCAAAAATATTTTTTTTATGGAATTCATTAAAAAAAAAAACGAAGAAGAAAAAGTCTTAACTTGATTTTAAGACTAAGTTTAGCAAATCAGCATTAACCGCTGAAACAAGCAGGAAAACAAAGTAGTCAGAAATTTCACAAGCCAGGAAAAACAAGTAAAGAAACAAACTCACTGTATTTACAAAGATAAAGGAAATTACTAACTGCTGCTCCCAAGCATGTTAAATGCTTTCTCTCAACCTGTACAATAGGACAGACTCAAATTTTTTTAGCTGATGTGAGAAGTTGTAGGGTAGCCTTGAGGTTTAGGATAGGATCTGAATTAAAAGTTCTGTTCTTGAAAAAAAGCCCTTTGAACTGCAAGTTGAAACCATGAAGCTATTTCCCACAAGTAATTACCATTTTGGATGCCCCTCACTGCTGGTCCTATTGCCTCTAGAAGCACAGCATATATTGGAGGCCATCATATCAATCTATAGAGTTGAATTATAACTTCTTTCGTATAATGAGCTCTCTTTGACAGCTGCACACAGTCAAAGTCATTGTTCAGAAAGGATAACCAAGCTATTGCCTCTCAAGTGTAATACACTTCATTAAAATGCAAGTCATTTCTTAAAACGCACATTCACTGAACTCCAACCCCTCATAAATCTTGTAACATTTCATTTCTTGTTCACAGCTCTGAAATCTTTAAATGTGGGCCTCTGGTAACTTTCTGCATAATCTTAAAACACGTATAAATTTTCCACTTAGTATTTTTCTTCTTTTTTGTACAAAAATTGCAAGAGAAAATGACAAACAGTTTGGAATCTCTTGCCTATATGATCTTTGCAGCACACCTGTCAAAAGCAATTATTTAGACACTGGGTCTTCTCGTGCTGTTGAGGACTTCCTGACATCGACCCAAATTTCCCATCCTTTAATTCCATTTCTTTGTTCTGGGTGATAATATCTTGGAAAAAATTAATTTTCTTTTTCAAGGTTTATAGGTAATTTCTTTTATGTGGCCTTTATATGATCTTCATTCCCCCTTAGTAAATCCAACACTATCCATCTCAATGCAAACAGAGAAAATAAACAAAAGTTCTTTATGTGTGTAAAGAAGAATAGGGGAATTATGTAGAAAGAGAGGCCAGTTCCTGAAGTTTCCTCTCCATATTTATAAACACAGTATTTGAAACTTACTGCCAAAAAAATACCAATGACAATGATAGATGTGCCCAAAGCCAGCCTGGCTGGGGTTCTGAGCAACCTGGTCTGGTGGAAGGTCTCTACTAACAGCAAGGGAGTTGGAACAAGGTGATCTTAAAGGTCCCTTCCAACCCAAGCCATCCTATGATTCTGTGATATCTACACCATCTTCTCCAATAATTTTATATTTTTATCCAAATCCTTTTTAATCTTTGAGAATTTATCTGTTATTTTTACTTCTTGATCTGCGTAGAGTTCCTCTGGTATCACATATAATAGTCTATTCACTGTCTCTTCAAAATACAATGAGAATCTGAGAACAGATGACTGCTGCTCAGATTTTCTTCTTTGAGAAGGTTCAGTATCAAGCAATATAATACTTATTACTGTAATGTTATAACTGTATATACTGTATTGCATTCAGAACCCACAACTCTCAAGGAGCAGGGCTAGTCTATTTTAAAAATTTTAATATTTAAATTTACACACACTGACACATAATCCTGCAGTGATCTCTAGAACCTGTCAAATAATAATCACTTTATATAGCTGAATACAATCATGCATCATTTTTGCCATAATCAACAGAATAAAATCAATTGCATATAAATATAAGCAAAAATAATCTGTGTAAGTTATAAACAAAAGTAAAATGTTTTCAAGCCATTTGTATGTATAACCCATTTCATCGCGCAGCATTTTTCTTGTACTCGATCAGAACCAAAAAAGCCTCAGCAAACACTTCTCAGAAATATCTAAATTTGCCTTTTATTGGGATTGATTATTGCTTATGTACGGGAATACATACACCTACAAACCCAGCCTCAGTGTGCAGGTTTCAGCACAGAAGCAACCTGAGGGTGGCCTTCCAACCTCTGGAATTTAAATGTCTCTCTCCATGGAGACTCAGAACAAGATGAGAACTCTAACTGAAGATTAAAGTGGAACACAAGCCTTGCACACAGAGACATCACTTATTCATGAGCACTTACATATGTGATGCTGTAAGTCGGCAAAACGAGTGCGTTTTACCGCACCAGCCCTATGTCAGTAGAGCTTCATTTCTCTTATTTCTTAAGAGCCAGACACTGAATCCCACTTTTTGAAGAGGTAATTTGCATATAATCTAATTGTCCTCTTTAAATAGTAAACCTTCTGCAGGGTAACATTGACTAACATTGCCCATTTTAAGGGACTGTTTTTCCAATGTGGAGGCAGCGATTTATACAAACAGCAGTCACTGCCTTTTATTTAACACAAGAGCATATTAAGAGAAAAGCAACAGGAAATAGTATGCTCCACTTGGAGGCTGTAGTAAAGCTGACAGTATAGTAGAAAAGACTAATCAGTACATAAGAGATTCAAGGTTGCCAGCAATTAATTCTAACAGCAGCTGAGCATATTAAGGGGTTTTGGTCAAATCCTAAGAGTTTTGAAAAAATTTAACTTAATCTTTGCCTTCCACTGAGAGCTGGCCAGGGTCCAGACCATCACTGTATGGGGAGAATATAAAATCCCCTCACACTATTTTCTATAACTTATTAAGCATATGCTAGACACCTATGGGGAAAAAAAAAAAAAAGGAAAAAACCTACTGAACACATTTTGTTTCTTCATGGAAGGAGCACCTGTTCTTCTTGTCGCCCAATTTTTTCAGCTGGTTTAGCTCCCCCTTGTCTTAGTCATTCTCTTAAGCACTGGCAAACTCAAGATGTCAAACATCACTTTAATTTTGTCATGCTAGCGTATTTGCAGCTATGTTCCTGTCACTTTTGAATTCTAGCTTTCAATCAGAAACACTTCAGAATTCTTCCCAGCAGCATAATTTTACAGGCTCAGTTAAAAGCCTAATTCCACACCAAAATGATAATACACAGCATTTCTCAGAGAATTATCATTTTTACGTGGCTTCAGAGGCAAATGTAGAGACTCACATATCTTGTGTTCAAGAAGATTATGTTATGAAGGCAAATTAATCCAAATGATGGCTCACAGTATTTCAGTTTTAACTTGTGAGTAAAAGCTGAGCGACTCCATCAGCCTCCTTCTTTTAGTGCACTGAAATGGGAAGAGCTACAGACACTCTTTCACTGGCCACAGAACAGCTAGAAATGATTGCTGACCTTTACCATAGAATCACAATATTCTGAGTTGGAAGAGACCTTAAAGAACATCCAATTCCAACCCCACTGCTGTGGGCAGGGACACATTCCACTAGACCAGCTTGATCAAAGCCCCAAACAACCTGGCCTTGAACACTTCCTGGGATGAGATATTCCTTAGTTGAATATATTACAAAAATACCTTCACCTCAATGTCTTTAGCTTAAAAGAATATAGAAATGTCTTTGTCTTAACATCTTTAAGGTTGTGTGACCATCTGATGATGAAAGAAATGAAAGTAATGATAAGTGTACCCAGACATGCTGCTTTCCATTTGTTGCTCCTTTCCCTGTTCTTTTCCATGTGTTCTCTAAATCCATCACTGGCTTTCTTCCTCACAGTCTGGCTGTGGAGCTGTCTGCTCAGGAGCCCTTAAGGCCATCAAGCGCTGCTATTTGAACCACTTCACTTTCCTCAACAAGAACTTAGATGCCTTGCTCCTCAAAACCCAAAGAGACCTTTAACATAAAATACAGCCTCTCACTAAAAGAAATGAAAAGGAGTTTTGTGGATAAACAAGACATTGTGTATTTTATTCCATACATTATTATTCCTTCATAATTCCTTCTAGAACACACATGGAATAATCATTTATATGAGAAAGGGGTTTTGTTGTTGTTTTTGTTGGGGTTTTTGGCCTTGTTGGTTTTGGGGATTTCTTTTCATGAAATACTTTTCTGGATATGAAGAAGAGGATGAGTTTTCCTATTGTCTTTCTGTACAAAGTGTCAATTGGTTGCAAATTTTGGTATCTCCGTATTGTTAAAAGCAGCAGGTGTTGAGTGCCCTTTTTACTAGACCTAGCATCCTTGATTTACTCAATCTTATCTTTTAGATGCTTTGAGTCATTTCTTTCTCTTCCACTATTCTATAGGCTCTGTTCAGTTAACTTGGATAATTCCAGTTCTCCAAAGGGGAGCACAGTGAAATCATAGATGCTGGACAGGACCTAGGACACCTTGGGCTGGAAGGAACCTTGGGACGTCTCCAGTCCCATCTGCTTATTAAAGCACTATATCAAGATTGTATAACACTGTGTGTCCACTCAGATTCTCTAAACCTCTGAGCACCCCTGGGTAAAACTGATGAGGCTCAGTGAGTTTGCCAGCACCTGACTCAAATTTCAGGTAACTTGTTTCTAATTACAGCTTTAGACTTTTCTCCCTATAATCTATGCTAACTGCACTAATTGGTACATTTTTAGTGGGAACTGAAAACTAAATAATCAACTTCCCTTGGCATTGCTTTCTGATAATATTCTCAACTTCGGGACCAACATTTTCTTTCACTTTCTTCTACTAGCAATAGAGGGTGCTTGCTGCTAATCCTGGTATCTTTAGGAATCTGCAGTTTCTGTATGCCTTTATTTTTCTTATTTAAATGGAGGTTGCAGATTTTATATTTTCTTTGTGCCCATTCATCTAAATGTAAGCTAAAAAAATAAATACATTTATTTTTTCCATATATGCTCTGTTTTCCATATCTGTAGTTATCTGCAGAACTGTAGAAAGGATTTATCAAGTAAGCATACAATGAAAAATCTAAGAGGAATGTTGGATGTATCAAAAAATAAAAATCAGTTTTCTCCTTCTTGCTCTTGCTCCAACTGCAAAATGGAATACACATTAATGTGTTACAATCTAATTTATTTTCTTTTTAAATTATAATCAGGTTCCAGGGTTAGTTTTTCATCATATATATTTGAAAAAGAAAATAATTCACTACTCCAATATGCCTTTATCTTATATTGATAATGGAGAGATGGGGCTGCTGAAGCATTACAAAGTCATTTTATGTTATTTTGCTGAGGTTATTGTTGTTTTATTATTAAATGATTTCTTCTACTGGGTTTTCTTAAATATGATGATTCATATCCTAAATACATTAAAGGATCACTGTATAGAAATATCTGACCAGAGTCATAGGACTGAATTATGTGTGAATACATGAAGACACAGCTTAAGTACACAGAAGAGACTCAATCCACAGCATAAGTATAAAGAAAATTAAAAAAAATAATAGTCTCAAGGATATTAGAGATCTCAGGTCTTATTCTCCTAAGCTCTAGTGATTCTAGGTCATACTGCAATTGCAAAATAGTAATAAAAAAATGCCTTGCTATACTTAGATGGAAACATCAATATTTTAGAAATATCTAAAATATAAAATATATAAGGTTTTGCAATATTGGTAAAAAACAAGAGCAAAATCTAATTAAGGCCATTTTACAGGTTGCAAAAGAAATATCTGTCCAAATAGTTTTCCACTTCTCTCCTTTTTTTCAGTTAAAGGACCTTTTGTTTTTTGAAGCCAGCAGCCACTTCTCGCCAGACAGAAATACATTTGAAGACTGTGTTTTTGGCCATGTAATACCAACAACAGTGTCACATATGGAGAGCTTTATTAATGTTATTACTAAAGAGCATAGGACTTGGATGGAGATGGTGAAGAGGGCATAACCAGCAATCGTGGGAAATAAAAGTATTATTGCTTCCCACTGAAATGCAAACGGGGCTGGACCACTGAGAGACGGGAAATCGGAAGTCCCACCAGACTGTGCAATCAGGCTGAACCCTTGCAGTACATAGAATCATAGAATCACAGAAGGGTTTGTGTTGGAACCCTGGGTTCAGAGAATTCCAGTCTTTCAGTGCTGACAGGCAGTGATCTCAAAAGCACACTGCATTTGACCCGAGGCCTTGGGAAAGGCTTCCCTTTTTATGTGATAGCACTGAGATTTTTGCTGTGTAATTAAAAAGAAATTTGTTATGTCACTGGGTAGAATATGTGGAGATGTAGAAAAATTAAGTTTATGGGATTTAGTAACAAGATGGAGGATTTGGGGTGTGGATTAGTTCTTCTTCTTTCCGCCTTCTTCTTCACAAATTTGGGTGTCCTGATACTGGTTCAAAAAACCCTCAGTGCAGAACATGAATAATTAGTTATTGGATTATAAGTAAAAACAAATTAGTTGGCATTCCATAATTGGATAGATTGGACTTTAAAAGACCTTGGAAGGGAGCACTTGGGGACCATTTTCCACCTTGTTAACTTAGAGGCACACTCTGTGCAGCTATGCCATAGATAAGAAATAATAAACATCAAATTAGAAGAAGAAGCCTGTGTCTCCTGCGTTTTAATCTGAACTCTGAGTAAAAGAACTCTCGAATCAGAGGCAAAATGAAAATAGAGAAATCAACAGGTTTGGGTTTGAAGGAACCTTAAAGACAATTTAGTTCCAGCTTCCCCACCTTCCACCAGAACAGTTTGCTGAGAGCTCCATCCAACCTGGCTTTAAACACTTTCATGGATGGGGCAACCACAACTTCTCTGGGCAAGTGCCTCACCATTCTCCCAGTACAGGTCAGTAGCTCCCAGGGTCCTCCTTTCCACCCTTTTTAAGTATGGGTACAATGTTTCCCCTTTTCCAGTCACCTGGGACTGCCATGACTTTTCAAATATTACAGAGAGTGGCTTGGCAACTACATTTGCTGATTCCCTCAGGATTGTGCAATGCATCTCACCAGGTTCCATAGATCTATGTTCTTCTTCCCTTTTACAGTATTGAACACACAAATCAAGAGGAGGGAAGAAGAAATTGATAGGCACCAGTGTTCTGTGCAAATATTTTTTGAAGTATATGTGAACGACCTGTGTTCTTTACCAAAGCATATTGCAGTACGGAGTAGGAAATTAACTATTTGAGGGTAAATCTTCTCATCGTAACTCTTTTTTAAGTTAATCTTTTTCAGCATTTATTATGCAAGTTTGTATACAGTAAGTTTTAAACTGCATAGTGGTTGGTCAGACAAAAGATACAGAATTATTTCAGTTCCTTTGAGACAAATCTCTCTCTTAAGGGCCCTCTTCCTCTACATGTTTGTGTGATTGTAACAAAAAGGATTTACAAAAATAAGAAGAACCAGTATTTTATAACTTGCAGCAGAGGACTTGTGGCTCATCATTTCTGAAAACCTGGAGTTTATAGTAAGCCAATTTTACGTCTGAAGTCAGAAGGGTAAATAAATGATGTGTATAGAAAACCATGTGAAAAAGTGTGATACTGCAAATGTCTAATCACATGGTTTCAGCAGGACGTTAGGAATGTAAATAGGAGTTAAGAACCCCTGCTGAACTTGGAGCATGGTTAACTTTATATACTTGAGTAATATATAAATCGATGGGAATTCAATATAACAATAAGTAATCTTATATTTAGAGGAATAAAGCTGAGATTATTCTTCTCGGTTATGTGCAGTTACTTACATATCATTTGATATCCTTTTATTTTCATATCATTTAAATTCACATTTCAGTTTTCCTTATGGTTTGCTGAACTGCATAAATGTTTGGTTTATTGATATTTTGTGAATAATGAGGTCCACTAGTACATTCTTGTAACTCATAAAATACCAGCAAGCTCCACATTTAATCAGCAAAATATAACCTTTGGATTCTGAGTTGCTAAATGAAAGAAATTTGATCCTATTGGTTTTTGAAAATAATGAGATCACTCAGTAGCATCACTTAATTCTAATAAGTATTTGTTTGACATATCACACTATTATTTTTATAGTGGTATAAATACATCTTATTTTACCAATTCACTTATAATGGTATATAATATATATAAATAGTTCCCATATCAAAATACGTATTTTTATTAACATATTTTATCACTCATTTTTTAATGAATACTAATATTATATTATATTATATTTTCACATATACTAATTACAGTCATATATAAACAAATGCAGGAAAACTCAGCCTGTTATGAGAAAGGAGAAAAAACCTCACTGTTTTCATCCTAGTCTGTAGATACAAAAATGCTGCCAGCAAGGATTTTCTTGCTATTTTCTAAGCCCGTGAGAGACTTTCCTCTCTCACAGAAGAGGTAGCAGAGTTCTGTAAACAATCAAACACCTGCAGCCTTGAAAAGTCTTGTTTATAGTACAGTAGAAAAATATTTTGACAATGGATGTTTTAGGATTTTAGCCAATCACCCCCAAGGGGTGGCTGATCCTTTGTCCAATTAGACTATGAAGAAAAAAGTCTATAAAAGAGTTTGTAAAATAATTAAATGAATCAATCTTGCTGCACAATTCCTGCCTGCTGGATCTTCTCTCCTCTCCTCCCTACGGCTGCGGAACACGGTGATATACCCTAGGGTTGCAGTAATACTAGTCAGACTAAGTAAGGGTGTCGAGGGTTCTGAAACCTGAACAGGAAACCAAGGCTTCAGGTAAATTCAGGTTTCAAAGCCTGAAGTCAACTACCTCTAGGCCAGTACAATCTCTGGGTGATATTTTTCGTAATTATTCTCTGGTAACTAAGAAATACACCAAGCATGTTATATATATGAACAGCAAAAGCATCGTCACAGCTACTTTAATTTGAGAAGGTTGGCTAGAAATAAAGTTCTTCCAGCTTAAGGCTGCCACAGACCTCTAGTTTGAAGAGTCCTACAGACTGAATCATTGATATTGAGAGCCTCTTCAAACCACCATTGAAACTGAAAAAAAGTCTGATCTCTTTGCCATTGGTAAGCGATGTTTTTCATGTAGTGTGTGTGTGTTTACCCTCAATTTTTCTTTCTTATTTTCTGTACAAAACTTTGACACATGACAAGCCAGGCTGATTCAAAAACACTGCATCTGTGGACAAAGGAAACAATACAGGAAATTAGATGGCACAGTTGTAGCATGACATATTAAATTCTGTTTTAACTTACAGCTTGAAATTTTACACTTGTAAAAAATGCAAATCTATATTCTCATATGGAAAGATGCAATGGGTATGCAGATTGTGACTATCATATTTCAGATGTGAGGTTTCTTGCAGCAGAATATTTTTCTTTAGTAGTCTATAAAACTTTTACAAGATCTGGGCAGACATAGTTGTCAAAAGTTACCCTTTTTTTACCCAAATCATCCTCTTAATCAAATAATAACTATGTTTTCTGTCACTTTGAAGCTTTCAAAATCTTACACGGGATCTTATGGTACAGAAACATACCAAGGAAGGTGACACACTGCTTTTCCAAGAAAGAAAATTTACATTTATAATTATAGATTTTGACTACTTTTGTCTGTAAAATGTCATAGATAAGTGAGAAATGACATTTTAGTCTATTCCAAACCATTCATGATTTTAGGCACCAGAAGGGTAGTACTGATGTTTGAGCTTAGCCTACGTATAAAGCGGACAATCTGTAACAGCTATGGCATTATAATAGTAAATGTATCTGCATTTGAACTCAAACATAAAGCATGTAATAAGCTCTCTAACAGTTAATTAAGACAGTATCATTATGACCTACTAATCTTTGGTATACCTGATGGCATTAAAACAGGAATGTTATCAAGGATGCATCAGAGACTTCTTTTTATAGCCTTTAGGTAGAAAATAATAGCAGACTGGTGTGGTTTTAACTATCGGTTTTAAACCCCATGTATCGAGGAGGTGCTACCCATAGGAGATATATAGTGTTAGCCATTTCAGAATGGTTGAAGCAATGATCTGATTTTTATTTCGTGCAATAATACTGATTCTTTATGTGTCTTAGGCAGGGCCATCCTTTCAGTTGCAACACAGCTTTAATTCTTATCTGACAGTTTTAATCTTTCAGCCAAAAACTTCAGCACTGCATCACCCAGGTGTAACTTCAGTTGTCACAACCATTTAAGGGCCAAAAAGGTATTGTCATCCCCACTGATTTTATTTTGACCTTTTAAAAGAAATTTGGGACAGACTAAGAAAAAAGCTAATAATTCTAATTCGTAATTATTTTCAGGTATTAACAAAACTACTTAACTGCAGTAAAGAGGCTCAAATATATTAAAAAAGCTCTTAGCCATCAAAACTACATTAGTAATATATGGGAAAGAACTGATTTAACAGAAGTCAGCCCCGAAGTCCATTAATAATTAATAATTTCTGCCTCCAAATTTGTCTATAAATATTAAGCCCAGTAAAATGCCACTGTACAAAGCGTAACAGAGAATGTAAGCAAGAAGAATATCAAAAGAAAGTTCACATAATAGGAATATTTTTTCAAAAGTGTTTGTTAGTTTAGTTTTCAATATTACCACTTTCAATGATGAATCATACCATCAAATGCAATAAAACGCATATATGACAGAAAAATTAATATAATTTCAGGCCAATTGAATACCTCAACTTATCAATAACAAACTACTGTTACTTATCCAATAACAAACTACAAATAATATTTCTCAAAATCATCAACTTTGATAACTTTGAGTCAGATTACTAGAGCACTACTTTTCACCTGATCTCATTTTTCTCTTACAATTATTGTTAATCTCAGAGAGATGGTTTTTTTTCATTTTTTGGTACAGGATATTGTATTTTTGAAGCAAGGAAGAGCTACATGATATGGAATCTTGCCAGCTTCTGATTAACAATAAAAATGTTAAGAGTATTGGACTGTAATATGATAAGATTAAACTGTGAAACAGGTTTGATTATAAAAGACCTCATCTGAAAAAAAGGTAATACTGATGTAAAATGTTATATATTATGGCTGAGAAGAAATAATAAACCAACTTATGCATATACTAAAAGTTAAAATATTCAATTATATTTTAGAAGACATTCTTATCAGTGAAACACACTTGCTCTACCAAAATAAAAGTTGCATAATTGGAAATGAAAAAGTTACAGCTGTGTCCTTCAACTTTTTCCAAGGTGCCTGTTGAATTTTTTCTGGAAGAACACTTATTTCAGGGGGAGGAAAAATAAACCAACTTTTATTTAATTCAGTTATTTTCCTCTTAGCTACACCATTCTTGTAAACATCTCCAGTGCAGATCATATTTTAGGATAAGTATTAAACCGATAACCCATGGACCTACATGAATATTTGCTTATTCATTTTGGATATGGAAAAAATGCAGCACACAGCTCTTCTTTACACATGCTCATACTGTATTTTTTGGTTTGATTAGTCAGCTGGTTTTGAAGGTGTCATCTTTATGCTTTTGGTAAAATGTGGTTTCAGGTATCGTGGTTTATTCAGGCTTTTATAGAGACACTGCTACCTCCTAATTCAGTGTCCAATACAAACACAACGTATTAGCTTCTGAGGAATGATCAAATACAGTGGCTGTTTGAATTAGATACAATCAAAACATTAAATTTGCTGAATGGTACAAATATTTGACAATTCATTTACTCAGATTCAGAATAGGTTTTGTAAAACCCTTCTCAAACCTAGAACAAACTTTAGACTTAATCCCACTAATCCTGCAAAGCTGAAAAACATAAAAAATATCAAATTAGTTTTGCAGCGTGTCCTGTTGGTCATGCAGGTCAGAAGATTAAGGCTGTAAAAAACAAAGTGGTAGGTTAACAGGTCAAGCTGAAAGCTGAAATGCATTTTATTGTGTCCCAGGATCTAACCAGGTAATTCCTCTTCAAGGGATTTGAAACAGCTGAGGATCACAGAGGCTCAGAGGCGTCACTGGTTGAATGCATTGGTAACCTTCCTCCTGTAACTGCTTACCTGGTATCAAATTAACAAATCCCTCTCATCAGTACTTTTTAATACTGTTACATTAAGGATTAAATCCTGTTTTTCTGCTCAAGGCAGAAGTCCTTATTCTTTGGGCACCTAAGTATATTGCAATGGACACAGTTATAATTCACCACCATAGGTTTTCTGACCCAGATGAGCATACAGAGACTTATGCAAAAAAGCTCATTGCGGGAAATGTGAAGTTTGGAGCTGGGAGTCAAAAGTTCAGTGTGTAGTCCTGCTACTCTTTGGATCATGAGAACAAACCACTTGCTGCTGTGAACTTACAGACATTATTACTTCCATCAAAAGTAAGAAGATTATATCCTATCAGATGAATGGTAGGAGATACCATTATAAAAGCCGCAATGTTAATGAAAATACCTAAATTTATGGTCTCTTGCTGCCATAATTTTCAGGATTTCAGAAAAATATTTTTGTTTCTACTCTAATTCTATTTAAGATATTGTATTGGAGGTTTTCATTTAGATAATGTGCATATCCTCATATTTGAAATTAAAATATTCATAGATTTTCTGGATCACTAGGGAAAGCAATTATATTACATGCTGGTATGCTGTTGATCCTTTATAGATGTTTAAGCAGCACTCAGCATTTATTTTCCATTTTGTGTTCTGTACTTAATGAGGAATTCTTTAGTGGATTTCCCTGTGAGATGCAGTAGAATACAGAGAGTATTGAAAATAGAGAAACGTGGAGAATACTCTTCATGCTGTGTCAAGTCTACTCTTCTAGACATGCTATTTTACATTAAATAACCCAGATATGACTGCAGCTTTCTTTCTCCATGGACAATTGGCACTGTTCTAGTTCAACAACAGTTGGTTTCTATGTAATACTATATTGGTTCTGTTACTGTTAAGTAAGCAGAAGTAAAATAAGCTTTAATGTTCTTTTGAGGAGGCAAAACAGGATGTGTATGACACTGCATTTTGCCCACATGTATAAATGAGCACAGACAGGTACTATTTGTTTAAAAAAAAAAAAGGACAACTAAATGTTCAGCAGACCTTGATTTTGGAAGAACACTCTTCATAAACACTTTGGTGCATAACTTCACGGTTAACTGAAAATGTGCTAGTACAGCATCTTTACAGGTTATTGTTACATGGCTTGCAAAAGTCTAAAGCTATCCCAAATGTCAACATAAATGCTAAGAATACCTTCAGGCTAGGAAAAAGCCCACTGAGTCTGGGCTCATTTCATTACATTTCACTTCATTTCATTTCATCAGACTTCACTCAAAGCAACTAAAAATATAAATTTAACTTTCACATGTAAAAAAATATTTTCATTTTATCAACTGTCAGTTGTCTTTTGTATTATTTTCCCTACTTGCCAGTCTGTGTAGCACTACAATCTTGGGGAAGAAGTGCTGAAAATGCCCAGTGGAAAAGGATCTGGGACTGTGGGTTGACAGTGGCTGAACACGAGCCAGCACATGTCCAGGTGGCCAAGAAGGCCAATGGTATCCTGGGCCCGTATCAGGAAGAGTATGGCCAGCAGGACCAGGGTAGTGACCATCCTTCTGTATTTAGCACTGGGGAGGCCACACCAGTTTTGTGCTTCTCACTAGAAAAGGACATTGAGGTGCAGGAACATGTGCAGAGAAGAGGAACGGAGCTGGTGAAGGGTCTGGAGCACAAGTCTGATGAGGAGGGGCTGATGGAGCTGGGTCTGTTTAACCTGGAAAAAAGAGGAATCAGGGAAGACTTCATCACTCTCTACAACTCCCTGAAAGGAGGATGTAGCCTGGTGGGAGTAAGGCTCTTCTCCCAGGCAACAAATTAGAGAATGAAAGGAAGCTACCTCAAGTTGCAACAGGGGAAGTTTAGATCGGATGTTAAGAAAAATTTCCTCACCAAAAGAGTTGTCAAGTATTGGAACAGCTGCCCTGGGAAGTGGTTGAGTCATCACCCCTAGAGGTATTTAAAAGTGTAGGTGTGGCACTCAGAGACATTGTTTAGTGGTGACTTGGCAGTGTTGGGTTAGTGGTTGGACTTGATTACCTTACAGATCTTATCCAACCTAAACAATTCTATGATAGTAAGTCCCCTCCTTTAAAAAAAAAAAAAAATTGCAATAGAATTATTGCATTTTAGCAAAACAAGTCAACTAAACATCACCTTTACAGCCAAAATGCTGTAGTAGGCATTTTTTGTACCATAAATAAATGTATCTTTTCCTCCCTATTGAACTTCAATATTTTTGCAGCAGCCATTTTGTAATTGTGCTAATGTGCTTCTTAACAGCATGTTATGGTAACAGTTTTGCTCCAGATCCTTGAAGAAGAGTCTTGTAAAACACATAAGTTTTGATGCATATGGAAGCTAATAGAGTTATTTCCACCATGTGTATGTGCTGGAAATCAGATTCAATCACCTGGCCAGTGCATTTTAAATTTGGCAATCTTTCCACTCAATTGAGATCAGCAGATTGTTGAGCATTCATGGGTCAGGACTTTTTATTAGAAGACACTGGTGTTATGTTCTTACTTAAAACAATTCATCATTGCCCTTTCCATCTGAATAACTTTTACCTTTTGAGAGTTAATTTACTATATAATGTTTGATTTGATAGGCCCTGAATCTTCTCATCACAAGTTACTTAACATTACATTTTTCCTACTTTTTAAGTTACAAAATCATGGTTGATAAATTCATAGTTAATAAAATAAACTGTTCTGCCAGATGAATTCGGAAGAAAACAGAATAGCAAAATAGCCTATTCCCTTCATAGTTGGGGTAGAAAAGTGTTTTGCTAAAGAAGGGTATGAATAGATGCATAAATGCTCAACTCTTTCACAGACCAGAAATGGCTCTCTGGAGACATCCAGCCAAGTTTAGTCACAGGGCACACTGACTCTCTCATTCAGTACCATACAAGCACTTTGCATTGGAGCCAGGGTAATTAATGTACTTTATCATTGTCATATTATCTATATGTAAACAAAAAAATGCCCAGGTTTTGGTACAGATAAACATCCAAAAAATGAATTACAAGGGTTTACCTAAGGGAAAAATCCAAACCAAATACCTGACCTGCTAAAGTGCACTATTCCTTCATTAACTTTTTAAAATCTTTCTTAGTTCTTCTGAGTTCTCCTTACATAAATTGAATTACTATACTAAGTGATCAACACAAAAATTAAAAAGCAAAGTAACGAATAAGAGCAAAAAGAGAACATTAACAGGAGCTAAGTGTACAGCTTTTATACTGAATTACTTTACAGTGGCTGATGACGAGAGAAAGCATTGTAGTTATGCTTCAGCACGCTCCAGAGCAGATCTGCTGAAATCTCCACTTTCTCTCGAAATCTCTATCTTCTATTTCTACATCCCAGAAGAAAGACACGTATTCATATTCAGAAATGGTATACAAACTTTAATTTAGCACAAGTACTTCAGCTGAATTAAAGCAGAAGTAGCAACAGCAAATTTTACATCAGAAGATGGAAGACATATATTTTTTGGTACACTGGAATCATCTTCCTTACCAGAATGTCAAGGATTCCTATAAAAGCAAATATCCAGCACAGATCATGTTTCTTAGATTTAGTGAATTCTGTCTTGCTCCTACAAATTCCACAAGAAATTCCTTTACCCTTTCCTCTGGACTAAAAATCAAAGTTTCTCAGAGGAGTAAAAAACTGCAATTCTCTTTATTCTAAGCTAATAACAGCTCCTGAATGAGTCTCTGCCATAATTTAAGAAGCCTAAGGATGTAATTATACAAATGAATTATTGAAAGGTAATTTTACTCTATTTTGGCCATTCTGTTCAAAGCCTACATATTTATGCTCATTCTCTGAGGTAACTGATTTGGAAAACATAAATGTAAAGTATTATGCAACAAATGATGGTGCCCTACTTATGAGATTATTAATATTTTCTTTCTTACATTAAAAAGAAAAAAAAGTACAGAATATTAATTTCAAAATCAGGAGGAGAAACTTCTCATTAGGTAAAACAATCCCTTTAAAAAACCCACTCTTTCCTAACATGGCATTACCAAAAATTGTAAGCTAATGTTTTAAATTTCTTTTTATTTTTTCCCTCTGAGTTCTGAGACTTGCAGGGCTTTTCATGATCACCTTTCATAATCAAGGAAGAGAAGAGATTTTCTCTGTATGAATTCTGAAATAAGCATGGGCTCATATAGCTCAAATTTAATTGCAGCTGTAGTGTTACTTCTGATTAAAAGTCCCAGACCATGCAGGGGAAAAACTGCGAATGTTTCAACGCAAGGAACATCCTCAAGAAGAAATCTCAGTGACCTGAGAGTGCTTTTTTCACTGAATATGATCCTATTAGTCCAGTGTTTCTTCAGTTTTTCCACATTAGGAACTATCTACTATGTTCTAAGTAGAATTCTCTCTTTTTATTATTGCAAAGGCATAGTTGCTGTGATAGATAGCAACAGAGAAGTGCATTTGGAAAAATCAATAAGAGCAAAGGTGTGAAGGAGCTTGTTCTTTGTCACTGCAGTTTGGTTACTAAGATGAACAAAAAACGTACAGAACAATAATATACCAAAAGCTGATCAGAAAATCAGAGGCAAGCCTTTCAAGAAATATCTTCTCTACAAAATTAAGAGTTTTCTGGTGAAAAAACACAAAACCAAGAAAAATTCCCTTTGCCCTTTGGATAAAAAAAATAAAACTTATGATCTTCAATTAATAGAGCAGTACATCCTGTAAGTTGCAATTATAATTCTGAGCAATTTTCCCCCTTTCTATGTGCCAAAGTTCATTGTTAGATTATATGTGGTTTTCTCATGGTTTCCCATTGAAGGTTACGGGCGCTTCATGATGATGATGCAAGAGGGGAGTTCAAGCCTCAAGACGGAGCCTCATGGCCTACAGAGAGTAATGAGAACATTCTTACCTAATTATTCACCTACTTCAACCTGAGGGTTTGTCTGCTCTGATGTTCAATTATGAAATATTTCTGAATCTATCAGCAATAAAACCCTTCATATTCTTTGAAATAGTTCAGGTGGGTGACAAAGGTGTTTAGCTTTATATTGTAAAGAGATTGTAATATACTGCTAGTATTTTTAGTCCATCTTTATGTGTTAAAAAATTTACAAAGTGATACTGCTCTCCCCACTGCAATGTCACCCGTGATGCAGCTTTGTATCAAAATAACAAAAAAACTTTCCAGTATCAGTAGTACAGAAGGTAAACAATCACTATTTCCAATTCACAGTTATCTACTTAATTTTAGTCTTCAAAAACAAACAGACAAATAAAATGTGACATGTTTTGCTGAGATTTCAACAATACATATCTAAGTGTCTTTTTTACTTGAAATTATTCCTTACAAAAATATATATTCCAACCATTTGAATTTATTATATGGTGGAGGCAGCACTATATCATTAGGGTTAAAAGGTAAACTTTTGAATTTCTTTGTGACTATTCTAATGTATTACCTTTCATAACACTGGGTTTTATTAAAGCGCACAAGCCCACACAAACCCCCAAAGCCTGTAAATACAGAAATGCCAGCTGTATATACTGTATGAAACATGTTCAGGGCAGCTACGCCTGAAACGAAGTGGGTAAGTTATTATTTTGAGACCTTACACTGCCTGTTATAGAGTGTAGCTTATGCCCAGGAATGCTGTGCCAGCCTGAGCCTGAAACCAGCTATTTATCAACTGGTAATGCGAGGAACATTGTTTAATTAACCAAACAGAGTTTTCTACATTGTATGCTCACAGTAAAATATGAACCAGCCACTGCAACAGTCATGATGGTGCCACCAATACATCCAGAAAACAATTCAACACAACTGGATAGGATGGAAAGGGAAAAGGAGGTGTTCAGTGGATTAATGTATTCAGGACTAACAAAGCGAGTGAGCTACTGAAACGTGACACCATGCTCATATGCCCAGGCAAAGCACCTCTATATGCCCACAGGGACTATCATTGTTGTTACTCTGGCTGCACAGATCAGCCAGAGTATTTTACATCTTAGAGGCATTCTTTAGTCTCATGGCCTCTCCTTGCTCTCAACGAGGATGGCTGAATTGACTTCTGCCCCTAAAGGTTGCTAAATCCCAAAATCATCGTGAATCAGAACTCTTAGACATGGTAGTTCATAGATCAATATATTAACACAGACTAAAATCAATGGTGGTTTGCATTAATATGCTAAATTTTGAATCGCAGCACTTTAGGACCAGACCCACTGCTCTTCAGCCAGTTTTGGGACTTGTAAGTGCCACTCAATGGATGTGATGGACAGCTGGAGGTGACAACCTCTTAAATTGTCCTAGCTTGGACTAGTAAAGCTTGTCAAAGAGAAATCATTAAAAAGAAATACCCCGACCTTCCCTATTTCCTAGTCTAGCTTTCTACACTTCTGCTCCTAGAAAAGAGCAACTTTTATTCATCGTTGGTGTCTGCAAACTCTTCCTCTCCCTTTTCTCTATATTTTTCTCAATTAAACTGCAAATAAACAGCCAGTATTTTTCCTTGTCCATTGTTAAAGCCTTGTCACTTTGCTTAGCTTATTACCTTATCAGTACCTCTCACCTTCCATATTAAGTTACCTCTTGACTTGTCATAATCTGAACAACATAAAAATATAAGTGAAAAACCTGGAAGTTTTCAGCTCAACAATTTTTAATACATGAAAGCTATAACAGTATCACTGATTATGCCAATACTTGGATCAGTTTTGATTCAGAGACATATTCTGTAACTTGGAAAAGTAGACATGAGTTGATAAAAAAGAGCTAAAATATATATTTTGAATAAGTGTCTGTAAAATTCTTTCACTTACAGAAATAGTGCAAAATACTGTCAATTTTATACATAGGATATCTTTTAAATTAATACAAGGAAACAGGACACTTAAATAGCTAATTTTTCTGTCATATGGTTGCCCAACAGAATGACCTAATTATAATAGCCTTTCCTTTGTTTATGGAAAAATGTGAGGTTTGGGTTTTTCTGTTTGTTTTTTCCTATGTAAATACAGTTGTGGAGGACACAAAGCATGTAAGGTAGGAAGCAGAGCTAACCGTGTCCAAGATTGTTCATGCATTCAGGGTTCTCCAGGTTGGAACTATGAAAGAATTCTCTCGCAGGCTGAGCTGCAGGAATTTAAAAATATTTTTGCTTTCTCTCATTGTCTGAAGGGTTAGTTGTGTACTTCACAGGTTCTCCTGACAGAAGACAGGTTAGTCCAACAAATTCCTCTTGCTGCTCCATCAGTCTACGACAGCACTGATGCCCGTCATCTATTTTATTGCTACTCCATAGTTTTGGTAGGTTTTTTTGCACTCCAGTTGGCTATAGAGTTTCTTTGCCTGTACTGCAGCAGGAGTACACAGGGGGAAGTAGCAAACTCCCAGTTCCTGCAGGCTTCAACTTAAAGTACATGGAACACAAACAATCTTCCCACGTGGCCTTTGGTTTCTGGCCTGTACATAGAGTTCCCTACAGCAAAAACCACATAAGCTGCCTGCTCATGTACTTGAGGTTGTCACAGGTACTCGCACCATTTTCCAAATCATATTTTTGCCAAGACTGACTACAGGGCTATGTAAATCATAGTCATAGAATGGTAAAGTGGTTGCAACCCCCTGCCAATGACAGGGACACCGTCCACTAGAGCAGGTGGTTCACAGCCCCATCTAATGATCAAATCTACACATGCAATTCATTCTGGAGAAAGTCAGTCCCATAAATGTAAAAATATCTGTGTGAACACAACTGGGTTAAATGGGAAGAAATTCAGATCTTTTACTCCTCTCTTGCCTATAAATCATTTTGCATTTGAGAAAATGAAACTGCAGCTGTGTTCTTGTGCCTACCTTTCTACACTGAAATCCTTTGGTGGTCTCTGACAATTTTTAGAGCTCCTCATCCTATTTCAGTAAGTCATATTCTTTCACATTCTCTTCTTCCCAGATACTGCGGGACATTATCCCTTGGTTTTTTGTCTGCTCTGCTTCTCCCTGCAATGATCTACAGCATTTCTTGAATGTCTTACCTGAAGGGAAGAGGACACATCCTTCCCACCTGCATGTTGCAGTGCTTCCAAAACACAGACACAGCTCATTCTTAGTCTAGGGAAAAAAAAAAAAAAAAAGGTTTACAAACTTTGTAAGATAAGGCACAGAAAAGAACATATGGCACTGCCTAATCTGGGCCAAAATGCAAGTGCTGTAGAGCTGCAGTTGAGATAAAGGAATTGGAAGTAGGAGTGAAAGGAGGAGGACCATACTTTTAAGACAGAAAAGACATGTCTAACCAGACTTTAGCTCGCAAGCTACAAAGAACCAGACAGGATGCCAGAATACAACTTCATTTCATGTCAACATGGCAGCAGTGATAAAAATACCAATACTGAGACTAAGGATTCTTTTTGAAGCACAGACCTGGCATCGGAAACGTTTTTGTTTGCTGGAAATCTGTTCAGGCAGTACATAAATCATTCAGACTCCTTTAACCCTCTTCCATCTCCACTGACTGCTAGAAAGCAGGAAGTTTTCCAGTGCCACAAGGGCACAGAATACTAAATAATTGCTAGCTTGCTTTCATGCTGCAAGTCCAGCCATACATGTGCAGTTACAGACCAGCTCTGCCTGTTTCATAAGGGGTGGGTATGATGACCTTGACTCTATTCTGACTCCAATTTCCACAAGCTCCTTGTTAGTCTCTTATCAGTTGCTCAAAATTGTAACCAGTGCTCTGAATATAGATGCCTTCTTCGATCTACCATTTTCCTGGTTAAAATGAAGCCCCCTGAATATCCCCCTTTGCCACCATCACCTCACACACACACTTTTCATAAGCATTGTAGGAATCTGTTACTGTTCACAGGGGAAAGTCAGGTCACTTTTGCTAACCTCAGTGTTGCCTTCATTATCTGTCTTGCCACATCCCCTACTCCCTACAAACGGCACACACATGCACACAAAAAGAAACACAAAACATTGTAAATTTTGAGCACTTGGTGATATGATAAAAAGGCAAGCAAAATGAAGATAAGGAAGAGAATTAAGAAAAATTCACAAACACTTAAGGTGTGCACAATGGCATTGCTAAAATGCCATTTTTGTAAAGGTAAAAATCTGTGAATTTTTTTTGTAAAACTAACAAAAAATTGTTTAGTGGGGGTTTCTTTTTTTATTTATTTATGACCAGTACATATATTTGAAATGCTTTTTTTTAATGTAAGCATAACTTTTAGAAGGGTTTTTTTGTTGTTTTTCCACTAAGGCTCTTATCAACATCATTTCTCATTTATACCGAGGCATATAATAGTAATTTCCAAAGCATAAACAGGCAGCCAGCCACAAATGCAAACTACTGGAAACCATTACCCTTTTTTTTTCCTTAAAAGCCTGAAATGAACAACACAGCATGACACAATGGTGTCTGAACCCACTGCTGACAACATGAACTGGAATTTTAGAGAAAGAAAGTGTACTAGCCATAATACCACATGAAAAGACCCACATTTTGCTGCTTGTTTAGTAGGCAGGCATAGTCTTCTAGACAGTATGAAAAAACGTGTTATTTTAGTGAACGTCATGAATATGTACCCTTACAAGACTCTACTTTCCTTTCTCCTATAGGTATATGGGATTTGCTCCCATGGATTAGTGCAAGGCTGACTGAAGAACACTTAGATGTAATTACCAACCTGACCTCATCAGAAACTGTATTTCCTTTCTCCCTCAACTTGTGCCCTCCTAATATTGTTAATTAGATACCTGGCCTCATGCAGCCTTCTTAGTGATAAATGTAATGCCGTGCAGCAGCAAAACAGCATAAAGACCATATCTAGCAGCTCTGTGGGCAAAGCTCTCTGGATAAAAGTGAAAGAAAGGATTCACCAGCTTCAGGAAAGACACTCTTAAAACCGCAATGTAAACCATGTGTTGTGGAAAATAAAAAAAACCAAGTCAAAACAAACCCCAACGAAATACCTTCATGTCCTCACACCAAAAAAAAAGAAAAAAAAGGGGCAAACACCCTCTTATTTGCTACCCCTGACACTAAACAGTGCAACAGGACTACAGAAGGTGGGTTGTTTTAACACTACAGTCTCCCCAGACAATAAATTCTCCCCGGTGAATGTAGCTCATAATGGAAAGAGACAAGGAATCCTGTACTGCAACAATGCACAGACATTACTTAGCCTATGCCAAAGCCACCACCTGATTTATACATCCAGTTAGAGGCCTTTAGGGTAAATTCATGTGCCAAGATACACCTAAAACCAGCAAGGCAGCTGATAGTAAGCCTTTCTAGACACTGCAATATTCTGTTCTCTTTAGGTAATGCCTCAATCCCAAATGTCAGCATGAACATCGTGATACTGGAACCTAGACAGACTCAGTAAGAGAAGCTATCCCATTGAATGTCCCCATAATGAGTGACTGACTCCTTGTCACCCTCATTCTTATATCTCATTGAGTTTATTTCATTTCATTTTATGTTGTTCATCTTTTTTTTTTTTTTAATATTTACTTTTCCCACTGATTCCAGTTTATAACGTCTTAAGAGCTCCTGTGAAGCACTAGACTTTCAAGTCAGCCAGATGGATCAATGTAATAAACATGGAGCCTCAGATTTCGTTATTCAGACATCAAAGTAAATTTGGTCTCAAGCACAGGATGCCAATGAATTAATTCCAGGGTATTAAAAGCTAAATGTACACACACTGAAATATCTGTTTACAAACAGAAAACAGACATGAGCAGATCTGGTTTAAGATCAGTTTGTCTTCCTTACAACTTCAAATGTTCTCATGGGCCATCAGGTCTTAGAATCTAACATTAAAATATTTGAGGCGAAACAAGATTATCTTTAAAAACATCTTGTTCTCTTTCTTGCCAGCAGAGGCACACTGTGCCTTATACCATGGAAATTTGAATTTGTTTTAGAACATCTGTGATCTAAATCATGTTTCAGTGCCTAGAAGATACTCTTCTTTTCCTATTCATTCAATACTGAGGTTCGCTCAATTTTCCATGTCTAAAGGTACTTCTACTAAGAAAAATGACAGTGTTCAGAAGTTGAACAGAGCTCTTCAAAGTTCTATCTTATGTACATATTTTTAAGTTATCTTATAACAGCTCCTGATTTCAACAGCAACATTCCTAACACCTTACCTTAAACATGAGCAGTCATTGTAGCAGGAGGCCCCTGAACTATAGTCTATATTAGTAATACTGTGCATTGCAATAATCAAATTTTCAATGTAAATTCCCCCCAGAAAAAACAATATTCTCTCCATTAAGTCAAAGTAAACAAAGTAAGTCTGATTCATTTTAGCCCTATTTTTAAAGCACTCCTTTAAGTATGTCCCTCAGGCAACAAAGAATTTGCAAAGAGTTTTGGTGAAACAGTAAAAAGACCTCACTTTCAGTGTTTCTTAAATCTTGCTTTTTTTTTTTTTCAACTTCACAGCGTTTTTAACACACAGAAGAAAGCACATCAAAGTGCAATACTTGCTGTTTTCTCCCTACCCTGATATATGCTAAATATAATATCCAGGATAGGACAAGATAATGGATTCAAGCAAAGAAAAGGAGCATAGTGCTAGTTGTGTGTAGCTCCCTCAGAATACACAGAGTATTGTGGGAACTAGAGAATTACATTTGCTACTATTTTACCCTAAATATTTTATTTTCAATTCAGTACTACATGGACACAAGGAACTGCATTTGGTTTTAAATTTCTAATATGAAATTATAACTTTTCAAGGTAATTGTAATACAGTCATATTTCTCTTAGGTTCACAGACAATTGCAAAGCTGATTAGCATATATAAAGACAAAGCATTTATGTGTATTTAAAAAGAGGTATTTCACTTATTATGGCAAACAGATGAATGAAAAAATCACACTAATTTCAACACTAGAGAAGTTTAAATAAAGGTTACTAATTCTTTACATCAAGTTTGACTCACCTATAACTGCCTATTCATATTTTAAGGGTATCTATTTTATAGGTGGAGACAAGATTTTTCTATCTCATTTTGGAACTTAGGTAACAGAAATAGACTTATCTTTGGGTTAATCTTTGTTTCCTGTTCACGAATCCCTGTAAAACTGAAATAAGATATTAATGATTGACAAATAATAACAGGGAGACTGTAATATTTAATTTTCTTCCTTTTGAATGGTCTAAACAAGGAAATAAATGTTCAAAATATTTTCATGTAAGATGAATGGGTCCTTTTTCTACAATACCCAAAAGAAATTCAAGAAATAATGTCACTCCTGAGAAAAGCATAAATCCATAACAAGCAATCCTTCTGGAATCTTACTACAAGAGTCAGAGAAAAACCCAGGTTAATAAAAATATAGGCACACTCTGAAAGTAGACCATCATATGTGCAGCTATGAAATTTAAATGGCTTCAGAGTTGCTTCAATATCTTTAAAGTTGACAAATGTGCTGCTCTTTCTCATGAAGACTAATTTTTTTCTATCCTGTTGATTTTTATTAACATAAATACAAATATTAATCATACACCAATAGCGCAATTACTTTTGCTTTTGGAGCCCTAATTGTTCCTGAAGTATTTCTGGTGCTTTTACAAAATACAAATATAAACAAGTTTTAACTCACATGCCAGAGTTTTTTTCAGAAGCTTAAGACAATATAAAGGAATTAAGATGATGCAGAAACTCTAATGTCAAAAAAGTATTTCTATAAGCAATTCATGGAAGCCAGAGCTTGATTATAAGCAACAGCAATGTGATAACCAAAAAACAGCCATACACATTTTTGAGTGTGTAGGGACATGCTAATTGACAGTAGATGGAACAAGTTTATAGGCCCATCAAGCCACATAAAGGAGAGTGCCTAAATTTTAAGCTTCCTTTCTCTGGCATATAATTTTCACAACAGAGGGATGAAATATTGCCAATTATATAAAAGAAATTATCTTGAGTCTCCTACCTTCCATTCAAGATACACTAGCCCTTTCAAAATGTTTTTGTTTGTTTGTTTTTTTGTTTGTTGCTTTCTGTGAGAAAGAGAAGGAAAAAAATCCAACAAATACAACGGTACAGAAACCCCAGAAATTGCTTCTTCCTGTTATTGAGCAAGAAGCTTTATTTGATCATGAAAACTGACCTTTCTTCTGGTTTTACCTCATTTTTTCCGGTGCTTCTCCATCTTGCTTTTATTCTTTTATTTTTATCTGTCCTTACTTTTATTCTTTAGCAAAACATCAGGCATTTGCAATGACTAAAATTTTCCATCCAAGTTAAAACATATGCATGCTTTTTCTTCTCGCTTTTTCCTGCTTAGAATGTGGACAACCTAAAGCAGTTGAGTTAAGACAAATCTTTTATCTAATTGAAAACTCACAGCCCCTGGTATTCTTTCATTATCAGGATTCATTGGCTCTAACTCATCTTTTGTTCTCAGACCCAGAGGCAACAGAATAACAAGAGTTAAGAGAGTTGTTTAAGGAAAAATCTGTCTAGGAGTAAGTCTGGTTGTCAATATTGAAGAGATAATCTAATAATCTATGATCCCACAGAGATTCATATTTTCATTTAACTTGGCTAATTAGACCTACAACTCTAAGGATCTGCAAATACCCTTTAATGCTACTGATGGTAGAAATCTGACTGTAAGTAAAGCTGTGACATTAGTGTGTGGGAGAGTTAGATCATCTCTTTGTCTTCTAAATACTTAATGACAAAAAAGCAAGTCCTTTGAGGAGGTGACTTCTAGCTCCTGTAAAATAAGGTCAAAATGGGTCTCTCTTTAAGTCCCTTAGAAAAGAGTCCAAAAAAACTTTAAAGATAAAGCTTAATTTAAAAATTTATTCAAAGATTAAGAAGCTAAAGAAATCTATCGATGGAATATTAAAAATAATTAAAATTGGTACTGTCTTGATAGTGGCCTTTAAAGTTCCTCTTAAATATACATTCCAAGCAAGGAGGAACACAGTTTCAATTCATGAGGTTTTGGTGACAGGACTTTTGTACTTATTTAGGCACCTTTCTTTCAAACCTGTTAAATAAACAACTTATTGTATTAATTTCTCTCATTTCAACTTTAGAACAGAGTAAAATAGAGTAGAGAAGAATAGAACAGAGCATTTCAGTTGGAATGGACCTACGAGGACGATCAAGTCCAACTGCCTGATCAATTCAGGGCTGACCAAGAGTTAAAGCATGTTATTAAGGGCATTGCCCAAATCCCTCTTGAACATCAATAGGCTTGTGGCATCAATAACCTCCCTAGGGACACTGTTTCCGTGTCTGACCACCCTGTTGATAAAGAAATGCTTCCAAATGTAAGGTGTAAATCTCCTGTGGCACAGCTCGGAACTGCTCCCATGTGTCCTATCACTGGATAACAGGAAGTAGAGCTCAGCACTTCCCTCTCCATGTCCCCTCCTCAGGAAGCTGCAGAGAGCAATGAGATCTCCCTTCAGTCTCCTTTAATCCAAACTAGACAAACCCAAAGTCCTCAGCTGTTCCTCACTATACATTCCAGTCAGCCCTTGAGGACTCCTTGATACTGACTGCTGGCCCCAAGAGGTCTAGAAGGAGATCAGGTGTGAATTCTGTTCCCTCCTCCTTGGTTTCCCCCACTTGCAGCCACCAGACACTCCTTACAATCATCACTAAACTGAATGGCTGCCTGCAAAGCCTTAACACCACTGTTGTTTTACCCACATTTGCCCACCTGGATGCAGACTTACTAAAGCTGACCTGGTGAATCAAAGAGTTTCAGAATAACTGCCTGCTTTCTCACGTTGCTTTAAATTTTAAAAACCACCAAGGCCTACTTGCAAAAACAGATCCATAAGGACTTAAGTGGGATTTGCAGTATGTGTGGGCAGTAGTTAAAGGAATGGGGAAATGAAAAAAAAATCCCAACTGATCTTCTGCTAATGTTTTTTCTTGGAAGCAACAGAAAACATTGTCTTCTATAAGCAGCAGAGACAATTATGCCAAGTATGAATGCTACAGTTACTCAGTAATAGAAGAAACAGAGATGTTGATCCCATTTTCAAGTCAGAATCTCAAGCTATGCTTGAAAAGGAAGTAGTGACCAATATTTTCAATAAAAAATATTTGCAACATCATTTGTTATGTAAAACTCCAAACTTTAGGAATAAACATCTATCTACATATATATACTAACTTAGTACTACATGAGGAGGTTTGGTAAATACATAACATACTGACATTTCATTCTGTCAGTAACCAGCATCAGTAAGAAAAATAATTGTATAATTGAAGAAATAAGACTGAAGGTGAACAGTGAACTCGGCAGGTGAATCTTCTATTCAGTGCCGATGAACAGTAGCACACATGGGCCCTCTTTACAGAAATATTATCTATGTCCCAGGTAAAGTAGGTATGAAATCCAGAAACTTTAAATGCTTTCTGACTGCATTTGCTCAGTGAAAGCCAGAGACCAGAAATCTCCTCATTCCCTCATCTTGCACAGCTGCTGTATGTATTATCCAATTCTGAAATCACTTAAAAATATACTAAAGGAAGACTCCTGGGTCACCATATCTTTTAAGGTTATATGGATTTTTTTTTAAGTCTCAAAGATCAACCTGTGCTTAGACAGCCATCTCAGTAGCTATGCATTACACAGGCAAGAGTTAAACAAGTTACATGCTACAAAAGAGCTAGCGTTCAGGTGCATTTGGTGCATAATCAATGAAAGTGATTTGTCAGATTAGTTGAGAGAAATGTCATGGAAATAATGAGTAGTGTCCACTGCAGGTTGCGAGAAAGACCTGGTATATCATATTGACTACACTGACTATAAATAAATGTTTCCTTCTTTGAGGCCACCTCTATTATCCTCAGCTCTTCACTGACAATCATTTTTAGGTAGGGAGCAGTGCTAAGGAAACTTAAGATTAAATACAGGAAGTACTTTTACAAGCAGGGCAGGCTGATAAATCCAAGTAGTCTCATCCTGCACCATGGAAACAAACCAGCTTTGGGCTGAAAGTCCAGTTGAAAATCTATGCATTTTATAACCATGGACATGATTCTGTATTCTTATCACTGCACTCATTTCAGGCACAAGCTGACAAAAACAGACCCCTTCTGAATGCATTTCTGCAAGTGTCATACTCAGTTTGAAACTTTGTAAGTCTGCAGGCTGGAAGGAATGAAATATATTTTTCAGATTCAGCACCAGAAAACAGGAGTGAATAAAAAACAATGTATTTATGATATGATGAACATGAACAAATGGTTTCAAGCCATCATTAATATGCTGTCTGGAAACTGTAATTTGGCACTGTCTAATGCCTGGTGTCTGAAGCAGAAACATACTGGTCTAAAAGAAATGCTGTTTTTACTTGTAATGAAAATGTGAAAAAAAATCCCCTAATTTTAAATTAAGAAGTCTCTTGTTATGTGTCATTATGACTGCATTTCAGGTCTTTTTGATTGCTTTTGTACTCCTAATTTTACTAGTTATCTCTTTAGCATCAAGTTACTCAAAAGTCTACTTGTTCCCTTTACTTCTCAGTGCAGGTGTGAGTGACTGACTTGTGTGCATAACTTGTTTATTATAGCCCTGACTAAATATTTAATGCTATGGAGAGGTATGGAAATTGTTATGAATTGCAGACAGTGGTGGGTGTTGAGAGTCACTTGTCATTTAGAACAGATGCAAACAACCATTAAAAGCTCTTTTATGCAACTATGTAACTGAAGCAAGAACTATTGGACAACTCTGAGAAAAGATACCATCCTTCCCATTCCCTAACACCATAATTTTGGGAGCTAGCCAGGTCCCAGGATATGAATAGCTTAAATACCATTTGAAGGGAATTATTAAATTATTTTAGAGGACCAAACAGAAATATGAAACATAGTAAACAAGCACTAAGGTGTCTCAACAGGTATAGTAGCATGTCTGCAAAAAAGCTTTAAAAGTAAGTTCTCATTTCTGAGCTGAATGATGGCCACAGGAGGTCATAAACAAGGAATATTCCCTAAGTCAGGAATATAAGATCTGGGGAGTCTTTTACACATAAACTATAAGAATTGCTTCATTAGGATCATACCTGATCCTAAATGTTTTGCTATTAACACCAACACACAAAGACCAAGCTTTGGAAAATGCTTCAATAGCTGAGTTACACTATTTCTCTAATTCATTAGCTATTGTCCTCTTTTAGGGAGAGTCACCCTAATTTCCGCTGAAAAAACTGTTGAACAATTGATTCTGTAAAATTCTACCTACGGTTAAAAAATTAGGCATAGTGTTGTTGCTTACCATGTGTCTGAAAGGAATAATGTTTCACAGACATGGAGTGAACCAGATGGAATGACAAAGGAAGTTGGGAGTCATTAAATTGCAGAGAGGGAAAAAGATGCTGTGGAAGAAAATTAAAGAGCTAAAAGGCACATATGCCACATAGAGCAAAAAAAGAACCAAGGAAAATACTTCTATATCTCCCTGCAAACTATTAAAGGCATAAAGAGTGAGAAATGTTTTGAGATTTCTTTTTTGTTTGAAGTTTTTTGCTTTGTTTTCTGAAAGACAGTTTTGCCAAAAGATTTACGAGAGTCAGTATCAGTACAGATAAAAGTGTCTTAAAAATTCTTCCTGTAAGCCATTTTCTTGTTTCATTATTTTACTCTCACAGAAAGTGTTGCTTATTTTCTCCTCCTTTGAAGAGGAAAAAGACTATCAACTACCACATTTAAAAAATAAAAAAAAAAGAAAGTCTTTGAACTAAAATTAGCTGTGGTATTTCAAGCTATTATTATTAAGTTGCAATCGTCTGTACCATCAAAGGAATGAGTCAGTGTAAACCCAGTATCACTTATTAGTTCTTAAGATTAGCTGCAAATGTAAAGCTGGCGTAAGTCAGTGTAAGTTAGCCACAGCTGTAAAGCTGTGTTGATACATGCTTGTCCTGCTCTCACCAGTTGCTAAAACTCAGAAGCCACTTTCTAAAGCTGGATGGGTACAGTGTGTGGAAGGCAGCCTCTGCTCCAAGACCTCTGATCTAGGACACCTGGACACTTGACACTCTCACAAATCAAGGCTACTGGCACCACTCACAGGGAACAAGGAACTCATCCAAACCAGCAGCTCATCTCATTCACTAATCCCAGAGAAGGCTACATTCCACTATAACTTAATTTACCTGTGACTCCTTTGTTTTTCTAGATCCTATTGGATTATTTAGCAATTTAAAGTCACAGAGATGTGACCAAGGCTTTGTCTACATGTGGCTGCATCTGGGTAGGATTCGTCCTTCCAAACAGGGAGCTGGAGAAGGGTCTGGAGCACAAGTCCTTGGAGGAACAGCTGAGGGAGCTGGGGGTGTTTAGCCTGGAGAAAATGAGGCTCAGGGGGAATCTTATCACTCTCTACAGCTCCCTGAAAGGAGGTTGTAACCAGGTGAGGGTCAGCCTCTTCTCCCAGGTAATAAGTGATAGGTCAGGAAGAAGTGGCCTCAAATTATCCCATGGGAAGTTTAGATTGGATGTGAGGAAAGATATCTTCACTGTAAGGGTTATCAAGCATTAGAATAGACTGCCCAAGGTTGAGTTAGATTTATTAAACCACATGACTGAAGACATCAGTGTTGGATGAATACCCAGAAATACTGAGCAATAAATTCAAGGCTGGAATATGTTATTTGGTAAGAAGGATTTGGAATTTGCATGTGTTGAACCACAACTCCGAAACTAACCCTAAGCCTAACCCTAAGCCTAACCCTAACATTTTGATAATGTGTCCAGAAAGAGTGACAGGAGGAAGGCTGCAGCTGTATGAGCCTCTGTGTTACCTCATGTGCTCTGCAGAGGGGCCCAATACCCTGCTATCCTGTACATGCTTATCCTGAAGTTGTCTTCAGTTTGGTTAAATGTCAGACAAAAGCACATGGAACTGGGAAATCCACCAGAAGTGAACAATCACCAAAGTGAGCCCATATCATTCACAGTCAAATGAAAAGCCAGATAGGGTGTGGATAAAACCTGACTGAACTAATTATTTAAACACTGATCTAACACATTACAAACTGCAGCTTCTTTTACGTTGTGTTTTGCCTCTTCCAACTTAACAATAAACTTTTTCCTTGATCAGTTTTTAGATGTTTTCAAGCATTTAAGATTCTAATTACTTCTCAGTGATACATTTTTACATAGAGTGGTGTTATTGCTCATCCACAGGATGCTCTATGGCCCTGTATGACAACAGCAAAAAGATTGCATGGTCATGATTCTACACAAGAGTAATTCTTCACAGATGTGAAATTATTGCCTGATGTTCAGAAAATTCTCACTGGAAGTTCTTGCAACGCCATCAGTCCCATCTTCAATGGTCTCTTCCCATATTTTCTCTGATCCATTACTTTGCACAGTCTGAAAAGTACCAAATAGCAGAAGAAGCCTCCTTAATATCAACCCATACAAGTTGAAAAAAACCAACAACCCCATTCAGAGGAAAAGAAACATCAAATAATAAAAATTTAGTGGGAAATTACAGTCTGATCTATTAGAAGAGAAAGTGAATACACTAAATAAATAATCCCGTGAAAATTATTCACTCAAGTCTAGCACAAATAGTAAATTTTGCATGTCCACAAAACTGAGTTATCTTTCATATTGATTCCTTACAAACATAAAACTTGCTTGTCTGTCAAATTCTTTCTGCAAAAATGACAGTCTAAAGGGCTTATCATGTACAGAATCTGCTTGCAGATAATGCTCTCTACACCATTCCAGTCTTCTTTCCAAATGATTTAAAAGAGGAAGGCACCAGGCACATAGCATTGCTGTGATTATGACAGTGCTTTGCTGTGTTAGGAAGTATCAAGTGTCTGCAGGCATGCTCTTTAATTATGAATTTTGATGTGCTATAAGCAAAGTCACTCCAGTTGGCATTAGCTAGCACACAGAACTGCAAATTATTCTAATAGTTAGGCTGTGTTATAATAGCAAGTGCTCATGCACCATCCAAAAATCTGGTTTGTTGTTATCAGCAAAAAATAAGTGTCATTGTTTTGGTAAAGCCAAGTAAATAATTACGTGTAACCAGAGCAAGTAAGGAGAGGTAGAGAATAGAAACCACTGATATGTTTTCCTCTAATATTTTAACAAACAGCCCTATTTAATCAAATGGAACACATCCAGATTATCTCAAAAAAGCAGACAATAGCTTTCCTTAGATTGCTTGCCTCTGACTAGAAGCAGTTAGGAAGTTATAAAGGTAATTTGTATCAACTCATTACTATGTCACCTCATTTCAAGTACATGTTAGATAAGTAGCAATAAGCTCTGGGTTAGAGGATTTCACATTATAACCATTAGTACAAATTCTAACAGCACCAAGCTCTTGAAGATTACCCCAGACAGTTATTGAGATTTAGGAGGTGCAACTTTCTACTGAGTTAAGACAGATTCTGTAGACAATTTTATCATTTATTCTAGAACTGAGGTAAAAAGCTAATTTGACAAAAAGCACTCATGAATTTTTTCCTTCCTATAGGTACCATAATGTTCCCAGTAGAATGCTCTTCTTGCTCTTTAATTCAAGGTAATGATGTTGCCACATCTTCTCTTGGCACTTAAAATGCAGTTTAATGCCACATCATCAGTCAAAACTTCTGTGTGATTTCCAAAGGCATTAAATTATCAGAAAAACTGAACTGAGAAAATGAACATTTCTAATGCATTAGAACTTTTCTGGGCTTTTTAAGGGAGTTTCTCCTTCTGCTCAGGATTGTGGAACAAAGAAAACTTTCGTACCATGTCAGAAAATCTTTTCCCATTAATTTCTGCTCTGAATTTCATAGGAAGTATGTGTATGAAACCATTTTACTGTGCTCCGTTAGAGTGACTTACATGGAATAATGTTTACAGGTGTCCCTGGCATCTTTCACTTACTTTAAATCAGTGACTCTGAAAAAATGGCGTATTTATTGACTTACTTACACCCTTCTGCAATAAATTATTTGGTATAAAAAAATCTAATCTACTGTATATTCAGTATTGGAGCTTTTTTGCTGTAGATGAAATCTGAAATACATAAATCAGCTTTTTTTCCTTTCTTCTTACAATGAATAGGGTTTGGTAACAGTATTACTTAAATGTGCAGGGACAGATCAAACTGAATATTCACTCACTTTCATTTCATCACAGCCCACCTTAAAATATTGATCAAAGCAACTGTAGACTGCTTTAGTTCAGAGCTTTTTATAAACTTTAAAATAACTGGGTTTTTATCAATCATTTTGTTTTCATATTTAGTCACATCTATAATGGGGAAAAAAAAAACCCCACCAAAAATGTTAAGTAGATTTGGGTTCTTTTCTTCTTTACATTGAAGACCTTATGCAATATAAAGCTAAATTGATATATTTTCTAATGGAAGGAGAACAATTACTTTAAGTGTTCTAGTATTTCCAAAATTTCGGCAGGCAGTTTATTTATTCACTAGAGCACACACTTTAGCCCACACTTCCTTCTGTATCCTTTTCTTATACTTTATAGCACAAACCTCTAACAACAGTATCAAACGTAACTCTGTGCTTTGAGCAGATAATAAAGTGATAGAATAGGTTCTAAATGATATGGTTTCATGTTAATGTCACTAATAAACATGTAATTTATGTCAAAATTTAAGGAATTCTTAATGTTGAATGCAAGATTTCAACTCAGAGAGCAATACAGAATTACAGTGTCCAAGTAGACACTCGGAAGCCCCATGAGACAATGTATCTGCTCTGAGTCGAAGGCAGAGTCACTTGTGATATTCATTAAAGACTTCCCAAGTCATCAGGCTGAGTGTATGAAGGACGAAAAGGAATCATATGTTTCACTATCCTTTCCTGGTGAGCACATGGTGTTCTTTTCTCCACCATGTTTAGATGTGTCAGTAGGAGCAGTCACCTCCATAGTACTACACCGAAGTAATAATAATAATAATAATAATAATAATAATAATAACAACCAAAAATCTCATTTTTACACTAACCTTGGTATTAATACAAAAATAAAATAATCTTTAGACCATCACTAAACATACAGATTTATCATTTTGTACTTATTTCTTCTGGGGAGAAAGCTGAAGTGCTTATTGACTCACCATTTTCAAAGTATTGATCCTGCAGTAGAAAGCTTTCAGGTGAAGGAGGGGAGGTGGTGGGAAAAGTTGCTTAAATGAGTTTTGTTTGATCATTTGTTTGTTTCCAGAATAATTGCTCATGACATATCACACTGTTAGACTTTGCTATGCTTATCAGGAACACACAGCCTAGTCAGATGAGTTTTCAGTTTGAAGAAAGCTGCTGTGAAAATACAGAGGAGCACAGAGACTTATCAATGCTGCTCTTTTATTCATGGAGAATGTTAACAATGATGGTTCAGAGTTTAGTGATAAACTCAACACGTGAAGTTACAGGACAACAATGTGCACTGACAGAGGAGCAGTGGCTTGGCTTGAGACAATTCAAAGAAGAACACTCTGGAATGAGTTGTCACCTCTTATAGATTCAACCAATCTCTTTCGACCAGTAAGGAACAAATACGAGTAGATGTAAGTGGAAAAAAACCCAGTTTACTAAGAAGTGGAACAGCAACAGGCAAAAAATAACAGTAAATAACTGCTAGATACAGAAGATAAACAGAGTCCCCAGAAAAACAAAAAGTTGGAGGAGACCACAGCCCAAACAACACTCTTCTGGTTATGAGTATGATCCAGGAACAGGAGCGCCTACATGGGAGATGCTGAAGAGGGGCTGCCTGAGGATCACCCTGTTTTCTGCTCTGTTCAGATGTCTGCTCAGCTAAGGTTACAATGACAACAGTAGGTGACAACAAATCCTTTTGCACCATAAAATGAACCTAAGTGAAGGCATAAATGAAGAAATGACAGATAGATTTACTATAATTTTTCACTCTTTCATGGTTTCCATTTCTCATGTTTTCTTTCTGCAAAAGTGATTACTCTTAGAATGTCCATTCTCAAGTGAAAATGTCTTTTAACAACTTTGGCACATTCTAAATCACTTGCAATCAAGGAATTCGTCAGAAAGGGGTAATATTTAAACGGTGGCAGAACACACATATAGGGGCTATTCAGCTTTAGGGGCTGTGAAATGAATTTGTTTCTATGAATAACCCTTTTTTCATCCACAAGAGTGTGGCATTTCTCTTAGCAATCTTAATTAAAGTGCAAATTTTTCAATATAAAAAGAGACTAAGAATTGTACCCGAGAAGAAGTTCTACAAGGCAGGAAATAAAGGGTTTATTTAAGTATTTAATCAAATACCTATCCTTGATAACCCTAAAAGAGTAAATCCTAATCCAAACTTACTTCAGCTTTTGCTTCAGTAATGGAGAGGGTGTATATATATACTGATGATAACTATTTTAAGAACAAATGGAAAATGTGTGACTTCTGTCAAAATTTTTAAGAGAAAATGGGAATTATTTTATATGTGTAGCTTGTGTCTGTGTGATAAAGCTCACTGTGTCCTTGAAAGAGTAAAGATAAAATAATGAAATAAAAAGTAAAAAAATACGTGTGTGTGTATATACACCTATGTGTTTATACATTCCTCTTAGCTCTGTAGTTCTAGTAAATGATATGTAGGCTTCTACAGTGTAAAAATATGTGATAGACAACCAGTGACAAAAGGGGACACACAAAAGGGGACACACAAACCACTAATCATAGAAAATTAAGGGGCAGGTTCCAGCTCTTCCAACCAAAAAGACTGATCTCCTTGACTAATTATTTCTACCAAAAAACCTGGATAACAAAATTCACTAAAATCAAGAGCACATTTCCATGAGGTATTAAGCTGAAAGGGTTAAGAAGCTGATGGCAATTGGCCTCATTGTTTATAATTTTCCTGTTTCATCTTCCTGCTGAAAACTGTTATTAGCTGAACAAGTTTTAAATGGGTGAATTAACATGACTCCTCATTTCTGTGTAAATCATATTTACAACTTTCTAAGGTTGACCCTTAGTAGTATAATCAAAAACATGGTTTGTAAGCAATTCACGCATCTTTAAGAATAAATACCTCAAATTTTCCATCATCAGCAATCTCTGGTTTTAGCTCTTAAGCTAAAAACATTAAGCAAAGGTAACAGTTGATAAAAATTTTGAAGTGCACCACTAAATGCTTCAATATTTTGATTTAGAAAGATTGGCCTATATAAATAATATGTCAAGAATAGTTTAAGTGTTTTGCACAAGAGACATCTTTCCCATCCTTTATTGTTCTTTGAGAAGCAGATCAAAAGTGCTATGCTTGAGGACAGCAGTGCAGAGAAAGTTCATTTAAATCTCTCAGAGTAACTCAAAGGGAGAGCAGCCTTCCACTCAAACTCTCTGGCAAGGCATAGATTGGTCTTAACAGCAAATGAACCTTGCAAAGAACCTCAATTATTTATTTATAGAGTTGCCAACATATGTCAATCAAAGTAAAGGACAAATGAAGAATACTATCTCCAGGAGTTTTGGCAGGAAGCGTATATCTGTGTGTACTCCATAACCTTTTGATATGAAGAAATGCAGTGTAACTACAATATCCAAGACCTACTTCATGCCTATTAACATTTGCTACCAAATGTGCTTCCTATCGAAGTGACATTTTCACCTAATGAAAAAGATGTTTGAGTTCTAATTCAGACACTCAGTTCAAAGAAACGTGTCTGAGCAAGATTTGAGTATTGAATAAGAACTTACTTTGTCATGCAAGATTCAAAAATTCATAGTTCACAAATCTCAGCACGTAAGATAACCAAATGAATTATGTACTGAAGCAGGGAAAGCTCAGAAAATATCTTATGGCAAAAATGATCTTTATTTCTCCCTGCAGATTTAATCTTGCTGTTTTTTGAGTAACTTTTAAGTAGCTCTGGACACCTCCTGCAGTCATTGACTTCTTTGACTCCTGAAACTACAGTATAATGGAGAATTAAGACAGAAGTCAGTAATCTTTAAGAAAAAAAATTATAAAAGTCTGTGAAAATGAAATAGAAAAAGAAAAAAAATGAGTCATCTGCCAATACTGAGTAAATTAATGGAATGAAAATATTTCAGATCTGTTTTCCAGTTAGCTGATTTCCATCCTGAAAGCAACATTGCTCATATCTATCAGCAGATAACGGCTCTCGGCTTTGTGTCCCTTCTGAAATAGTATTATGAACAATTGTGCTGGAAAGATGGAACAAAGTGCACATGCTAAATCAGAGGTATCAAGGATCAGTGTTTCCTGTTCTAATTACCTGTATATTATATATTCCTTTGCAACACAAGCTTTACTTCAGACAGCAACAATAGCAAAATATATTTATGTTCAGGAACATGCTATAGAATACTTCATACATATATAGGATATTTTATATACAAAATAAACTTTGAGAAAGTTTAAAAACTGAGAAACATTGGGATTCATATGATGCACTTATCAGGAAATTGCCAAATAACTTCATGTATTTTCTTAGCCATTATTCATACTTGATGTCCAGGATCACCATTTATCTCTACTTTTTGAGAGAGGCTTTCAATGGCAAAAAATATTTATTTGCATTTCATGAGGTGCAAACAATAAAACAGTGTTAGAACAAAGGTCCATGTGGCCTTGTCTCTGTCCCACCTCTGACTGGCTAAAATCAATGTCTACAGAAGGTGTGAAACAAAAAGAAAAACACTAGTGATATTTATTTCAGAAAATCTGCCCACCTTTCAAAAATCCATGTTTATTTCTTTTGTGTCACATATGGTGGTAATGCTTTCTTTTGTGAATTTTTCAGGGGTTTTTGGAACCCATGTAAAGTTTTGGCATTCAAAACATATGTAATTTAATGCCACTCTGGTGTGAAGAAGTACTTCATTTGCTTTAAGCTAATTAGTTGCTTTATAAGCAAGTTGTTTGCTTTGAATCTGTTGTTCCATTTGATGTGCTTTGTACTTGGATTGTGAGCACCTTACTGTCACTCTTTCTTCAACACTCGTGTTTTGAAAACATATAGCTTTCCCTTCCATGATTGACTTTCTTTTTGCCATGATGAAGAGTCTAAGTAAGCTCTCCTTGCGGGAAAGCAATGCTACACTTTGATAACACTTATAATTCTTTCTGTAGACTTTTAACTCACTTTCCAAAATGTAGGCTCCAGAGAGACGCCCAGTATCCAAGCAGTGTTATTTTATGGGCATATATAGGGGAACCATTGGCTTTGTTTCTCTATCTCTTCTTCAGAACTAGATAAGGTTCTTAAAATTCTGTTTGCTTCTGAGCTGATGGTTTCGCAGAGCTGTCAAACATACTGCCACTTTCTCTCCAACAGGAATAGATAATTTAGAGTTCACCACTGTTTATAAAGTTAAAACTACTTTTCCACCAGAATACTGCTTTGCATTTATCAATTTTGAATTTCATCTGCTATTTTATTGTCCTATCACTCAGTAATGGGACTCTTCACAATAAAACAACATCTTGTGTTTAGAATCTAAAATGTGTCTAGAATCTGCAGAGCCTTATCTGCATGTTTGCTGGTAACCCCCTCTACACACAATGTGCAGCTCAGCTCTCAGACCGTGCCAGAGTAACCCCTCCCTGTCTTGATAACTTGTCATTTTCTACCACCTTTTTTCTTATAACACACAGTTGCATGAAATCATAGAATGTCTTGGCTGGGAAAAGGCCTTAAAGATCATCCAGTTCTGTGGGCAGGGACACCTTCCACTAGACCAGGCTGGTCAAAGCTCCATCCAACCTGGCCTTGAACACTTCCAGGGATGGGGCATCCTCAACTTCTCTGGGAAATCTGTGACAGTGTCTCACCACCCTCACATGGAAGAATATTTCTTCCTGATATCCAAATCTGCCCTCTTTTGGTTCAAAGTCATTACCCCTTGTCCTATCACTATATGTCCTTGTAAAAGTCCCTCTCCAGCTTTCATCAAAGTAATCATCTTTATCCTTAGCTCTTTGAAAATTTATGGAATTATTTTCAAAGATTATTTGAGGTTGAACATTGCCAAATAGTTTTTGAAAGTAGAAATAGATTCTAATAACATTGTGTGCTTACCTACCCAGGCAATGTCCATCACACCCTTCTCAGAGATTTCTAGGAGCTTGTAGAACCCTACAATTCTCTTATATATTGTTAGCCATAGTATATGAATAAGCTTAACCATGCTTGTAAGTTTGAAATTAATCTGAAATGAGACACGATCCAAATTTTCATTGCATAGAGCCTAGTGTAGCAGAGGTAATGTATCAAGAAATGCTTTCTCATCCTCACAATTAAATAAAAAGCTTATCCTTCTACTTGCATAACATGTTCTTCTAAGTGAATATGAAGTCTATATTATAAAATAAATTACCTGGATAAATAGAATTAAATTTTTAGATTAAAGCAATTTAACAGCCACAAAAGAAGATGAGAATTGGAAATAGTATCAAATCAGTTTACAGG
The DNA here is from genome assembly GCF_017639235.1 of Corvus kubaryi. Classification (NCBI taxonomy): domain Eukaryota; kingdom Metazoa; phylum Chordata; class Aves; order Passeriformes; family Corvidae; genus Corvus; species Corvus kubaryi. The sequence continues at coordinate 1,497,477 of NW_024582055.1, forward strand.
AGACAATATCCAGAGGCTGGACCCTAGTTTAGATCATCTTCTTAAAAATATCCTTTTCTTTTCCCAATTAATATCAGTATATGTAAGAGTTTCCAAACCATCTTTGATTTATCAACCACAAAATTTGTTTCCAGTAGGAAACCCTGAACTTAACAAAACATTATTTGATTGAAATTTTTGCAGTACTGAAGCACTATGTAGGAATGCAATGCTATTATTAACAGGGTTGTTAAAGGTATGACACTGCCTCAAAAAGATGACATGTTTTATTAGACAAACTCATATGGCCAATCTTTCAGCAATATGCGTTCTTCTCCCAGGCTGAAAAGAAAAAAGAAAAATTTTCAAAGGTGATGCAAGGAGAGAACACTAGGTCTGAGATAAAATAGATATGTTAATTTTGAAACAGCTAAGACAAAAAGGGGTTGGAAGTATTGGAACAGAGGAAATGTAATGGGAAAAGGTGATAAAATAGTTTTCTCTTACAGTAAAGGATGAGATTTATTGCTGGTAGCACATGACATGATAGTTTGGGAGGGAGAGGGGAAATTATCACGTGCCATAAAAAGGATGTCTCTATTGTGTTCATGATTTTTACGATCCAGTAAAGATATATTGTGAACTTTTATAGCAAACCTGGACACATCTGTAAATTTTGTTTGGCTGATTTATTATTTTTCTGTTTAAGGAAGAAGGTACTAAGGTTTTACACAGGTTCGCACAAAGTAAGCAGAGAAAAAAGAATGTTTTCTAGCTCATCATTTTGTTTTAAAATGGTTCAAATATAAAGCCTCAGTAAATACTAAGATTTTATACTTGCTGGATCTGAAAGAAAGCCTACCGCTTAAAACCACCAGATTTCCCATAGCTGTAGTTAAATTCCTGCATAATAAACTTTTCAAACACTGAAAATTAGGACCAACATTTTTTGAATAATCTGTAAGAATAATATCTATTTAGAAAAATATGTGTGGGTTTTTTAATCTTAAAAAATATTTCTTGAGCTTATTTTCAGAACAACTCTGCAATAACAAGCTAATCAGATAAATACAACTATTGACAGAGAGGCAGTATATCACCAGAGACACAAGATAAAATGCAAGGAAAAAGATTTAAATTTTTTTTCAACATTATTAGAATTCAAGGTGTTTAAAATCAGAACATCTTAAAAAAAAAAAAAGTGTATAACCATTATAACATGAAAAACAAGCTCCAAAGACATTGCTAGATGCTATACCTCTACAATAAAAAAGCACTGCATATATGATTTCTTATTGTGTGTATAGTTATTCACAGACTTGATTATAGTTAATTAATATGCTATGTTCAGAAAAATATATATATATAATAGATAATATTATATATTTATATAAAAATATATAATATATAATATAATAAAATAATATAAAATAAATAATATATAAAAATAATAATATAAATAATAAATAATATAAATAATATATATAAATAATATAAAAATATAGAATATTATATATTCTGTCTTATTACTCATTTACTGACCTATAAATTGACTGTATTGCAAAAGGTGCATTTTAAACAATTTTCTTGCTATGCTGTTAATATTATTTACAATACCTCAACAAGTGCTCCATCATAGAAACCTTTCTTCCTGCTATCATGTAAAAAAATTGATTCACTTCCAATTGAAGAACAAACTTGTTTGAGGTGTCTGCCTAATGACACATTTAATGAATAAGCAGCCATTCTAGATGGAATAGAATCTCTACTTTCTCTATAAATTAATACGTTTCTAACAAACACTACAAAATAAAGCTTGATTGCTTTTTCTTCTACACTGTGATAAATGTGCATTATAGAAAAGAAATGGAGAGTTAAAAAATCACTTAAATGTAAACAGATTGTGCACAGCAAGTTTAAAGAGTTTTCTTCCTGTCCTCAGTGATTTACAACTCCACACGTTTGCTTTATCATTCTATCAAGATTTTCTGATTGTTTTGTTTCTGCTTTGCTTTAATTCATAAAACCAGAGTGGAATGGAAATCTGTAATTGTGTCCTAAGGCACACTCTTCAGTACAAACAAAATCATCAAAAAACAAGTCTTCCTTGCTTTCATAACACAATAGTTTAAATTTATATAATGGATATCACTGGTCATTCATTCGTGTCATCCAAGCAAAACACAGAATAGTTGTTAAGCGTGTTTTAATTTGTGATATGGATTCAGCACCTTCAATCTGCACGTGTAGAACATTGGCACACAGGAGTGTTACTGATGAAGCTGGTATCCCCTTTTTACTCTTCATAGTCAGTGACACAAGAAAGATGGCCTTTCCTAATAGCGATTTAAAATTCTTAGGGTTTAAGGTCAGATTTGAATGGTTGTGGTGTCCTGTCTTTTCCCCTGCAGCTGTTTCTTAACATACGTAGGGCGATCAGGCTATTGTAACTAAAGTTGGGCCTTAATCACTGAAAATACCACTCACTGCAAATCCTCTACATGGAGCTGAGCCTTTGAATGTGTAAATGTGTGCATAGTTATTCCCAGGAAAAGACAACCTAAAAGAAATAGAAACCTCTCATTATAATATTTTCCGTATGTTTATACCACATGTAAAGCCACAGGTTTCCTCAACATGGAGATGCTTTCAATCTAAACCCTGGAAACAAAGGTTGAGGATGCTAGCTCTTAAAGGCCAGGGAACTAAAGTGGCAGACTGCCTAAGCTACAGGTTGAAACATACTTCTGTTTGTTTAGTCCCTAAATTATTTAATGCAAAAAATGGAAACTAGCAAGGACTAACAGCTGTGCGCTCCTCTGTGGATCCCTGATTTACAAAGTACAGATGGAAAAAGAATCAGAGTCACACCATCTCTTGGTATTTGTCAGTATAAATCAGCACAAGCTGTGGACTACAAGAGAACTAGTTTATAAAGCATTCTGCTATTTGTATTACAACACAATAATTCTAATGCTAGTGTAGTAGCATCAGCTACCAGGCACCTATGAATAACAAACTTTGTAGTATTTATCCTAAAACAATCCCTGATTTTTAAGTTTGTTTTTGTCTGTGTAATACCAACCATTTCGTAATCCCTACTCAGTGCATTAGGATTCTCAGTAAATAATCACAGCCAGAGCATCATAAATCATTTACAGTTTCTTGAAGAGCCCCCAAAACAAATACTCATCATCTGCGAGAAATGTAAATCATCATTTCAGAGGAAGGGTGCATGTGGCAGCCAGGCCAATGTCAGTCAGCCCCATTAATTATGAAATTATTTATTTATTTATTAGCATTTCTTCTTGAGGATTTACCCAGCTCACACAGATTGTCGCCAGGGAAACCACTACTAAATAAATTCAGAACCAACTTCATTCCTTGTAGAGCTGTATTAAAATACCTGGGGTATTTTATCATATCCTAATCAGCAGTACCTGCCTAACCATGAAACAGGCAGTTTGCCCTTTGCCTCTCTCCACCTACACTTTCTAAAATAGCATTGAAAGCAGCATTGAGCAGCTGCCAACAATGCCATGTCAGCATCTTAAGGTCTTAGAAGAATCATTTGCTGCCTATCAAAGCATCATCTCCTAAAACAAAAAAAGGGAAAGAGGTATATGGCCATAAAACAAAATCAGCACAGGGTAAATCATCTACAGTGCTTAAGTTCCACACAGACACAGCTTTGCTATAATAAGGCACAGAAAAGAAACAGATGAAACCTCATCTAGCCACCCAGCTAACTCTAAACTGTGTTCCTTGAGGCAACAACTAATCAACATAAGTCAAATGCATGGATCAAAAATCAAGATGTTCTCTCTGATTTTCATTTTTAAAATAAATATTGATACACAAATTGCTCTGCTTTGTGTAAATACAATGGTAATAATTGCATATGCCCATAATAAAGCCAAATTTTCAGACCTTTGACTGGAAAAAGAGTAGCTTGCTCTAAAATGCTATAAAATACTCATTCCTACAGCTGCTCAGCCTGATGGACTTCGAACAATAACCTCCCAGAAGTTGTCATTTTGAGTACCTGGTAGATAAAAATGTCTACGGCAACATGTGAAACCCAAAACTGAATGCCTTCCACCTACTATCTATTTCCTCTGTAAGCAGAATGGTACCTACAAAACTGATTTCATCAGCACATAACACCCCACCCCAAGAAAACACACACACGGGGATTTGCCCTTCTATGAACAAGCACTACATTTTTGTCAACTGATTCTTACTTTAAAATCCCAGCTTTTAAATTACTTCTAGCACCACTGGTAAGAACAATCTCTAGACTTTAAGACATTTAAACCTATCAGCCAAAAAGGAGTCCACAAAACATGCCACAGAGTTTGGGTCAATCTTTAATACCTGTTACTGTGAGAAAATCTCAAATTTATTTACAAGCTGAATTCATCCAAACTGGAATTTGTAGTTCTAGCTATTAGAACTAAACTGTCTTTCTCTTATATGCATCTTTTATTAAATTCCTTGTTCAACACAAGCTTTAAAGTTGCACTTATACATATTTCATGTTAGTCTTTGTTGTTAGGTGTTTTTATTTAAATTTGCACTATTTTATTTATTTTGAAAATAGAAAGAGAGAGAAAAGCCATTATGTTCCTCTGCATCTGTTGAGAAAATGCCCCTTACAGTTACAAATGATAAAGCTACAGAAAGGTGACTCAACCAAGGGTGTTATCCCAGAGTTACAGACACAGAACATGAGTCTACATCATTGAATCTGTTTGCTTAAGAAACAACAGACCATGTCCAAACACTGATTTAATGCTGTGATCCCTGAATTGGTTTCATAACGGAAGAGAGGGCCATTAACACACAACAATTCATTCATTCACAGATTCCCACAAATTTCAGTCATAATTCCTTAAGCCATGGATTATCCACAGAGCCGGGAATAAAGAGCACTCTGCGAAAGACATCCAGTAAGAAGTCTGAAGAAAGATGCAAAACTGGACCTTAAATTTTCACAGCAGAAACTTGCCAAGGAAGTAGCTGCCTCTGGCGTCAGCTGTCCTGGACACAAATAATTGCACTTGACCTCAACCTTCTTACAAACTACTGTGCTGGGCTGACTTTTGCACATCCCAAGACTCAGCCACACCACTGATCTGATGCTGGATACTCATTCAGCTGTGTCAGTCCTGACTGCACACACGTACCTACAACACTCTCAGAGTGAGCAGCTTAGAAAACCTCATCAGTTGTTTTGTGACTTTTTTGAAGAAAAGAAATCCCTGAGTTTGTCGGCCTTAATGTCCTGGTGACACCAGAAACCAGCATACTTTCAGAGGTCTGCTGAGAAATCAAACACACCCTACTTCACATACTCTTTTTTCTGAGTTAAGCTTACAAACTATTAATGTTACGGTTCTTGAAAAGTCTTTCTGGGGTGTACATTATTAAATGTACTGAAACACACTAACACAGCATGAAGAAATTCTCGGAGCTCTGTTGGAATGCAGATAAGTGCACGGAAATAAAATTATACCATGTCCCACTTTAGTATGATTAAAAAATATAGGGTTTTTGAGACATGTTATCTTTCAATAGGAAATAACTGTTGGCCAACTAAAACATGGCAGTATCAAGCACTAAAAATCAGACTTCTACATTAGTGTAGATGATTTAACTCGGGGTCTGCTACATTCAAATGAAATGTTGAAATAAGGGTGGCTCCCTGTAGATTTTCACAAAAATTTCCAGATATTCATGCAGTAATAACCTTACATCAGATTCACACAAGGTCCTTTTCCCTACATGCCCTACAAGATTACAGTACTAACACTAAGCATAAATGAAGTGTTACAACTTCCTATCCTTCTGGAAGCAATGACAGCAGTGATTAGAAAAGAAACAGCTTTCTCAAAGTGACCAAGAGTATCAAAAGCAGTTTAAAATACTAAACCAAAACCAGACTGGCAATTTACATACATGTTTTTTCTGTAGCTTTCCTTGAAGCTTTGCGTTCTTTTACATTGGAAAAGTTCCAAATCCTTACAAAGACTGCCAACTCTCCTCCCTGAGTTCTCTAATAATTGACCTCTTTTGTTTTGTCTGACAGTATATAAGTATACATACATGTAGGTGTTTATATATTACTAGGTGCCAACTGTTCTCAGCAGTGACTGCTGCAAGGATAGTAACTCTGATCCCAGAAATGGGTTAAACTACTGAGCTCTTTACTGCTTGTTGCACGTAGTGTGATTTGTAATTGCTGTGACCACATGACAAGTACGTCCCAAACTGACAATTTCCAATGGTCTCTACTTTCCCACTTCCCACACAACGTACTTGAATGCACAGACCTAAAAGGCTGACTTTTCTCTTTACCCTGCCTTCCAGCCTTTCCAAAGATATTTCTTAATAAAGAATTTGCCCGAACAACTGACTGAAACAATTGCCGCCTAATGAACACTGTTCTCCAATACACAGGCAGCTTTCCTGTTTGCCTAACAATTAAAACAGATCAGAAAGGTCAATGCTCAGAAGAACTCTTCAACCATACTAAGGCAAAAGCAAACCCTAATACTGCAGACATGATAAAACCCCCAGGTTCAGTCATGGGTTTGGATTGCAAGTATGTCTGTGTTTGATTATGCAGTATTTGTCAGTCTGATGAAAATGGTATGAAAACAGGCAGGACCTTCCAGACAATACTGACCTGCAAAAGCAGCTTGCTAAAGAGCTTGCTGACCATGAAGTACAACTCTATGAAGCACTTTTTCCAGACTTGGAGTGAATCAAAACCAGAAGGAAGAAAAAAAAAATGGAAAAAGAGTTAAGGAGCTTGTGCTTTTGGCACCTGTTTGCTTCCTGTGGTCTCCAAATGGAACCCTGTGCTGTTTTTGCTAATCCATCTCTGAGCTGACAGAGGTGCAAGTTGTAAGCCACGGATTGCATGCTGTGCTAGAGAATGGCAGAGCTCAATAAAAACTATTATTTCAAGGCCTGTATCTCATCTATTATTAAACCTGTGAAAAGAGTTTTAATTTCCTGTGCATTTATATGGTGCAATGTCATATTTTAAGGGGGGTGAATGGGGGAGGAAAGAGGGCTTGCTTTTGATCAAAAACCTGTTTTTCGTATTTTATGGTTTGGATAGCTGTGTACCTTGGGACCTAATTTGAAACTTGAATACATCTCTTCAGTCAGAATTTGAGTAAATCCATTTAGCTATTTAATTTTTCCAATTTTTCGTCATAAAGGAAGATAAACTACAAACGCCTTGCAGTTTGGAACACTGCAAGCCAATGTTGTCTTTTTATCCATGTGTAGATTTCTTGCTTATGTGAGGTAGCAAAGGATAATTAATGCAATTTTCAATGAATTCATACAATTACTTTGACTAATGTTTCCATGTCATGTGTGACACAAATAAGATTCTCTATTATTTTAATTTGTTTTCTACTTAGCAGTGATTATTAAACAATCCATAACAATGACCACTTTTCTTTAAAAGTATAGTATCAATTTATATTGTTATATTCTTACGGGGTATAAGCTCACAGCAAATGGGTTTTTGGAAAAGGAAAAACAAACCCAAAAGACTCCCTGTTTAAACAGCAGTAGGGCTTCTTTGCACAGTGACAGAAGCAGAAAGCCCCAGTGGGGCTGGAGACTCATCTGTGAGACTGCGAAAAAGAAGCAGCTTCTGACCTTTTGTAACCACTCTCAGTTGATGTCGTAACATCATGGAATTAAAATTCTTTTATTCTGATCCTCTCTTTCAGAAAGAGTTGGAATAAACATTTCAGAGGAAATTAGGTTTTTTACCATTTACACAGGGACTGCATCTTTATGTGCCTCAACGTTCAGCGTCCAAATGTACTGTCACTTTGGTTATATACAAGATAATGAAATATTGAATAAATATTCATAGGAATTCAGGAAGGGATTATGATAAAAGGAAATGAAGCCACTCTGTACAAGGCAAATAAGAAATGATTAGCTATCTCAGATCAGGGAAGGTATAGCTGCAGTTCAAGTGTAGGAAGGAGAAACTCACTTCACATGGTGCCTCAATCAGGTAGAGGACGAATCCCTGCAGCCCATTTATGAAGCATTAAAAACAAATGAATCACATATAGTTTTAGAAAGGGCTTACTAGAAGTATATAAAAGAACTCAAGGGCAGTTGTGTTATTTACAGAGATGTACATACGTAAACACATATGAATATATATATGTATGTGTGGGTAGATAGAGATGGAGAGAAAGACTAGATCAGGAAACCAATCTCATCTTCTTTCTTAAACTGAGAGAAAGAAAAAGAGACATTGATTTCCAAATGCATTTTCTAAAGCAGGATTCACTCTGGAAAAAATTGGAAGTTCTGAGTAGCAAAACTGAATGCACAAACTAACAAATTGCCAAATTTGTTCATGTGAACCTAAATGTATGCACATGGAAAACACCACTATATTTTATAAATGATAATAAAGGCAGCATTTCCACAGAGGGAGCATCAACATTTTCTTCTACTCTGTTAACCATTCAGACAGGGAACAGAAAAGAATGCCAGAAGAGGAAAGAATAAAAAAATGTTTTTTCAAAATAAACGATTTGCCAAGTACACTGAAATACAGTAAAGCAGAAAAACTTAATATTCCTGGAGAAAATTTTTCTGAATTATGACATGTATGAGTAAACTAACATATTCATCTCCTCTTACTAGAGTAAATTTCATGTACAATGCACGTGGTTTATCTTCATTGTCATGTATTATTCTATTGAAAAAAAGATATTTAAAATTGGTATGAACCTGATTTAATCACAGGGCCTTTTCTGGAACATTACCATTACAGGGTAGCTGCTAGTAAAGACCACTCTCCATAAAAAAAAACCCTAACAAATTGTTATGGTGAAGGTCTCCATTTAACTGAGAAAAAGCATATATTGCACATATTTTTATGCTTCTGTGCAGTACCAACAAATTGAAAGCACAGTTACTTGGTAGCACAAGACATGAAAGGTAGCATTATTGTTGCCCTTCTTACTCAGTCACCTGAAAGCTGGCTACAAGGATGAATTATTGAAATTCTAATGATCTGGTTATTATAACAAAACATTATCTTATTTGCACTCACATAATCTTCCATTCTGGTGTGACATCCAGACTGTTTGTTGCCTTGGTTACATTTGGAAGGCCAACTCATGGTTCAGTAGAGCTGTATGGCAAAGAAAATGCTGAGAGGATTTTCACATTCTTGCCTCTTTTTACTGTTTACTGGAGTCACTTAAATTGCAAACCTTGAAGATCTCAAGGTGAGTCACTAGCAGACATGGCTGTCAATAAGCAATACAATTTTTCAAGTCTTTTATAAAAAAAGTATTATTTTCTGAAATGACTTAAGCTTTTAGGCCAGCATTGTAAAGGCTACTCAAGAGCCTAAAGGTAGGAATGACATGAGGCATTTTAAAATGGTTGAATAATTTTAAAAATATGGTGAAAGGAATTCACATTTCATTTAAATTAAATTAAGCCAATCCTTTTGGTCCATTGCTTGAAGACAGAAGCATAAACCACAAAAAAATCCTACTGATACACCACAAGAACTGAAACTGAACTTTCTTTAAAGGAAATTTACCTCCCTGATTCTCTACCAAAAAAAAAAAAAAAGGTTTAAAAACTTGTTACAAAGTTTATAGCTAATAAATCTAGCCTGATACTGAAGTTAATCAGAGGAATATTGGAGTTGTTTCCACTACACTGCTCCTGAAATGTTCACATCTGTTAGCAATCAGAGAATATTTTCATAAATGCAGAAATCTTTAATCTTTCCTCTCTCTCACTATAAAACTCCCTGTATAAATATGAACTGCATTATTAAGACAGGGAAACAAATTTAACTCAGCCTGCAATCTGAATGTGTTTTGAAGCAGGGTAAGGATCTAACCCACTCCAGAAGGTGATAAACCATCAAGTTCAGATAAAATTTCAGATGCTACGATTTCTCAAATTTCAAAATATTCAGGAATTTTATGTGATCCTTGTGTAGCCATCATATATTGGTGAATTTATTCAAATTCTACAAATAGTACTCAATGTTGAGTGACATTTCCTTGTTGTTTTGTCAAGTCGCGTCTCTGTACACCACTACTCTTTGGATGGCTGACATCAGCCTTGGCTCATTTGTAAAATGGGGAAAATTAATATATTTGGTCATTTGGCTTTGTGACTGGGCTTCTCATCCTAAACAGCAGACTCTGACTCCTGACTGTCTGTTTGAAAGACATGATGTGAATGAATGCCATGAAAGAAAGCACGTGGTAGCTGCGCCTATTCCATGACTGAGAGCCAGTGTAGAATGGTTTTTTTGTCTTGAATTTACTGAGCAGAAGAAAAGGCAATCACCTTTTCTATGAAAAAACACATTGAAATGAGAAAATTACTCACTGCTGAGATTTCAAGACTTATTTAATTGCTCCTTTTTAGTAATCAAAACTTGTAATATAAATTAGTTACTAGGTGATCATCCCTGCAAGCAAGTGAGCTTGCAAAACAGAAGAGTCAAAAAATATTTGTATGGCGTGGGGCAGCAGCAAACACCACCAAAACCAAAAATCTGTTAACAAATAAACAGATAGGAGCAGATAACTGGCTACTGTCAGCCATTAATAGATAACAAATTTGTTCTGCATTTGGACAAAGAAATGAGTTTTAGATGACGGTAAACTATTTTTCACTTACAGAATGGATTAGTTAAATAGTTGAGCCTGTTTATGTCAGTAAGCCTAGAAAACTTGCATCTGAGGAGTCTCCAGGAACCACTTTCAGCCACTAAAGTTCTTTTCCATTAAGTCTTGCAATGCTGAGGAAGAACTAGGCAACTGATAGAAAACTAATGAGTTGATAATGTGCATACAAAGAGATAAACAGGATTAGGCATGTAATTACAGGCCTATGAGCCTCCAAAAAAAAAAAAAAAAAAAAAAAAAAGAAGCATGATACAAAACCCAAATTATAAAGAATCAAAGAATTCAAAGTGGTAATAAAATTACTTTCTGACTATGTGAGCAGATTTCAATAAATGCTACCAAACCACTGTGTTTTCTTCACAGGAAAATGACAAATGTAATAAAGATACTCACATTTCTGTAACTGACAATATGTGTATGTGAACTTTCAATGAAATTTCAAGGAAAACACAGTATCAATATAGCAGCTAATATTTGCATTAAAATCAGATATTCTGGAGCTCCAAATATTTTTTTTAAATTACTATTACTATGTAGAAGGGCTTTTAGTGGTCCACAGGAAGGGATTCCTGCTCCCTCTTTTTCACAATTTTAGCACTGAAGTAAAACAATCCACAAAAATCACATCAAAGAAATGATATGTGAAGGGAATAATAAATAATTAAGACTGATGACTGGTAAAAATAATACGATAGGTTGGTAAACACATATATGCAGATCATATTCACCTAATTAATGGTCTAATGAAAGTGAAGAAGAGAGAAAAAAAAAAAATGAAGTCACTGGTTCTCCCCTAAGAATCGGTGGGGCATAAAGCTCTCAGCAGAATATTGTAATCTAAAGTCTTTTGGATATACAAATGGCTAAGACTAAGGCTGGAGGTAAGAAATGTGAGTCCCCTTCAGAGAGTGCTAAAGTCCTCCCAGAAACCTGTGTCCAATTCAAACAGCTCTGGTTCAAAAAAATGCTGCTGCACTAGGGCTGGTTCAGAAGAAAGCCGCAGATGAATACAGGACTGGAAAAGACCCTTAGCAGAGGAGGCAGATGGGGATCAATATATTAAGGTAATCAAAGGGGAGTATCTTGGCTGCATCTCTAAGTCCCTTTGTGGGAATATTATGCAAAATAAATTCCACAGGAAAAATAGGGTGAAGATACATGCAAAAATAATAACGAAAACTTTTCGATTCAGGAAAAGGCCTAATAACTTTTTTGTAGCATATCATTATAATTAAACATTCCTTTAAACGTAACACAGACATCTGAACTTTTTGTTAGTAAAAATACTAAACTATTACTAGCAGGTTGAAAAAATACACTTAATTTCTATAAAGCAAACATGATGTAAATTAAATAAATATAACTTAATTTTCTTCTAATATTTTGCCTGTTTGAAACCTTGAAGGCTTTCTTGTAGTTACCACTATTTGATCGTCAAGACTGAATTTTTCGAGGACAACCCCAATAAGCAGGAACTGTTTTTCTTTATACATATTTTCTTCTGATTTGTTGAAACTGGATGAAAAATTACCCTTATTTAAAAAAAAAAAAAAAAAAAAGGAAAGAAAAGAAAACCAAAGTAGCCCAATTTAAAGTACATAGGAAAGAAAACAAACACTGTACTCAGTTTGAAAAGTTTACTAGTGTAAGTACGGGTATATCTATTTCTGAGTAAATAGACATCGAATTAAGGTTAAAGGCCAATACTGTTTTTGGTACTTTGATACAGCGGAGTACCAAAAATTGTATCAAAGAATCTAAATTTAGATCTGTCTGTTTTACAGAAACTGAGACAGAGAAATCTCTATTTGTTTTAGAGATGTTTGATATCTACCATTTCAATGAAAAATGTAACAGCAACTACATAAAGTGGATTTGGCAAATTTGTCCTATGTTTTGTGAAAGAGATGGATTTAGCTCCTCCATTTTTTTGACAAAAAAGTGAGATCATTGCCAAGTCTTGTCCAATATTTCCTTTCAATCATTTGTGTAGCTCCTCAAGCACAGTGACAAAACAAATGATTTCACAGCATTGCAATTTTACAGCTACTGCCTGTAATTGCATGACTTTCTCAGTTAACTGTAAAGCTACTGATACTTATCCAGGTAATATTTGTTCAGTTTTAATAAGGTTTATCCAAACCTTCATGTCAATCTAAGCTGTTGAAAACTCTGTTTCTCAGCCCTGCTATTTTGTGAAGAAGGGCAGTTTTCTTCCTTTTGTTTACCTAAAGCTGGAAGGATATCACTCTAGAGTCCACGCTCAGTGCCTGAGACGAATTTGAGGTCAAATTACTAATACAGGTGGGAATTTAGGGTGGCATTTTCTCAGTCCACAGCAGGAACCAAGTAACTACATAAAAGGCAGATCTGGACACACTGGCATCTCAGGGATCTACATGGCTAAAGACAGGTTAATACACATTACATATTATTGGTATAAAATAGCTTAGCATGTATTTTTGTGGGCAGAATTACACATACCCTGAAAAGTATACTTTTTTCCTAATTTGACTTTTAAACAAAACTGTTTAATATTTTTTTCTAATCCAATAAATCTGAAAATGCACACTGGCAGCAAGGAACTGATCGACAGGAAAATATATTTTAAATAAATTTCCTTAATTAATATTGTCATTCTAAATTTACCATTACAGTATGTGCCATTCTAACTTACAACCATTTTGCAGTCTCCTAGACTGGATTTCTGTACTGCTGCTCCAGCTACCTTATGGTAGGAACACCAGTAGCAGCAGCTGGCTCAGTATTATCAATTTCAATTAATATCTTCATTTTATGATAGGTCACAGAGTTTTTCTATGGGAAAAACAGAAACAAGCATGAAGAAATTATTTATTACATCACCCTGTGTAAATATCTATGCTCTAGCTTTTTTGCTCTGTAGGTGTAATTCTTTTCAGATGTTAGCTGAGAGAATCTAGTTAACTTTTTTATTTTATTTCATTTCATTTTATTTCATTTCATACAGTTCACTATATCTGTCTGCTACAAAATGGACAAGAGAAATAACAAATAGAGGTGGAACTTTACATGGAAACTGTATTTTAATGTTACAAATAACTGATCTCTCTTACCTCTTATATATTCATGTGGATTCTGTATGAATTAGATCAATACCCAGGGCACACAAATCCTGTGCCACACAATAGGTATTGCGCAGCTGTCAGTCCTGCACATTACAGCACCCCCCAGTATGAATCCTCTGAATATCGGCCTGAGGTCTGAGCAGGCAACTTGAAGGGTCTTTGATAAACAAAAAATAAAGGTATATCTTAGTATTAATACCTCTGTAACCTGACTAATATCTGTATCTATACTTATGCATTATAAACCTCCTGGGATTATCAGCAAGAAGTAACCTAGTCCCCAAAACTCACCCGTCCTTGAGAAGCTGATTTCCTGCAGTCCCTTGCAGTGCAGTTTCCTTGACACCAACATTTGGGTTGTAACTGGAAGGATGGGGAATCATAGGTTGGAAAAGGCATTAGGTTGGAAAAAGGAACTCTTAAGATCATCAGGTTCAGTCATTAACCCATCACTGCTATGCCCCCAAGTGCCACATCTAAACATTCTTTGAACACTTCCAGGATGGTGATTACACAACTTCCCTAGGCATCCTGTTCCAATGTTCAACAACCATTAAGTGAAGAAATTTTTCTTAACATGCAGTCTAAACCTCCGCTGGCACAACTTGAAGCTGTTTCCTGTTGTCCTGTTGCTGGTTGCCTGGGAGAAGAAACCAACTGTCCTGGGTTGCAGTGTATTCTATTACCATCCTCATGAGTTGTTGAAATCAGGTGGGGCAGTGTTTCCTTGCCTCCTCCCCCCAGACTATCTTTCTGTTAATGGCCCATCAATGCCCTGCTGCATGACTCAGAGATAACTCCCTCCGGACTATCTTCTGTTAATGAGCCTCATCAACACTTGGCCTCATGACTCATTACCCCATTGTGAGATGCTCCACCCAGAGGGAGGAACCAAGCATTCCATCCTGGATATAATCTGAGTTTCTGAACACCAGAGACAACCTTTCCACTGGATTTCCAGAGGACAGGAGCTACATAGCCACCACTGGACCTTCTGAGGAAAAGAGCAGACCCTTCCTACAGGATCACTGCTTCAGAGGACTGCAGCCACCATTCTACCAGACTGCTACCACCACCCTGCCTAATAGGGTGTCAGTTTGAACCAGTGTTTTCTTTTATTTTTTTTTTCCTTTTATTTAATTTCCCCATTAAATTGTTATTCTGACTTGGTGCCTCCCACTAGTTTGTTTTCAAACTAGTACACCAACACCTACCTGGTTATAAGCTCCTTTCAGGGAGCTGTAGAGAGTGATAAGGTCTCCCTTGAGCCTCCTTTTCTCTGGAATAAACACCCCCAGCTCCAAACTCATATTCCAGACCCTTCACCAGCCTTGTTGCCCTTCTCTAGATATGCTCCAGCACCTCCAACACACCTCTGCCTATGACAGACTGGTTCAGTTTTGGTATTTCCTGTGAGTGATTTGTGCCTGTGATTTGATGCAGGTAACTCTTGCTTCTACTCATCCTCCTCCTATTTTTATTCTTAACACTTCTAAGCCCCTTTGGCAGATTTGTAGATGTGTTTGTTCCCTATAGAGGACATTTAATAATAATCATATGTGATCTCAGTTTTAAATCATGTACCACTGAGAGCTGATCCACAGACACACCATTTCAGTCAGAAGTGTGTTTGTACAGACTGACAGAAAATGTTGGATTTTTCATATCCTGGTTTTTATGCTCATATTTTAACCATTGCTACTTGTGCTAGTATACACATTTCACACTGATACAGTTAAACATTCCCTGATGCAATTTTCATTGTTTCTTAAAACACTGCTTTCATGCAAACCATACACACATGAGAATAAATTTGAAAGAAATCTCTGATCTCTGTAATAAAATTGTCCAGGCAAATACAAGAGTAAAAAGCCATTTCATTCTGAGGAAAACAAGGAGCCATACCAGGTGTATAATCTTCAGCCTATGCACATTTGCACTTCTACTCAATACTTTAATTTAGACATTTTTGTATACGCAAAAGGTAAATGTACCTTTGAAAGAAAGATGAAGGTTTTCAAAATAGGAGATCTGAATTGTTCTACCCAATGAAGGAAACACTAAATTCATAAGAAATGTCAATACAGTGCAGACAGATGTTTTCATCCCACCCAGTGCCTTTTGCACTCTTTGAAGCTAATTTGCAAACCCAAAAATGATATAGACAGTTACTTTTTCTGAGAGTAAAAATTGACTAGATTTGAAGTGCCTGCTCAGGCAGCTGAACATTGGGAAAAAAAATTACAACATAGCAGTGAAACTAAAATATCTATGTGAAGTTTAGCAGGGACAATCACAAGAAAAATCAGGCAGCAAAATGAGGGTCCTTTTCAGAAAACAAATTTGAGAAGAAAGAAAAAATAGGCTTGAAATATATGGCAATATATCACAAACTTAGATCTTGTACCCTGGATCTTTCAGCTGTTGAAGCTGGGGCATGAACAAGGGTTATCAACAAAACTCTGAAAGCTACCATAAGTTATGAAATCTCATTCTTCATCTAAACTAGTTCATTGATAAATCCTAAGACTTTAGCTGAACCAATCCAAGCTGTGAGGAGACACTCCATGTTCACAGAATGACAGAATTGTTAGGGTTGGAAGGGACCTCTGGTTATCATCCCATCCAACCTCCTGTCAAGGCAGGGTCACCTGGAACAGGTCACACAGGAATGCACCCAGGTGGGTTTGGAATGTCTCCAGAGGGAGAATCCATGCCTTCCCTGGGCAGCCTGTGCCAGTGCTCTGACACCTGCAATGTAAAGTTCTTCCTCATGCTGAGGTGGAACTTCTTGTGTTTTGGTTTATGGCCATTACACCAAGTGTACTCATCAGCATTGCTTTCTATTTGTCTCACACACAGAGGGAACTGGCTATTGCTGCAGTCAGTACACACAGAAGCACAAAGAGGGTAATGATACTTGCACATGCCATTGTCATAATACATAATTCCCTTGAGATTAGGAAGAGGTGAAGGGGAGAGGATGTTTCATGAAGCCTGACTCATGAAAGACAGAGAACATGATGTTTTTGTATAGGTGAAGAATATCCTCAACATAAGTTTTTAAGACTATTTCATTTTTAAAGGCTAGTTTTGCTACTCTTTTTATAAAATATTAGTAAGTGAAGGGAGTGCAATCTGGTCAAATATTCAAGAATCCTTAAGAAATGTGTTTTCTCAGGATTTCCTGTTTGATTTACTCATCAGTCTTACTTACCTGAGCCTGATTAAATAGCTCATGAAATAAAGAAGCAAATGATATTAAAAAAAAAAAATCAGAGGATTTATTGGAGAATTACTTAAACCTGAAGAACATCTAGGGAGTTAAGGTTACTTTGCAATTTTTCAAAACTATTCGACATATTTCTGATTTTCATATCTCCTCTGTATAACAATATCTTCCTAGGTGAACAGGCCTTTCCTTCTAGGATTTTCTGTTATCATGTCATTCATGTCCATTTTTCTTTCTTCCCACCCAAATTTTTGAAAGTGTTTTTGGTAGTTTTCAAAGGTGTCATCTTGGTAGACCAATTTGCTATGAGGGATCAAATCAATATTTCCCAATATTTTCTTTTCAGTTTCTTTAAGCAACTGTCATCTTGCAGTGCTGCACAAAATTTTTTCCTCTTAATTATGTCATGTATCTATTGTTAACGAAGACAAATAGGCAGAGATGGACATAAAAATATGTGGAACTGGAAGAGCTTCTCAACTGGAAAGGGTTGTGAAAAAACCCCACCATTATCTTATCAATATCTGCCTTCTTCGACTAAGCAATAAACGTAAGAAACGCGATAGGTGTGTCATTTTTTTAATAAAATACACCAAACTGACCATATTCATTTCACCTACTTACTAAGAAAAGTGACAACAAAATTGTTCACAAGCACTAAACTTTGTCATTCTTTCTTCATTGAGTAAACAGTGGGCTATTTTTGTCATTTTGCAAATGACATTGAAATGGGAAGCTTGTCATTTTATTACTAGATTTTTTTTTTTGCTTTGATTAGAAAACAGCAGCTCATTAGCTCCTCTTCCTGTATATGTCCCCATCATCACACTGAAGAATGCCAGCACTTGAAATAGGACATGTTTTTTTTTCCTAACTCAAGTGCATTTTGCCTTTGGACTTTACACAAAATTAATTATAATTTTCCCTTCTAATCTCTAGTACATCATTAGGACTCTGAGACTCAGAATCTGTTTTCTCTAACAAATGGCTAAATGCCAAACACCAGTGGCATTTTAAAATGGAACTGAGTAAATGCAGAAAAATACATTCTCCTTCCCTGGCATTTACCCTGTATTATCCTTGTGTTTCTGAGAATGTCCTCTAAAATGACTTTACTTGCATTAACTTTTTCTCTGATTAAGAAAGAAGGAAGTATTTTAATAAAAGCAGAGGTTTCACAAGGGGGCATATGGAAAAACCCAGGAGTATGCACAGACACAGAGACTCTCATCCAAGTGTTGTGGTCAGCTTAGGATTCCCATCCTCAGTCTATGTTAATTTACACATCTGTTTTTTCACCTTTCACAAACAATCCAATAGAAATGAGCTCTGAAACATCCCTGGAGGGCAGCTCAATATTACAGAAGGTAACAGAAAAGAATGACAAAGTTGAAGGGTGCTTACAGGGCTCTGTCCGTACATATTTCTCTTTTATGAGCCACCACCTCAACACTTCTGCTTTGTGAAAAGCTGCTGCACTACAGCATGAAGCAGTTACCCCTCAGCTATTCCTTAAATCCTCTCGCTCCCTCCTTTTTGGTGCTGGGAACTGAAGCAAGGAGGAAAACAGGGATTGTATAGAGAGAAATTTAGCTCATGGGCCACAACCTTGTTTGGATTTACAGCTAAAAATCTCTGCATGCTGAAGGAGAGTGACATGATGGAACGTTCTAGAACATTACACCAAGGAGCATACTGACCCCTCTTTTTGCAGTTGCATCAAATCAAAAGGAAAGCTCCAGATCATCCAGACGAGTACTCCCCAAGTGGTAAAACAGTAGCACTATTTAGCCAAGGACAGGGACCTAAAAGCTGACACAGCTAGTAGATTTGGATGAACATCTAATACCTATTGATTAGACAAACGGACAAGTGTGCATTGTGCATGACACTCAAAAAGCAATCGAGTTTAGAAGGACCAAGGAATCTTTTAAGCAAATAATTACTTATAAAAGGAATAAGCCTTTTTTTTCATCACCGTATTCCCCCCAAAAGAACACATAATTTTGCCAGATACTGATTTGTTAGCAATGCCAAGGGATAATGTCTTTAACACTTTTATGGAATTTCTATGCAGCATCTGTTGACCCTCTGTGTTCTTTACTCTGGTTAATAGAATTAAAACACTGTGTAATTCAAATAAACTGGAGAAATAGGAAAAGATTAAGGGGGTTTGCTAGCAAGTAATAAGGTTGTGTTTTTTCATTTCTTTTATCCAAGAAATCAAAATTGACATATTCAGAAGGAAGTATCTGGGAAGTTGAATACATGAAAGAAAGCATGAAGAATGAGTAAACAAGGTCTGAGGAAGTCACATAAATAGCAACTTGTCAATGACAATTAAAACCTAATTACTCCTGATAGCAGTACTGTTATTCCTCAAGGGTATCAAGAGCACCTAGTTTGCATTCTAAACATGAGTTCAAATATAACTTTATACACTCTGTAGGAATGAAGAAGGTATAAATTGTTCAGACCACTGATGAAAAATATGAATAGAGGATAAAAATAATACATAGAAGACAAAAACTTAAATTAATACATAGAAGACAAAAATTAAATTTGGTAGCCCAAATACCACCTTAAATTGCACACTATGAAACCCTATTAAAGTTAGCATGAATATAAGCCGAGGAAAAAAAACCTTGGCATAGACACATGCTTTGATCTAATTTTGAGAAGACATTAAAGTTTGCATAAGTACTCAATGCACCATATATACACATTTCCATTCAGAAATTTCCACTCAAATTGGAAGAAAAAAGTTAATCAAAGTTATTGTGGTAAACTAGAAAGCAGTTCTGAACACAAGATTCTCCTCTTATATCACACTGATAAATGCTCTTATTAGCTTTAGTCTCAACAAGGTTAATTTAAATGATACCCAACAGCACCAAGATCTGCCTTATCAAAATGACAGCAATAACCTAAAATAATGCTGTATTCATTATAAAACAAAAGTTTGCTTTGTTTGTTTGCTTTTAACTAGTAGAAATAGATTTATATTAATAATGTTTTAATGTCCAGACAATTGTATTAAAACTGCTAGGTGCTATTAGCCTTTCATTGTCACCTTTCTCCTTTATTGTCTCCAACATACTGGAATTCCTGCTTGCTCTGTTGCTCCTGACCATTGTCAGACAAAAAATATACAACTTAATTTACATTTTAAAACAGTATGATTGAAATAAAGTATCTAAAAAATGCAAGGAGTAGAAAAAAGAAGCATGTAATATTGGATTATTGTTATCTACTTTACACTATGACCTCATCAAATCCCACTCCAGTTTATGGGACTATATTCAAGGCTAAATGACCATGTTAATGTTTCTATTGTCTAGATTTCTCTTAAAAAAAATCTATGTTTTATTCTTTAATTTTTACAGCACATTATAGTAAGATCACTGATTCACATAGAGGAGATTCACTTGATATTTCAACAAACTAGGATCCAGATCCATAGGTCATGAGGACCTATATATTTCAAATCCAAAAGATGAAGTTCTTAAAATTATTATTGATCAAAAAATTTAGATGAAAAACTAAATCACGGCCTTTGAGCCTTTCCAGAGTTTTAAATAGCAAACTGTTAAGGCTCCTAAAAACTACTTCTTGACACACTTGCAGGAATCCCATTTTCAGGCATTTAGCTTGCAAACCAATCTCCCCCCAAGGAAGCACAGAGGGGCTGCTCTCCCACACTCTTCAGATGCATAATCCAACCGGAATTTTCAGCAGACAAACATCTACTGTGCTTTCAAAAAAAAAAGGTTGCTCCTCCACCTAGCAAAAAACCCCCAATCTTTACCTCTCAAAAAGGGTTCAAAAGACGACTTCTTCCTTCATAAGGATTTTCATTTTTTATCTATGTTGTTATACTGATTTGGGGTGGGGTAGAATTAATTTTCTTCACAGTGCCTGGCACGGGGCTGTGTTTTATATTTTTGTCTTTGTGCTGGAAGCAGTGTTGATAACACAAGGATGTTTTCCTTACTGCTGAGGAGAGCTTACACAGAGCTAAGGCCTTTTCTTGTCGTCATACAATCCTGACAACAAATGGGCTGGGGGTGCACAAGAAGTTGGGAGGGGACACAACTTGGACAGCTGATCCCAGCTGGAAGTCCTGCTTTCCTGGAAATGGCTGAACACCTGCCTGTCCATGGGAAGTACTGGATGAATCCCTTCTTTTTTGCTTTGCCTGCAGGCACACCATTTGCTTTGCCTGTTAACTATCTTTATCTGAACCTGTGAAGTTTTCTCACTTTTGACCTCTGATTCTCTCCCCCATCTCACTGAGATGGAGTGAGCACGTGTCTGTGTGGGGCTGAGGTGCTGGCTAAGGTTAAACCATAGCAGTTGTCATTCTTCCTGATGATTTTCTGGTCCCCTTCTAGGCCCTAGTGCTTCCTGGCCTGAAATCTATTCAGCTGAAGGCACGGGCTATTAATAAAAGTCTGTTCTGCATTTCTCTCAGTATAGTAGAAAGTATGCTGCCCTACAGGTTTTCTAAATATCTGAAAAGATGTAGGATAGATTCCAAGTACTTCAGTTAAAGAATTATACCACTGCAAGTAAAACTGTGTGTTTATGTAACTTACAGTATCATGTTGTCTTGGGGTGACATTATGATGCTGTATACCCTATCGCCTACTGTATGCCAGACATGAATCCTGTGCCTTTCTGTGTCTTTAAGATGGGTCAGAGAGAAAGGGAGAAAAAAAAAAAAGAGCTGAGCAGTTTTGTGTTCAAGGACACACAAACTCCCCTGCGTTCCAGCTGTTACAGAGCCGAGGAAAGCACCTTCTGCTTTTAGCCAGCTCTCAGCTCCTTTTCTCAGGAGAGAGATGGAGAGTTAAACTCCTTTGCTTTTCAGCTAGCCTGCTAGCTGAGGAAAAAAAGTTCTTTTCCCTGGGACTTTGGCTTCTTCTTCTTTTCTTCTGGACTGTTCAGCAACACCAGGACATCACCAGGAAGCCCTACATCGTGGCCTGGAGGGGCCCACACCGAACCCCAGCTCCAGAGAGGAGAGAGCCACACCCACAGAAAGGACTCTGAAATCTTCCCAGGTCTTCTCCACAGCCAGAGGTTTTATAATTTAATATTACTCTTTTTTTTTTTT